>NC_133949.1:4147410-4451993 GCF_031877795.1 Strix aluco | reverse complement strand
GTAAATGCTAAGAAAGATACAGCCTTTTAATTTTTTTGGCCTGTTTTTCTGGGTGCAGTTTTAGAGAGCTTTTGCTCTAGGAGTTTCTAGAAAGACAGAACAAAGAAAACAGCAGGTCCTATATGCAGTTCTGACAATTTACTGTGTGCTCTGTGCTGACTATTTAGGGGCATGTCTTTGCTGTAAACGTGAGGTAATTTGATAGATAAAAGATATTTTTGTTTGCAAAGCGTCAGTCTGTTCCAGATGTCTCCCAACATGTAATTCTGTGTTAGACATCCAGGAACAATTCCTGTGAAGCAACTAGTGCTTCATAACTTGGCATCCTGTGGTGTCTTGTTTATGTGTTAAAGCTAGATAATCTTAACTTCCCTGTCCAAAGATAAAATATAAACAAAAGAAGTCTCTGTTCATTCTGTTTATATATGGTAAAAATACTGAAGAGGAAATAAACAGTCCTATACATTAAATTTTCAGGGCCAGGAGGTATTTATTTAGTGATTCTTAATGCTTTAATATGAACTTGCAGAACAATGACTGTGCTACCCATTTCTTGAATTAGTTTCCATCAAAAGTCCTTTAGAGTGGGAATTAGGAAGTACGGATCTGAGAAAGCCAGGCTTCTAGAGAAACCCTAGTGATGTAAACTATCTTGAAACTTGTAGTTAGCGTGGCCCTACACAACGCTGTGGAAAAGCCACAAATGCAGCAGTTCTTTTAGGAATTCAACAAGCACAGGTGTTCTTGGTGTTACAGTCAGTGTTTCAACAGAGTCACCAAAACCTCTAATAGAAACTGAGCTGTCACGGTATGAGAGCATATACCATTTCATGAAATAATAACTAAGGAAACGAAGAGAAGAATACAAGAAATATCTAGGAAATACCTAGTTTGGGATATTTTAGTCTAAACTGAACTAGTTGAGCTGACTGGAAAAAAGTTGGCTTTGAATATTTTCTCTTGACACATTAAATCAGTCATCCTAAAGTACTTTCGAAGGCACGTGGAGGATTTTGGCATTGGCCTTCCATTTGCTGTCTGTGAGCTGTCAGCGTTGGAGTTTGGTAAAGTCTTGCTTTCCGATTTCCCTTTATTTGAAAAAAGCCTATTGTCTGATTGAACACACAGTACTTTCTAAATTACTTTGGTTTAGTAAGTCGATACGCATTTGATTTACAGCCCATTTCTAAATACCGGTAACTTGTTGCTGCAAGTTTAAGGAGACTGAATGCTGTCTGGGCCCCTGAGCGCTGGCACTGCGCTGCTGTGCCACTGCAGCAGTTGCTGGACGTTCAGGTGTAAGAACACAGTCTGTTCCTGGATTAAGTGTAGTGGAGCAAAGGTTGTCTTCCCACATAATGCTGTAGCGCCTTGGCTCCTCATGTTGCTTTTCCTTGACTGTGAAAACTCTTAACACTCGTTTCACTTTACATTGTACCCCTGCAGGACTGCTGGCTGTGGAACAGCTTCATCAGCCTTATCATCAAGCCTACTACCCAACAGGTATGAAAAAAAATTCTGCACTTGCTTTTCAGAAAGATACTTAAAAGTGATACCTTTAAATATTTGTCTGCAATGCTCTGACATGTGTATATCTCAAGTGAGAATTGGATGGAAAGTGGAAAGTCTAAAAGGAAGCGAGACCTTTAAAGGAAGAAGATTTTCTGCATCGGGCATTCCTGTGGTTCCGCCAGATTTTGAGCGTCCCCTGGTGATTTTGCAGATAGCCTCTCTGTTGAGGTTGAAGGGCGAGGAGAAAAACATTTGTTCACAACTAGTCAGCGTTAGGCTAACTTTCATATCTTTTTTTAATTAAGCCAAACTGTGGCGATGATCCTAAAGCACTGAGAACTTGTTGAAAAGTAGCGTACTAGTCCTTGGTCTCACGTTTTCCCAGGTTCAGTTGTTAAGGTCAAAGATCAGTCCAAAGTGTTGGGTAGAATATTTCATTCTGCTCATACTATTTTCATATCTTAATTTCTTTTCTTGCTCAGCTGTTTCATGTTGTATTTTTTTTATGCACTGAAGGCTAGAAGGTGCAAAAGTCTTGACTCCTTTCTTCTGTCTGAAACGTTTCTGCTAAAACTTTCATCCTCACTTAAACGTTTTTATTCTTCAGAAGAGAAGTTGGAGCAAATTATTGTTCTTTTCCTTGCCCTTACCTTGAATTGGAAAATCACACGATAGGTTATTTTTTTGGGGGCGGTGGCCTGGTTTGTTGCTTCGGAAATGCAGAACACAATGACGCTTTCCTTGAACAAGCTAAAGCTCAGTTGTTATTCTTTGCTTCTGCCTCTTCCTCCCTCGGCAGCTGCACCTTCACTAAGGTAGAGATCCCTGTTTAGAAATCCTACATGTGGTGGCTGCTGTCTTTCTCCAAGTACACAGGGAAATCTCCATGTCTTTTGTGCGTGTCTTCTGACACCTCTGCTGAGAACATTTGAGACAATAATCACTAGTTTCCGTAACATTGTTTTTGTCAAGGGACAAAATGTTGAGGGAGACTAGTGGAGATTTAGACATGAATATGTAGATCCCTGTAACTGGGTGACGCTAGTCTCTCTCACTGGAGGTATAAAAGTTTAAAGGATAAATTGGCTACATTGTACAGGTAAAATCTTCCAGGGTGGGAGGCGGTGGGGAGAGCATGATGGAAGTGTGCCAAATTTTGCAAGGTACAAAAATTAAGGTGTAATTCAAACTAAAGTAGGGAAACGTATGGAATCTGAGGCTTTTGAAGACTCCAATGAATTCATTAGTACTTCTGAGAAGGTAAGTTTGACATTTTACTAGAGAGTATTACAAATCTTTTAATTTTCACTGTCACTTAGGACTGTCTCAGTGTTTTTACTTCTGTTCCTGTGTGTCTCTTAATCTCTCTGCTCTCCTTTCTTCTGTATATTATAACATAGAGAACGTAGAAAGCTTATTTCTTCCTATGTCCACATGAAAAAGTCTGCTTCCCTTCATCTTGAGAGCACAGCACCAAATTAGCTTATTTGGAAAGTGATAGTTAATCTTAAAAGATGTATTTCATAAGTGAGGGGACTAGAGATTATGTTATCAATCTTGACTCTTTTCGTTTCACTTTTGAAGTCCCATTAAATTAAATCAAAGTAGAACTTTGTCAAAAAATTTATTTTTAGGTATATTCAAACTTCTTTGTTAACTTCAGCGACAAAAAGATTTGCCCGGATTTTCATTATGATTCTTATTGAAAGGGCAGTAAAATAAAAAATGCTTGTCTGGATCTTTTTTCCCCACTAGCATTAGACCCTGATTATTTTAAGGATTTAGTTCTGTTTGCTGTCAACTACCTGCAAAACCTTTGACGGTAGTAGCATTGCATCAAGGAAACGCAGTGAAGGTTTATTATCAGAGAGTATCCTAATAATGAAAAAATCAGTCAAGGAGACTATGGGAAAAATGTTAGTTACTGGTGCCACCTGACATTGCAAGTCCAGTTGTGCCTTTTGAATAGGTCTGTGGCTGTGGGGTTTATTTACAGATGATAACCTTTCTGGTGAGTGGTAGCTTAGGAGTAGTCATGTTATTCTGAATGATATGCCCTGTGTTAAGATAAATGATTTTCTTTGTATGTAAGGCTTAAAATTCACGTGGTCAGAAGGGGATTCTTAAAATAAATAAGCAGCTGAAAACTTGTGTTTTAACACAGTATGAATAGCACCATATTTTCCCTTGAGAAAAGCAGACTAGATGCATTAGTAATGCACTTGTAAAACTAGTTGTAGGATTCATCTTGCCGCAGATTCATCTGAATGTATAGTAGTTAGGTGTATATGCCTGGGCTTGCCAGCTACATTACATATATAGTCAGTAGGGAGAAACGGGCACCTCTCAGAGGTTGACTCACTCCAGCTTTCTTAGACATATGCCTTTGGAAGACAATTCATTTCTTTCTGAGGAGCGGATTTGTTCACTGTGCAGAGTTGACAGCTGCTAGACATCTGAGTCTATGGAAGGCAATTAATCCCA
Source organism: Strix aluco (assembly GCF_031877795.1). Lineage (NCBI taxonomy): Eukaryota > Metazoa > Chordata > Aves > Strigiformes > Strigidae > Strix > Strix aluco. The sequence continues at coordinate 4,447,997 of NC_133949.1, read as the reverse complement.
CCTAAGAGTCTAAATTCAAACAACACTGCCTTTCCCATTTTCCCTTACTGAAACGACCTCGCGTATCATCTTCACTTTCATCAGTCTTCTGGCTGGTAGAGGATTGGAGCTTGCACAGTTTTGTATTCAGGCCCATTCCGACGTGTTCATTGGTCTGGCAGGAGCGGGCACCGCTCCATTCTCTAATTTCCTGCACAGCTTTGAGTACTGTTCTCTGATGAGTAACTAGCTTCTCTTAGGTGTAACTTTTGGAGCTGACATGATATATTCACACTGAAAGGATGGTCTTAAAGCTTTTTCTTGATATTTCCCATCTAGTGTGTGCTCAAGTGGAATGGAAGATGCTGGAGAGTGTCAAAATGGCAAAGTTTAGGATACTTTAGTCTAAACTGAACTAGTTGAGCTGGCTGGAGAAAAGTTGGCTTTGAATTCTTTTCTCTTGACACATTAAATCAGTCATCCTAAAGTACTTTCGAAGGCACGTGGAGGATTTTGGCATTGGCCTTCCATTTGCTGTCTGTGAGCTGTCAGCGTTGGAGTTTGGTAAAGTCTTGCTTTCCGATTTCCCTTTATTTGAAAAAAGCCTATTGTCTGATTGAACACACAGTACTTTCTAAATTACTTTGGTTTAGTAAGTCGATACGCATTTGATTTACAGCCCATTTCTAAATACCGGTAACTTGTTGCTGCAAGTTTAAGGAGACTGAATGCTGTCTGGGCCCCTGAGCGCTGGCACTGCGCTGCTGTGCCACTGCAGCAGTTGCTGGACGTTCAGGTGTAAGAACACAGTCTGTTCCTGGATTAAGTGTAGTGGAGCAAAGGTTGTCTTCCCACATAATGCTGTAGCGCCTTGGCTCCTCATGTTGCTTTTCCTTGACTGTGAAAACTCTTAACACTCGTTTCACTTTACATTGTACCCCTGCAGGACTGCTGGCTGTGGAACAGCTTCATCAGCCTTATCATCAAGCCTACTACCCAACAGGTATGAAAAAAAATTCTGCACTTGCTTTTCAGAAAGATACTTAAAAGTGATACCTTTAAATATTTGTCTGCAATGCTCTGACATGTGTATGTCTCAAGTGAGAATTGGATGGAAAGTGGAAAGTCTAAAAGGAAGCGAGACCTTTAAAGGAAGAAGATTTTCTGCATCGGGCATTCCTGTGGTTCCGCCAGATTTTGAGCGTCCCCTGGTGATTTTGCAGATAGCCTCTCTGTTGAGGTTGAAGGGCGAGGAGAAAAACATTTGTTCACAACTAGTCAGCGTTAGGCTAACTTTCATATCTTTTTTTAATTAAGCCAAACTGTGGCGATGATCCTAAAGCACTGAGAACTTGTTGAAAAGTAGCGTACTAGTCCTTGGTCTCACGTTTTCCCAGGTTCAGTTGTTAAGGTCAAAGATCAGTCCAAAGTGTTGGGTAGAATATTTCATTCTGCTCATACTATTTTCATATCTTAATTTCTTTTCTTGCTCAGCTGTTTCATGTTGTATTTTTTTTATGCACTGAAGGCTAGAAGGTGCAAAAGTCTTGACTCCTTTCTTCTGTCTGAAACGTTTCTGCTAAAACTTTCATCTCACTTAAATGTTTTTATTCTTCAGAAGAGAAGTTGGAGCAAATTATTGTTCTTTTCCTTGCCCTTACCTTGAATTGGAAAATTCACGTGATAGATTATTTTGGTCTGGCAGGTACGGGCACTGCTGCATTCCCTAATTTCCTGCACAGCTTTGAGTACTGTTCTATGATGAGTAACTACCTTCTCTTAGGCATAACTTTTGGACCTGACATGATAAGTTCATACTGAAAGGATGGTCTTAAAGCTTTTTCTTGATATTTTCCATCTAGTGCATGCTCGAGTGGAATGGAAGATGCTGGAGAGTGTCAGTCTCATGCCCTTTGGCCCAGATGAGCTGATAGTAACGCTTACTAATGTCTGTTGCTATCTTGAATGCATAGGGATAATACATGTGTTCCTTCAATTTCCAACAGATCTTTGGAGAAGTGGTGGTGGTTGTTCAGGCTAGGGAAAGATCTGCTGCTGATCATATATGGTTTGCATTTATTTTGGGGCTTTCAGCTTTCCTGAGCTTGCATGTAGTATTGGAACCTGTAAAAAGCATGTAGTACAAATGTGTGCCCATCAAACTGTAAGCATGGAGCTTTTCTGATGTTCTTAGATTTTATTTACATTTAGGTTCTAGTTTCCAGATACATTTAGCAAGATGTATCTTTGCTAAAACCATGGCTGAGCTCAAGCATAGCTGTCTCTGTCTATGCTACTGTATTAGACTTTGCCAGGAAATGTGCCTGGGTGTCTTGATGAGCTCTATCATTAGATCGTTAGCCTTGTTAGCACTCTCCCCCAAAAGTGCTGTGCTTGGTTCAGCAGTTAGCGTGGGCTTGGGGCTGTTCCCAACAGGCTGTTTGGATGTGACTGTTTTGACTTGGAAGAGTAAGAGATTTTAATAGTATTAACAGAGTCTGTGCCAGAAAATGGATCTGGATGCATTTAGTTTACTGGTAGAGCTGTAGCCTTCATGTCTTCAGCAAAGATTATGATTGATTTGTTCTTATCTATTGAAACATGGAGAGCCCACCAAATAATATTGTCTCAAGAGGAGGGAGATGTATATAAGAATGTGATGTTAATGTTGTTATCCCTCCAGCTAAATTTCATGTGCTTATTCTATACAATTCATCCAATTTTTCCAGTGTCAAGAAAACAGGATTTAGTGAATGCCTCAATAATTCTCTAATGAATAGTTCTCTGCTTTGGAAACAAGAATCCTAGCCTTGATCAGACCAAACGTCCATATAGCTCATCATTTCCTCTGACAGTAATGCTCAAGGAGGAGTGCAGGCGTAGAGCAAGCATGGACTGATGCTTTTCCAAATTCCTCCAACAGCGTGGGCTCAGGGAATTAATAAACCCCAAGATGAGTTGTGTTTAATAGCCCTCAGTGGATTTCACCTCTATGAACTTGTCTGTTTCTCCCAACAAATGTAGACTTGTGGCATAGACATCATGTATGACAAGGACTGCATTTCACAGCTTAATTGCATTTTGTGCCTCTTCGTGTCTCTTTGACCCTGCTGCATATTTGCTGTATCTCCATTTGGTTTTTGTGTGAATGTGTCATATCCAGATCCCTTTCACTGCACCATTCATGATTTTAAATGCTTCTATCCTAGTTCCTTCAGTTGCATTTTCTCTGGACTGGAGAGTCCTGCCCCACTGTCATGGTCTGATCATGGCCGGCAGCCCAACACCACGCAGCTGGTCGCTCACCCTTCCCCACCCGGTGAATGCAGGAGGAGATGGGGAACACAAGGACGACTCTTGGGCTGAAATAAAAAAAACAGTTTAGTGTTTGTAATAACACAAAACAATAACGGAAAGTACAAACGGGCAACGCACAATGCGCCTGCTCACTGCCCGCCCCGGCCACTGCCCCGACAGAAGGAAGATCCCGGGGTCCCAGGCCTGCAGCCAGAGGGAACCCACCTCCATTATATACTGAGCACAACGTGACATGATCTGGAACACTCCAACGGCCAATCTGGCCTCCAGCTGTGCCCCCTCCCAGCTCCAGGAAAGTTAACTCTATCCCAGCTGAAACTGGGACCCCACTTAGCTGTTCCGTCTGTACGAGGGTTCTGTACACCATCCATGCTGCCTTCCCCGGAGCCTGTTATCTTTTATCGAGATGTAGAGTCCAAAACTATACATGGCGGTCAAGGTATAGGTGAGTCATGGATTTACACAGTGGAGTAATAATGTTCCTATTTCATTCTCAGTTTCCTTTTGTATTAATCCCTAACAATCTGATTGTTTCATGTGTGACTTCGGAGGTCTCTTTGACAGCTGCTGAGTCTCAAGCTGAGATCTTCCTGAAGCTATCTACTATAATACCAAGATTAAGCTCCTGATCGACAACTAAGAACCCATCATTTTTTGTGTGAAATTAGTTTATTTATCCTAAACTCAGAGCTTTATCTGGTGGATGGTGGCTTTGGGAAATTCATAAGGTGGTTTTTTTTCCCACATCTTCGTAGCTGTCTGCTCTTTTCTGACGTGAATAACCTGGTATTATCAGCAAGCATCACCTCAGTGCTCACTACTCAATTTTTAAAGTACTTTATTAAAATGATGAGCAGCATGAGTTCCAGTGTAGGTCCTCGAGGACCTCCACTGGTGACCTCACTTACCTGTGAAAAGTGACTATTCCTATCTTCCATGTTGTATCTTTAAAACAGATTCTTAAATGTACAGCCTTCCCTCTTGTGTCTTGTTGCTCAGTTTTTGTAACAGTTTCTGATGATGACTTTGTTAAAACCTTTTTGGAAATCCAAATACCATATCAGCAAGGTCAGTTATCCACGTTTGTTTACCTACTGGAGGCCTTTCAAGAGGGCAGTGAAGGGTGACTTCTCTTAAACAAAAAGAAGTCTTGCTGACTCCTCCCCGTTATATATTATCCAGTGTCAACCAATTCTCTATTCCGTTCTATTTCCTTCTATTTTTTCTTATCAACTGTCAGATTTATAACTTATATTTCCTTATAAATTTTTTGTTAACAACTAATTAACTTCCTTTAGAAGTATTGATTTCTTTGCCTGATTTCTTTGCAACCTCCTTGGATATCCAAATATATTTTCAGTATGTTTGAAATATGGTCCTTTGACTTCTGTGCAAAAGTATTTGTGATGCAGAGTGTTCAGTCCTTTCCTTGTTCTGTGACCTGTGCTCTTCACTGATGTCCGCTTGTTCTCGGGGGTCCATTGCTGGGTTGGTTATAGCCCTGCTGACCACAATTCCGTGTTCAAAAATCAGTGTTCGTATTCCCCATAGTGTGTCCTAAAGAGTGTGTGAAAATTTCCATCCATAGCTTGTATGGGCAGAAGTATGTCTCTTTTCTGGCAGAAACAAATCTATTGTGAGGCTGATCCATCTTGTTTGATGGAAGGGGCTGTATCTTTTTGTTAATTTATTCAGTAAATATCCATTTATTCCATAAGGTGCCATTCATCCCTGTCTCGGTAGTATTCAAACGAGATGTGTGTTCACTGTCAGTTATTTCATAACAGCTGGTGACAGAATGGGCTTTAGCTGGTAATTTCTGCTGGCTATGACTAGATTAACTGTATCTTGAACAAAAGAGCTTAGAAATTTCTTCTCTCCAATTAACAGGGTAGGACAAAAGCATGTGAGTGAAGCAGGTGTGTTTGTTGAGTCTTGATTCAATTTGAAGCCTTGAAGTATTATAAATGGATTGACGCCTTTGCCTTTGATAACACTGCCTGCCCGTCAGGAAATGCTTCCTTCAGTGTTATTTAAAAAGCTGTTGGGTATATGGTGACTCTCCTTTTGTGACTATGGGTGATGAGTGGTACTTACCTAAAATCGGCCTCCATCTTACGTTGGATGTGCTTCTTAACTGACTACTGATAAGACTACCTTCGTGACTGCCGTGGTATTTCCAGAGATGCAGTTGTTCTTGCTATTAGGTCAGTCACTGCCGTATGCAAACCAGTCTTTTTATGCCACATTCTGCATTTAGAATCATTCCGAATGGGTCATCAGACTGGTCTTCTCCTCACTGTGATTTACAAGTGTAACAATTTGTTTGATTAATGAGTTGCCTTTGCTATAAGCTCTACTATAATAATATTGTCATTTACGTTTCACTTGTACCTTTTTATAGTGTATGATCTGGACTTAATGTTTTACACTTACCTACTATTTCACAAGCACTTTTTCGCTTCAGGTCCTTCCTTTTCTTTTCTTAGAAAATAGGTTCTTTGTCATATGTGCTTGTTTTTCCTTAGAATCCCTCTCGCAGATTACAAATTTCTCCTTTGTCATTGCCTCTTGTTTATACAATAGCCCTTCAAAATTTTTCTTTGGTGGTTTTCTTCGGTTTGTAAACAGACTTTGGAGTAAAACCCAGATACCATTTAGGTTTTTGACAATACCCAGAATTGTAGTATGTTCACAGGTCATAGAATGTTCTTCTGAAAGATGTCTGGATTTCATCATAAAGTTGCTCAGAATTAGCTTTTGAAGTAACATGGGTCACACACGTATCTCTTACTTCTTTAGAACAATGTCCACTAGCTCTTTCTGTGTTGTTCAGCTCCTGTGTTTGTTGCTCCAAACTGCATGAAAATTCAGCAACATCATATTAAAAAGGGCAATAGGTGTAGATATTAAAAAATCATATTGGTTATCGTAGCAACTGCCTCATGTGGAATCCCATGTAAGTGTCAGGCACTACAAATAAATGGTTCTGATCTGTTTGCCATCTCAAGTTATAACATTTACTTATTATGAACATTGGAATAAATTTGTTTCATCAAGGATTTCTCTCTCTCAGAATGATTGCAGATTTTAAAGATTACCTGTCCTGCAAATAATGCCTTACTTTTAAATTACCTCTGTGTGTCACCAAAAAATAATACCTGCAGAATACTGCCTCATCTGGCAGTGGCTTTTTAGAATAATCTCACTGTTTAATTTCAGTGTGTGTGTGTGAACATCTAGGCTCTTGCTACGTGAATCCACTTTCTGTGGTATGGGTATGTTGTGATGAGAAAGCCAAGCAGCCAAATCGAAAAGGTGACATGAAGATACAAAAGACTGCGATTATGAAGTTTCTATGGGTGTGTGTATATCAATTTTACAATATCTATTTTTAGTATGTGTACACATATGTTAGAATGAATATTTTCTAAGATGAAGAAGTCAGTCTTAAGATGACTTGGGAGGTAATAATCCATTTCTGGCATTTAGTCTAGTGTGTGATTATTGAAATGTTTAATCAGAGTAAGCAATAGAACTCTGCATACGAGGCACAAATTCTGGAAGTCTGATCACTGTGTTTGAATTCTTGCAGCTACACTGCGGCTTTGTTCACCACCTGCCCACACAGATCCTCTGACTGGCTGTGCTAGTCCTACAGCTTCAACGTACACCCACTGCAGCTTCCTCCAGGTGAGCGGAGATGCTGAAATCAGGTGACAGCGGAGGAGACTGTATGAATTTCTTGATGGACTTCTGGAGTTTGTGGACTTCTGGAGTGAAGTATATAAATTTGAAACTTGATCTGCTTGAGGAAGTGGTTTACAGATACCTGTTTCAAAGAACCACTGAACATTGAACAGGTAGTTTTGTAATTCAAGTTAGGTTTCAGGGTGGCAGCATAGTGGGTGTCCTCATCAGTGGAGTGGTTTCTTCTCTGTAAATTCTTTGCTTAACTTCACCAGAATTCATTTTAGTGAACGAGTTTATCTTTGAAGAATGTCCTTGCCTGGACAAAAAGAGATTCTTTAACATTATGAAAATACCGTGAAACAGCTCCACATTTTTTTCCAGACAGCTTTCTGCAGTCCTGACTTTCATTTGATGAATAAGAAAAACTGAGGTGACTTCTGGAATTGGCCTAACCTCAGAGATGTCTTATTAAAGATAACTCCAGTACTTACTGTAAATGCTTTCTAGAATTCTGGTGGAAACTGCACCTTATTTGGAGGGCCTGGCTTATCAAATATCAAAAGATCTGAAGTAAAAATGCAAGGGCTTCCTTTTCTACTACAGCCTAATGCATATACTTTTTTTTTTTCCTCCTCACCGAGGACAAGCAAAGCAAGTTATGCTTATGTATCTTGAAAAAGGGTTGACCTTCCCAAGCTTGATCATCCAGTTTCCTGTCTCGCAAATATCACCCTTTGTCTTTTACTCATCTTTTTTTTTTTTATATACACTTATCCAAGATGGCCAGGTTATGGCCAGGAAAACATGTTGGTGTAAGGATGTAAATAGCCACTGGCCAACCTTGCCATTGATACTCTAGTACTTATTCTTCACAGAGTGCATCTTTGTCCTCTCACTTTCATTATGAGCTTCCTTTTCATCCAGGACATGAGGATCAGTCTGAGTGATGGGAAGGCACAATCAAATAACTCCTTATCTCAGAAGGCTGAGATCAGCGTTTGGGGTAGCAAATCAATCCAAAGAAGTCATCAAGGGTGTTTGTGGCTAGATTGAAAGATAATGTAAGTACACAGTCCAGAGGGTCTAGTAAAGATCAGTTGTTTGGAGAAGGAAGTCCATGGGCAGTGTGTGGAGTCAGGAGAGATTTAGGGCACTTACTAGTGGATGCCTTGATAATACAACTCTACCCAGGGAGCCACCAGTCAAAAGCTGCATCTGGGTGGAGGTTTCTGGAAGGTAATCCTCTGTGAGAGCAGCCCAGGGGAGAGCTGGGGTGCAAGTCAGTTCTACCAGGTCAGTCTGTCTCTGACATGACACAAATATCACACAGAATGGATCAACAGGGCAGCTTGAGATTTCTGAGTCCTGGTGTAGCACAGATCACTGCTCCCGGGACATGGCGACAGGGGCTGTGCAGATGGTACAGACGACAGCAGTTTGCCTGTGGTTCTTACTGAGCTCTGGGGAATAATCCGTTTACCTTTTGTGTGCTCTGGGGTCGATACTCCCCCAAAGTTCTGCTGAGGGGTGCAGCCAGCTGCAGTATGGATCATCCTGGCCTGATCATGATCATGAGTAACCACTTGCACAAACCCTCGACAGCAGTAAGATTAATCAACCCTGGCTGACTGAGCATTTTTATCGCTCCTCACAAAAACTAGAACTTTTGTGTTGTATCGTTCCCCCCGGTATCTCCCACCAGTTGCAGGACTTCAGTGCAAAGCTGTTGAAGGGCGCTTTGCAGGGCCCTTTAGGCTGTTGGATCCCACTGTGGCCTGATCGATACCCCTGGCAAAGTCGATAGAAAACTGCTGGACCCATCCAGAAGACAGTGAGCCATATCAGCACGCTGGCCGTCGGCACGTGATGATCAGCCCTGTTTCTGTTGGATCCAGACAGTGCTTTGTGCTCTCAGCAGGAAGAACGGGCACTGTTGGACAAGAGAGCCTAAACCTTGTGCTGGCCCTTACGCAGTCTTGCGGAGAGCATCCCTTGAAGTGTATCACAGAATCACAGAATCATCTTGGTTGGAAAAGACCTTGAAGCTCCTCCAGTCCAACCACGAACCTCACCCTGACCGTTCCCAACTCCACCAGATCCCTCAGCGCTGGGTCAACCCGACTCTTCAACCCCTCCAGGGATGGGGACTCCCCCCCTGCCCTGGGCAGCCCATTCCAACGCCCAACAGCCCCTTCTGCAAAGAAATCCTTCCTAAGAGCCAGTCTGACCCTGCCCTGGCGCAGCTTGAGGCCATTCCCTCTTGTCCTGGTGCTGGGTCCTTGGTTCAAGAGACTCATCCCCCCTCTCTGCACCCTCCTTTCAGGGAGTTGGAGAGGGCCATGAGGTCTCCCCTCAGCCTCCTCTTCTCCACACTAAACCCCCCCAGTTCCCTCAGCCGCTCCCCATCAGACCTGTGCTCCAGACCCTGCACCAGCTCCGTTGCCCTTCTCTGGACACGCTCGAGTCATTCAATGGCCTTTTTGGAGTGAGGGGCCCAAAACTGAACCCACTCATCAAGGTAGGAGAGATTAAGACAGGTAGGGCTCCTTGGGGTGTGGAGGCCAGCTGCTGGGCTTGCACAGCACACGCCTGACCTGCTGGAAGCGTTGGGTGACCCGGGCTGGAGCGCGGGCAGGCAGGGCCAGTAAACCTGGCAGGAAAACTGTCTGTCTGCCTGCGGTTTGCCTGCAGAGGATTACTGCCTGGAATGGCAGGAGGGTAGAGATGGTTGTACCCAGACAGAGTGGCTGGTGAGGGTGTATCTCCTGTCACGTTTCTGAAACCAAGGTTTGAGACTTGTATTGCCTCTGATCACAACTGGTTACAGACCTGGGGGCTCAGGTACAGCTTCACTCTCTTTGCATTTGGGTTCTCCTGAAGTGGGGTGTGGGGCAGAGAGAAGAATCGGTGTCCTTGGTAGGAGGGAGTCTTGTGAGAGAAAACTCCTGCTATCTTCTGCAACAACAGTCCTGGAAGCTCACAACCATTAGTGCAGTATTTCCCTGCTGCTTTATCATAGATGTGAACTGAGGCTACATATTGGATTGTAGTGATTTTTTTTCTTTTTCCCTTCATTTTTGCTTTAACTAACAGCCCAGCTAATTGCCTGTTTCTATTGGCATTGTTATTAATCTGTCAGTAGTTCCTTGTGGAACTGAAGCAAGAGGTAACTGGAAATGGAAGAAATAAATGTGGGAGAAAATGTGATTTGATTTCTGCGTCCCCTGTCTGATATCACTCTTCATCTGATAGTTTATCTTCCTTATTTTTCTCTTTTTTAAAAAATAATGACATTTGTATTATTGTTTCTACAACAGTTGTCCTGTGGAGTATCCAAATTAGGATGTGTACTTGAGAAATCTTCCCTTCTCTCACTAGCTGGTTAAGGCTGCTTACTCATTTTTCTAGAACTTTTATTATGTAAATGTCACCAGGAACGGAGAGGTTTGGATCATCACACGTGAAATGGGGATTCTAGCTGGTGAAGGCAGTGAACCACAGTCCTCCTTCCTTCTCTTTGTGTTTATGCCGAGGAAGGGGTTGCGGTTCAGGTGTTGGACAAAAGGCGTTGCCAGCCAAAGGGTTTTCCCATGGCCTTGTTCCCAGTGCTGATGCAGCACCTGCAGACAGCACCTTCCGAAGAGCCTGTGCTGCAGTACAGGTAGTAGGGTATTATCTAGAGGGTAGTATCTAGCAGGCGCAGGAGGCGTGGTGGGGCAGTAGCTCTCCCTGCAGTATTCACGTCCTGCATTCGCACAGGCCTTTTGGAATATTATTATACAACTTTGACAAAGAATGTATTTGTATTTCTCTTAATATGCACACATATTGCCTTTTTGATATTTAACATTGAGTAAAGACAGACTCAGGGTGGAGAGGGTGATTGTTGGAATTACTGATATCTTACTACCAAGTGTGGGGACCTTTCGTCCTCTATAAACTCACACATACCAGTTTTAAAAAGCTTTTTTGCCTTAATGGAAGGAAATGTTGCAGGCTTTGAACTATGATTCATCTTTAGGATGTTGATTGATAGGATATTTGCAGAGGACATGAATACTTTAGAACAGGGGATAGTGAGAACATCTTTCTGTCTAAAGGTAGACTCCAAGTGTTTAACTTTGGGCCTTTACTTCCCCAGTGGAACAGAAACAGAACTTGTTTGGCTTTTTTTTTTTTTTTTAAAGCTTACACATTTTTGCCACATGATCATGAAAATATACCAGTTCAGTCCATGGTTGCCTACAAAATACATAGGGAGCAGCAGCAGAGGGCTCCAAAAAGCAAGCAACACGTTATAGTTTAACATCTTAGCAACTGGACAGGGTGGGGTGAGATTCCCAACCAGAAATGTGTGGCTCACGTGTGGTTTTGCATCACACAGCACTGTCAAGTTGTTTGAGCCAGATCTGTCATGACTAATACACGTGTTGGTAACAATGAGTGCACCTGGATTTCTTCTAGCTTATTTCTTATAGCTAGCTTGATAACTGAGGGCAAAGTTCAGACTGTGAGGACGTGCACCCTGACTTTGTATATTCTAGTTTTCTGATTTCATGTTTTGCTTAATATGACATTTTGTAAGAGCTTGAGTTTCGATTTGGCAACCTTAATTCTGAGTTAAAAACACTTATTATGTAAACCATCTAGGCAGAGTTCAACACTTGTGAGATGCCCTTTTGGAGCAGAGAAGAACAGTTAGTATTTTGGCCCTAACATGATTACAAGAAAATATTGAGTGATTGTTGGGTTTCTTTTTTGTTTGGTTGTTTTTTTTTAAGGAGAGTACTAGTGTTAATTGTGAACCCAATACCTCCGAGACAGAAGGGAGACAATTTGCTTCAGGAACTGAGCCTGTGAACAAATCTGTAGAAGAGACAGATTCATCTGTAACACCTAGATGCAGGAAGAGAGATCTGAGTTCACACGAGGGCAAGTCCTCTGGTAAGAAATCCTACATTTTTTCAGAGATTACTAAGACAGCTACACTGAAACTAACTCTTACAGAAAGGGGAGATCAGAAGTGTTTAGTTATTGTCTGCAGTGTAAGTACTTCACTGTGCCCTCAGCTAAAATATGATACTTGTACAACTTCTTAGTGTACTTACCAACACACTTCTATAGATATGCTTATGCTAATTACTCTTATGTGGAAAAGGGTATAAATTATACCAGTAAATAAAACCTGAAGTTCTGGCAGCTGTGTCAGAAACCTGGATGTCACAATATTGAGATGAAGTCCACAGATATGTTTGCTGGAGGGTGACAGTGCTACGAAGGAAACACTGAGTAATGAGGTGACTATTGAAGTAACAGGGAAAAAATCCAAATTTATTTAGTGATCTGAGTCAAAAAGTTTGGACTTTTACATTCACTTCATCAGTTTGGTACCACTCTGCTGATATGTGTCCTGAAACACATGAGAAAAACAAGCAGCAGAACATCTGAGGCCAAACAATTCACAAATCTAGTAACTAAAGGAAAAACCGACATGTCCACAGATTAGAGAGACATAAGAGGACACAAAGAGTACTTTGGATCCATTCTGGAGGAGCAGTTGGTGCAGCCTGCAAGTCTCGCAAGAAGCTCTTTCCCTCACAGCTGTTTGTCAGAGAGCTGATTGTAGAGTTTGAAGAGCTGTTACTCACTTCAAAGGGTAGTTTCTAGATTCCAGAGAACAATGCTAGTTAATAATTCAGCTCCTAACGCCCATCAGTTTCAAACATTTAAGTAAGGAATAAAGTCTTTTTGTCAGGAAGCTGAGAAGAAGGGTCGGATGCCATCTTAGAATCCTAGAATATCTCAAGTTGGAAGGGACCCATAAGGATCATTGATTGCAACTTGCTGCTCCTTGCAGGACTACCTAAAACCAAAGCATATGATGAAGAGTGTCAGCCTTGACCTGTGACAGGCTTGGTGCCGTCACCACTTCCCTGGGGAGCCTGTTCCAGTGACCCAGCCCCCTGTCAGTGAACAGCCTTTTCCTAACGTCCAATCCAAACTTCCTCTGACACAGCTTCATTCCCTTTCCTCGTGTCCTATTGCTTGAAAGAAGACAGGCTTTTGTTTAAAACACAGAATTGAGAGTTCTTGTTCAATTACTTCCTGGTATCATGGATAATTAGCAAACTTCTCAGCTTTTGTATCTAAGGCCAAACATTTCCAGCTGTAAAGTTACGTACAGGAACATTTTGGAAAGCATTTCCATGGGATTGTTCCACAGAGATGAAACAGTTATGCTAATGCTGATTAGCAATAATTAGCATAGAGCCTGCTCTCTGGGACATACGATAGTCATCCAGGTCTTCATTTCCACTGTTGCAGCTTTTAGGTTTGGTGTGGGCTGAAGGGTAGGGACAGAGAGCACACCTGAGCCAAACACGACTGGCGCCCGTGGCCCGGAATGGACTGGGCACAGGAAACAAGCCTCGAAGCTGACACAGCCCAGCTCCTGCCTTTCAGCTGTAGGCCTGAAGCAGAGGTTTAAATAGCAGCTGACTTCTGTTGCTCTGATTATGTGTTTGTCCGTCAGTACCTCCCTTCCCCTGTGAGTCTTTGGAAACAACTTCTTCCTTAAACTTTCTGTGCTAAAATGTTGCATGATGACAATTTCCAGGTGTTTCTTCACAACTTATCCTCTGATAGTGATGGAGTCCTGTCTGGTTTCCTCTTTTCCCTTGGGCACTCATCTGCAAGTTCTCTGAGCCTGCCCTTTGACACGTATCCTGCTATAGAAAAGCCTTTTGTGCCATCTCATTCAACAGGCTGTTGACATGTTTCACTTTTCTTTGTTGTGTGGCGACACCAAATTCCAGGTATCGCACAGCGAGAGCCAACATGATGTGGTACCAAAGGCCACTGCAATGAAGATGGAAGGAAAAGTCACCTCTGTGATTGGGAGCAGCTCTGGGCTGAAACCAAGGTGATAATCTGTACAAATGGGCCAAGAATCAAACCCTCCCTCCTGGAGGAGGTGTTGCTTTCCTTTGAAGAGCTGGACGGGATTTCTTTGCATTATGCAGCTGTTCTGTAGCAAGAAAGACAACCATCGTTTTACTAAAACATAGGCTCCAGGATTTCCCTCCATAGCTGCCAGCCCATCTCTGCATCACCATAAATCACCATTTTCTTCAAATGATAAACGACACACTTCACCAACTTCCTCAGCTAAATTCTAGTTTACCAGGTTTAAGAACATCCTGCCGACCAGGGTCAAGGTGAAAGGTCTCTCGTGCATTGTCCTGTCTCCAACAGGATCTTTGGCATTTTTGTACTATTAAGTAGGAAAGGCCTCAGTAAACTTTTATTCAGTTAATTTTTCTAGTCACTTCTTGAAGCTGTGCCAACATTCAGCGTCCACTGTGGTTTTTGTAAGTTAATGTCATTAACATGAGCTAATTACACAGTGGGTGAAGAACCCTCCTCTTTGTTTGCTTTGAATGCAAGTGTTTGCTTTAACCGTATCTTTACTGCTCATGCACTAATTGTCTTGGTACCTGACGATGTGGCAGCGGGACCCTGTTTTCTTTGGTAGCAGCACGAGAAGAACTAATTGTGAGTCCTCTGGGGAGTCAGAGGCTGCAACAGCCAGTGCAGCACTAAGATAGATACATCATTGCAAATGAGTATCGGCTGTGTCATCTGTTCCCTTCCCACTCTTTTTCTTGAGAGTGAGTGAGCGTGGCTCTCTAGTTCCCGGTGTGTTTATCACATGGAGGTGTGAGGGATAGTTCACCTTTCAGGGACTCCTTTTTTCAGCCCCAGACTCTTTCTGAGGACATGGATTTGAAGGTGCTGATGATGCATCTTCTTCCTCCGCTACTTTCTAGTTGAGCTCATCCGTAAAACGGGATTTTTGGAATAAATCTGTCTGGTTATGTTGGCAGCATCCACACTTGCAGCAGGAGTCCTTTTGGACTTCACAAACGATTGACGGGAACTCTGTAAATTCTTCACGTATCCTTCGCCATCTCCTCTGCATTGTACTCCACGGGTACCCTCAGCTAGTGAATAGAGCTGTACCAGACCTAATACCTGTGGTTCGTGCTTCCTCTCCTAAAAGAGTGCATCACAGAATCATCTAGGTTGGAAAAGACCTTGCAGATCATCCAGTCCAACCGTCAGAAGGACCAGATTCGGATTGGAGAAGTCCCTGTTTGCAGCCCTTGTTTCTGGAAACAGGGATCTCCAAGTGGAGCAAGGGGAATTAGTTACTTCTGGATTTAAGCATTTAAGCATACTGATACATTAAGGAAAAAGCTTTCTTTCTCAATGGCTGGCCATATATTTTTTGTGAGTTGTCTAGTCCTGCAAATAATCTGGCAGCTTCCTGTTTGCTTTGTTTTTGCTACAAGAACACAGACATAATACTGAGATGCTACTGGCTCAGAAGAATCCATCATTATCATGCTGCAAGGTGCCCCAGACATCTACCACCCACTCCCACGCCACTACAGTTGTGTCACTCTGCATTCCCTCTCATTCACTCCAAGGTAAAAGATTTGTAGGTGCAGTTTCTAATGGCAAATCTTCATTCAGGCAAGGTCTCCCATGATCTCATACGTTTGCTTGAACTGCTTCCTGCACCTGCCAGACAGAAATAATTACACTGTTCATTTAGTTTTCCTGGCAGGTCCCAGTGAGATCTCCTGCAGAGGTGTTAAGAGTTAATGTGGGCACAGGCCTGGCCCTGAACTCTTCAGCATCTCCTGCCTGAAGCCCAAAGTGAAGTTGCTCTCAGGAATTTGAAGTGCAGCTTCTTGCTCCAGCTCAGTTGCCATTTCCTTTACTTCATTATATGTTCAGTGAAGGACTTCCAGATTACCTGTCCCGGCATTCTGCTCTTTTGGATGAGTGAACGTTCTACCCCATCTCCTAACTTTACCTCATTTAGAGTCCCACTGTTACGAGCCCCCTCATTTCTCCACCCCTGTGCATTTTCAAGGTTTGTTCCCAACAGCGTCTGCTTTGGCAGGAGGCGAATGTCAGAAAGTGCAGAACTGGTGCCTGTTGGGCAGGAACTTTGTAGCAGAGAAAAAGAACAAGGGCTGGAGTTCTCCTTAGATGTGAATGTGTCTGTTTAGAGATTAAAGTTCATGCGGGTGACATTTGCAGTGGTAGTGCTGTGGTGACTTTATCAGGGTCCTTGTTCACTTTCTTGACCTGCAAGATCTGGCCACACGTTGGAAGTATCTCCATTTTTCCATGGATCAAGGTAATTTTTAAAAAAGGGAGACTCTTGTTTGTCCTCTCCATGAGTTTTCTTTAGGATCTTGGCACCAGCTGTGGCATACTTTGAGGCAATTGTGCTTTTTCTGGGTAAATGAAGGTGTACGTCACAAGCAGGATGGGCATTTCTGTAGCTACTGCCAGAGTTTCACAGTAATTAGCGTTCGGCAGTTGGTATCCATGGTAGTGAATGCACATATAAATAATATCTCTTGAAGAATGGGAGCACCTTTCTTATAATTTGTTGTTGTTTTGTGTTTAAAGTTTTGAAAAACTAGAATAATTCCGATTCTTTAAGCAGTAGGCTTCAAATTCTCAAGTTCTGGTCTGCCTTTCAGGCCCTGTTTTATAGTACCTGACAGAAGTACAATTGCTGTGTGTGCTGCCAAGTGAAACGTATACAAGGACTAATACTGAGTATTCCCTTTTCTTCCTAGATCTCCGTGTGCTGGCAGATACAGCTTTCGAGCAGGAGTTCTTTTAGAAGGAAGAAACAGGAGAGTGAGAATTGGGTGACAAGTGCTTGAAACTGTGCAGCAGCTGCCAGCTGGGTCCCCTTGTCCGACTCCAGCGGCAGCACTTTGCACACGACAGTCCCTTGGAATCATTTTAATTTTAAAAAAAATCAAACCAAATCTCAATTTTTTTGCTTTCATTTTACCTTTGTAGGGTATTGCTCCATTTTTTCACACCTCTTCCATTAAATTTTCTACCTGTGAAGTTATAAAGCATCGAGTGGTCTGAGTATTGATAGTTCGCTGAGCTGCTGGTATTCCTTGGCTATGGAAAGTCTGAACTTCACAGAATCACAGAATCATCTTGGTTGGAAAGGACCTTGAAGATCATCCAGTCCAACCGTTAACCCAGCACTGACAGATCCGAACTACACCAGATCCCTCAGCGCTGGGTCAATGCGACTCTTGAACACCTCCAGGGATGGGGACTCCACCACCTCCCTGGGCAGCCCATTCCAACGCCCAACAACCCCTTCTGCAAAGAAATCCTTCCTAAGAGCCAGTCTGACCCTGCCCTGGCGCAGCTTGAGGCCATTCCCTCTTGTCCTGGTGCTGGTTCCTTGGGTCAAGAGACTCATCCCCCCTCTCTGCACCCTCCTTTCAGGGAGTTGTAGAGGGCCATGAGGTCTCCCCTCAGCCTCCTCTTCTCCAGACTAAACCCCCCCAGTTCCCTCAGCCGCTCCCCATCAGACCTGTGCTCCAGACCCTGCACCAGCTCCGTTGCCCTTCTCTGGACACGCTCGAGTCATTCAATGGCCTTTTTGGAGTGAGGGGCCCAAAACTGAACCCACTCATCGAGGTGCGGCCTCACCAGTGCCGAGCACAGGGGTCAGATCCCTTCCCTGTCCCTGCTGGCCACGCTATGGCTGATACAAGCCAGGATGCCATTGGCCTTCTTGGCCACCTGGGCACACTGCTGGCTCCTGTTCAGCCGGCTGTCAATCACCCCCCCCAGGTCCCTCTCTGACTGGCAGCTCTCCAGCCACTCCTCCCCAAGCCTGTAGCGCTGCTGGGGGTTGTTGTGGCCCAAGGGCAGCACCCGGCATTTGGCCTTAGTGAAGCTCATCCCGTTGGCCTCAGCCCATCGCTCCAGCCTGGCCAGGTCTCTCAGCAGAGCCTTGTTGCACACAGGAAGCCTTAAAAACTTTCTCAAAACTTTCTTACTGGGAGGCAAATTGGTTTTAGTGTTCTGTTTGGAATCTTTTTATTGAACATTGTTGGAAGCGACAGTACACTCAGCATAGGTGGCGTTTGGTGTTCTCGTGCTCTTTGCTTGAAGTCGTAGTGTGGCCCTTTACTGGGAATTTACAGTCAGTAAATAATAGGAAGTAACTTCTGTAACAAGATGTTTTTAACTGTATCCTTGTAATGGGAACAGAGTGGGGTTCGGTTTACCTTGAGGATGTTCTTTTATACCCCTGCTTAGGCAGCGTGGCTGCAGCAATCCGCAATGAATTAAATTTTTAAACTGAAATGGCTGTTGCATTTGTATTTTCTTTGTGTTTTAAATTGCAAATGATAGAGTATCATAGTTCAAAAAAAATGCTTCGCGTTTTGGTAGTTCTTGCTGACGCTTTTATCAACAGATAACCATTGCCACACAGACAAGTCTAAAGAAAAGCGGACTGATTTTTTGTGTAATTTATTAATTTCTGTGGAGTCCAGGGATTAGCTGGTTGCCCGTGTAGCAGGAAAGCCCCCGTTGATCTGTTTGCTGTCCTGAATGCGCTTCTCCATGCGCGGTGGGAGCGACAGCCCGCGTCTCCAGGACCACGCAGGGAGCACCTCGATGAGCGGGTTCAGTTTTGGGCCCCTCACTCCAAAAAGGCCATTGAATGACTCGAGCGTGTCCAGAGAAGGGCAACGGAGCTGGTGCAGGGTCTGGAGCACAGGTCTGATGGGGAGCGGCTGAGGGAACTGGGGGGGTTTAGTCTGGAGAAGAGGAGGCTGAGGGGAGACCTCATGGCCCTCTCCAACTCCCTGAAAGGAGGGTGCAGAGAGGGGGGATGAGTCTCTTGAACCAAGGAACCAGCACCAGGACAAGAGGGAATGGCCTCAAGCTGCGCCAGGGCAGGGTCAGACTGGCTCTTAGGAAGGATTTCTTTGCAGAAGGGGTTGTTGGGCGTTGGAATGGGCTGCCCAGGGCAGGGGGGGAGTCCCCATCCCTGGAGGGGTTGAAGAGTCGGGTTGACCCAGCGCTGAGGGATCTGGTGGAGTTGGGAACGGTCAGGGTGAGGTTCATGGTTGGACTGGATGATCTTCAAGGTCCTTTCCAACCCAGATGATTCTGGGATTCTGTGAGCACTGGTCCTGCATCAGTGTCCCAGTGCCCCCCAGGCAGTGCTCCCTCACATGCCGGTTTACAGACTGCCAGCTGCCACCTGACTTGGAGGTTATAGGTCTGACCTCCAGTATTATTCACCTCTCCGTGATGTCAGAGGAGAGCAGTTGGATTCCAGACCTCTGACATCAGCCTGACCTGAAACCTCCCCGCAGTGGCCACTCCAAGAGGGCTACCGGCTCGGCATGAGCCCGAGCCGGGGACGGGCCGCGGGGGAAGCGGCCGGAGCCGAAGGGCAGCTGTGTCCGCGCCCGGCCCGGGCACCGGGAGCCGGGGGAGGGCGGCCGAGCCCCCGCCCCGCCCGGGCACCGGGAGCCGCGGCCGGGCCGCGCTGCAGGCGGGCGGCGGGGCGGGAGGGGGAGCCCGCGGTCGCGGCCCCGCGGGGGGCGGCGGCTCCGGCTGCTCCACCCTCGCTCCGTGTCCCAGGTAGGAGAGCGCCGGCCGGGCCGGGGGCCGCGGCAGCCGCAGCCTTCTCCGGGGGCCGAGCCGCGGCGGGCGCTGCCGTCTCCTCGGGGAGCGCGGCTGTTCCGCGGGCAGCCCCGCGCCGGCCGCAGCGAGCTCCCTGCCCGGTAACGGGCGGGCGGCCGCCGGGCTCCGCTGCCGGGGCGCCGCCGATGTGCCGGGTTTTCCGTTCCTTCGAGCGCCCGCCCCGGCAGCCGGTCGCTGCGTTCGCTGTGGCGAGAGGAGAGCCCGGGCTGGCGCCCGGGGGGGTTTGCGGAGCGTCCCGGGGTCCTGCTCGGGTCCGCGGCTGCTCGGCGGCCCCTTCCCCCGCAGCCATGCGCGCCCGGGCAGCGCCCTGCCCGCACTGATTCCTCCCTCCGAGCCCGCGGGAGTCTTACGGGCTGTGCAGCTCCACTCGCACCTACCTGCCTCTGCCTGTGTGCGACAGACATTTCCTTCTCTTTTTTTAGAAATCTTTTTATTATAAATACCAATATATTTATTATTTTTTTTTAAGACCAAACCCAAACATCATCAGACCCACAAACTTTTCTTAAGCTACTGGAAATAACTTTTACCCAGGATTTGCAGCAACATTTCCATCCATCCGGGCCCCGGCGGACTCCAGCAGGCACATTGCCTAACAGGTTTGCAGATCTTTTTTCTTTTGTGTGGTTTTTTTTTTTTTTTTTTAAATCACATTTTCACAGCTGTGTGATCGCTGTAACTTTGGTTTTAATTGAAAATATCCTCTCTCTAAATTCTCCCAGTTATGAAGACTCCTCAATATGTTTCATGTGACCTTTGGGCAGACCATGGAACTTTATATTTTATTTTGTGGGGCCTTTAGTCGGGATCTTCTTAATGTATGCTTGGAAGTGGTCATACCGGAACTCAGGCGTGCACAGAAATAGCGTGAGAGTAACCAGATATGCTGTAACTTTTTGCTTGATACCTGTTTGACTTGGTATCTAAACTTTTAAATTGTTTTCGGGCCTTTTTATTTCCTGGAAACTTGAAACTATGAAGAGAAACTCTGTGCTTTATTAATTATCCTCGAGAACTGCACCCGGAGTCAGACTCTGAACGTGGATTGCTAGGAGAAAAGTAAAGTTGATCTCCAAACTTGAATGAAGCACTTCTGGCACGAGGAGGATGGAAGGGATCACCTTGACTTGGAAGAGAACGATACAGAAGCAAACTTTCTTTTCACCATAAATTCAAGTAATACCTCCTGCGTAATTTCTGAGAAGGATACCGATAATTGCAGGTAACATTCAAGCTCACGTTGTGGGAAATGCTGGCAAGAAGGTGAGGTGTCTCTCAAGGGTATTTGAGATGGATGTTTTGAACCTCTGGATCTTCCTAACCCTCGGCCAGGAGACACGAGGACACCATGTCCATGGGGAGATCTGCCCATGCCTCATCCCTGTGCGACTTACGATTTCCTAATGCTTCCTGGTGTTCCTGTATATCTGAACTGATTTCTTGCTTGCAACCTGTTTCGCTGATCTTTCCGGATTTATCTGCTGGAGGAGGGACTCGTAATTTAGGATTTTTTTTTTTTTTTTTTAGTTTGTTTGTTTAAAATATGCCTTTGAGCTCCCAGCGGCCCTTGAGCACGTGGCACCAAGGAAGAGAAACGGTGATGGCGAGAACCGGAGAAGTTGTCTGGTGAGCAGCGCTGGCGGTGACTGAGCCCCTCTCTCCTCTCTCTCCCGCCTCCCCGTCGCTGGCACCGCACGCTCGGAACCCCACGAGCTTTGCCGACGGCTGGAGCCCGCCGCAGGGTGAGGACACGTTCCTGAGCGGTATGTGTGGCCGGAGCCCACTGCTGCAGCTGGTAGCATGAGTGCTGGCCCCCAGCTGCAGCTGGCTCTCCTCTGGCCCTGGCTGCTCATGGCGACCCTGCAGGCAGGACTTGGCCACTCAGGGCTGGCGCTGGCCGCCGCGGTCGAGTCGGAGAGGTCGGCGGCGCAGAAAGCCATCATTAGGGTGATCCCCCTGAAAGTGGAGCCGATCATCCTGGAAGGGGAGTTTGCTAACGTTGCTGAGGTGACTCCAGCCGAAGGAAAACTGCTCCAGGTAAGAGCAGCTGCATTTTATCCAACTCTATCTGCCTCACCTTCCCACTCCGATCCTCTCCCCCTTTTCTCTCCTTGCTGCTTCAGCTCCCGGTGCAACGCATTTGATTTTTCTCTCCTGACTGCAGATTTATACCCGAAGCAACGAGGCATTTTTTATGTGAGCTGTCCACCTGTGTGTTTTGTTCCTTTGTGTTCCTGCTCCCCCGTCCTGCACACCCCTTTTGAGGCAGAAGGGATCGTGCAAATGGTTGATTCTTCATTCGGTCATGATCTGTAGCTGTGCTTGTATTAATGTTGGATTTTGGATGCGGTCAGTTGATCCCATGAAGATTATTGCGTGTCTTAATTGATGTTATAAAGCTGAGCGTGTCGAGTCACATGTTGGGACGCAAACCATCTGACAGAAAACATTTTTTTTTTTGTGAAATCCATAAGATTTTCTACACACTTCTGCTGATAGCTGGGGTTCTGTTACACCTAAAATACACATCCAGACTTTACCCACTAGAATTACTGACCCTGCTAGCTGTTGTCTTGTGTATCGGCTGTACCTGAAAGTTGAATTTTACTCATACAGCGGTTCCTCTGGTGTCACCACCATGTATTTTTATAAGTGAAATTAATGCTGGTTTCTGACCTTTACTAAGGAGAGAGCATCTGAACATCTCACCGCGAGATACAGGTGCTGGTAAGAGACAGAGCTGAGCTGTTTGGAGAACAGACCAATCTCCTGTATGTGCTAAGTTTTGAGCTCAGTTCCTAGAGACCTGGTGTGTACTCTCTTGTTTCTGTTGGTAATTTGCTTGGCAGTCATGTGCTTTATTCTTCAAAATAAAAAATGACAAACTAGCCTGCATTAAGGTTAAATCTTAATGTTTTCATGGCTTTTTCCAGTCTTGACTTTCCAAATGCGGTACGTTGTAACCTTAATTAAATTTGTAGCTTGGAGATTTAAATGAAAGTAATACATTTTGTTTAGTCTTATATGAAAAGAAATACAGTTGAGCCAGCATTAGAACATGGTCACCTGTCTGAAAACAAAAATGGGCAGTTTGTGACATTTATAAAGCCTGTTTCTTCCATGCCTTTTGAACTACTCAGAATGAAAGCTATGCTATAAAGTTATATTGCCAGGCTTAAAAAATATCTTAGACAAATGTACTCAAGGTCCTGTCTGTTGTGAGGCAATGTCCAGAAAAGTCAATATTTATTCCTTACAAAAACTACAGTGGTGTTGCAACTGAGCACAAAGTATAGAGTGTGGCCCTTTTCGTAATGGGAAGATGATAACCTCTGTTGTGTGATGTGTGGACGTTTTTAACGCAGTTAAACGCAGTGATACAAAGTGGGATTTGTGCATCACCTGCCGTCACAGCAGCACAAATGAGATGTTTGGAATACTAAGCTGTGAATAGTGTCAGATTTACAAATGGTCTTCATCCTTTAAAAATCATCCTCAAAATGGAGAGCGTTGGGGAAACACTAATCTAATCTGTTGAGTTTGTGTGCACAGATACTGACCTGCACTGTATATGTTTTCAGGCCTTGATTCTGGCACTGTGTGTGCGCAGGTGATCATTCCTATTCCATACCCCACTGAATCCAGTGCAGAAAATCATCTGGGTCTGGTTTCACATGGCAGTGTTGGGATCGGGGGTCAGGCTGTGCCTTCTGCAGCAGGATGTTTGCCCAGTGCCAGGCACCGTGCTCTGGGAAAGCTTAGTCAAGTGTACCTATGACCTCTCGTGTATATCTTACGGTGTAGTTTCTAATTCTGCCACTACATATCGAAACTGGGAATATAAAATGCCATTTAAAATTGTTTGGGTCCTGATCCTGCAGGGCATTCCTGCCTCTGGAAAAAAAAAAAAAGGGAAACAGAGCCATAACTGTTAAGGTACAAAATAAGTAAGAAATTAATGGGAGGAAATATTTTTAGTTCACATTTAGGTAGTTGAATGTTAAATACACCTGAATTAGGCTTTATTGGGACATCTCATTTTACATGTGGTCGTCAACATCTCAATCTTGCAAAAACGTTAGGTCACGTGCTTTACTTTGATGTCATTTGAACTCTTATTTAAATAAACTTCAGCCGGTTCACACATACCTGCACAATTGGTTCTTTATATGTGATCTGGGTACACAACATGATTATCTTTGCAGTTAATGAGTTTGAGAAGTCTGGTTTTTGCACCATTTTTGGATAGATCTTCTTGGTTATGTTGGACCCTCTAAGATGCAGTCAGCCCTCAATGCCCATCGCAGAGAACACAAACTCCAGAGCTTAGCTTGGAAGAGTGCATGGCCCAGTCCTGTTTTCAAAGCAATGCTCTCTTAGTCCAGTGGTATAATAGGATTGCTTAAGGATAAGTGGTGCAGAGTTGGCAAGGAAAGTTCTCTTTAACTTATAATTATCTTCATAGTGTTCTGGTCAATATATTTTTAGAAATACATTCTTAATTTAATATAGAAAATCCTGCATGTAAGTGATGGAGCCTCACCAAATGTAGTTCTACCAGAACATTTTCTTGGTTTCATTTCTCCCTGCCATGGGATCATCTACAGAAACAGACTTGGGTCATAGTGTGTTACATTCTTAGAAGCTAACTTTAAAAATATCTTCTTTACCTATAATAAAATAACCCCAATGTCGAATTCCTCCTCACACCCCTTGCCCCTGTGACCGGTTCTTCCGGGAAATCTCTGGATTTTCAGTTTGCAGGTCACTGAACCGTGGTGGGTGAGCGGGTGGATGCCAGGCGGCTGCCTGGGACCTGCCCGCCGGCCGCCCCTTTCAGTTAACCCAGGCAGTGTTACCTCTGGCACTCTGCACAGTGCAGTATGATGCAAAGGGAGAGGAATTTCTCAAGTAGGCAGAGCCACTTAGACTTTATAGGTCAAAAAACCAACACCTTAGACTTCTTACAGAAATCATCTTCAAGCTTGTTCCGATAGCACATGCTCTAAGCATTAACTATTGCTTAACACAAGAGAAGTAGTGTTGTGAACTTGTCTGCAGTTTCCAAATGGCTGGAAGCTTAGATCTCTGTTGAGCTTAATGCAGGAGCCTGGACTTCTTCTGAAAAAAGTCCCAGGGAAGTCAGAAAATGGCCCTGTATTAAAGATGGAAGAACCAAACATTTTAGACAAGGAGCTTGGAAAGAACCTATTTGGATCTTGCTGGTAACGGGCAATCCATGAGCAGCTAAGGATTCAACGTGCCCTCTGAATTGCAATTCCTGTAGCTGTTTGCAGACCATCTCCCTTTAATATGATTGCTAATGCAATTTTTACAGCTTCCACTTTTGCTATTTTTGCTGTTCTATTAGCTGATTTTTGAGGAATAAATCTTGGTTTTCTTCTTGCCCATGCCTCAGTATCCACTTGCTACTGGAGGGACTTGATGATGTTGGTTTGAAGACAGGAAAATAAGGAATGTCTTGGAAAGAAAAGGAGAGAGCCACTGTAGAGACTTGAGAAAAGGAGATTTAAGATTTTTCTGATTGAATTACAGTAGAATTCACATGCAAATCTAGTTGTGGAAGAAAAAACCTTTATTTGAGAAACAGTTCAGCACTTACAAGTTGTGGGGTTTTTTTAAAGTGTATATACAAATATACATAATTAAAACTGAGTATTAGTATCTTTGAGTGTATATAACCCCAATCTTGTATAGAAGGGAAAGGATGATACCGTTAGTATGTGTGCTGTGGCTGGGATCATTACAGTCTCTAGTTCTGGGGCTAGTATTTTGAAAATAATATTAAAAGTTTGGGAAAAGTCCCAAACAATGATATTTAAAAAGAGACAGATAAACTCAAACTGCTGTATTTACTGTAGAGAAGGCAAAGCAATCATCAACCACCAGTCACCTTACATGCCTACATGTAGAAAAAACATGTAGATATGTAGAACAGCAGAACAGTCTTCTTATTTAGCAGGCAAAAGTATACAATCAGTTTTGCCAACATGCATTATTTTATCACAGGTCTCACAATACTTTTTTTCGTTTCCATATAATCTTAGCAGTTAAAGTCAACTTTCATTTACCCACTGAGCACATTGTTTTAACTTATGGTTGCAGGAAAAAACCTTGAGAACACAGAACAAGCTCCCTAAAGGCTCTGAACCTCAAAAGCAAAGATTATCCTCTTTCCTTTTCCCCCAGAGAAATATTTTTTTTTCAAAAAAACCCATTATTTTTAAAGTCAATCTTCTATTTGGGTGGAATGAGTGAGAATTAGAGGGGGATCCTGAATCATTTTTGGGTGTTGTGTTCAATTCAGAAGCTGAAAATCAAACCTATTTAGAAAAGAAGCCTGGTATGGGATCATATCAACAATGATAATTAATCCTGGAAATTGCTATAATGAACCCAACATGATCATCCTGGAAATGGAGAGTGTTTCCAATGTTGCAATCCATAGTGCTATTGGAGAATTACAATCACCTACTTTATTGCTTATAGAGGGTTATGCTCCCAACCCATAAGAAAGTAAATATATTAGTAGTCTTCTATATTACTAGCTCCTGGATCAACAAAAGGATGTTGAGTGTATAATGTTGACAGAGATCAAAGAAGTGAGAAAGTCTAACCAAATGATAATGGGGACTTAAATTACCTGTGAATAAACTGGTCAGATAGCACAATAAGAGTAAGTTCAAAGAAGCAATTTCTGCCTCTTGGAACAGCTAGTACTAGAGTACACAGAGAGATATTCTTGACTTAGCGTTAAGTAATGTGCAAGAACTGACTCAAAAGCTGGCAATAATTGAGCCACTTGTATTGACTGCGGCATAATAAAATTTTTTGCCTAAGTACCAAAAAGTGGAACTCTTGAAACTAACCTTTAGGATGGGAAATTATACTGAAGTGAAACAGTGAGACAAACAGCTCTTACAGCTTAAAAAAAAAAATATCTTTAGATGTGACATAGATACTACTCAGGAAAGTAAAAGCAGTCTTGGGAAACGTACAAAGCGTTGAATGAAAAAGGCAGTAGTAACCCGATACGAATACATTGGTAGTGTTCAAGAAACCATTTGGGCCAAACAGATCTTTTAAAAATTGGACATACAGTATTAGTTTAGGATTGGGATAGCATAACCTGCAGCGTAGATCAGTATGGTATTATTGTTAGCGTGGGATTTAAGTGTATCCGAAATGCAAGCCATTAAAATCCAGAGGCAGAGTAGGGAGTCTCAGCTAGAATTAGCTGTTAGAAAAAGCTGAGCTTAGAGGCTGTTTCTGAACCTCCATCCCTCTCTTGAGCATATGCAGAGGCTGAGTTTGAGCTTTGCATGGTGCGTCTTCTTTCCTGATCCAGAAAACTTGTGGTGGGAAATTGTTCTCTGTTTAAGAAGGAGTTTGAAGGACTTTAAACTTAAGTCTTCCAGCTCCCCAGTGTACCATCTGGTGCTGGTCGTTGTCCCAGTAGAATTATTTCTGATGTATGTAGGCATAGACCCACCCTGAATTTCAGTACTAGAAAGGTCACAGATCTGGAGGCCCAAGTAACTACACGGGACAGGCATAAATAGGAGAAACAAACCCAACTGCAGCAAAGCAAAGATACACGGTCGGAAGACTAAATCAACAGAGCTGGAGTGAGTGACAGTCAACAGAGGATTCTGGCCATGCACCCCCGTCCTGGAATATATCCAAGGAGCAAGTGGACATTTCCCAAAGATAAGCTGGCAGAGGGGTGAGATTACAGGAGAAGGGAAACAGGCCTCAGTCGTTCCTGTTGGCTGTAGCCAGGCTGGTTTTGTGGGTGAAATGGTTCTGAACCACTAGAGAAATTCCTTTTTGTTCTGTGCTTCCACAAAACTAAAGGTCTGGTAGGCATTTCGTACAGATTATGGAAGGCTATTCTGAATTGCATGTGAATTCATTGTTTTTAAATGAAACCTACTTTCAGAATTGTCAAAGTAACACGTATGTCACAAACTTTGTGTGAACAAGGAGAAGTCTATCGTATCAGACTTTATGTTGGATTACATGCATTTTTATGTATTATATCTCTGGATTTTTCCATGCATAGAGCCCTCAAATGTGCCTAAATCTTTCTGTAGACTTTCCCCAAAAGTGTTCCTTAGTCTGAAAACAAGCAAGTTTTAACCTAAAAGGAAAAAAAGTAACAAATAAGTGCAATGGAAAACTTGCAGTGTAGTTTAATCTTCAGGTCTGTCTATCTTCAGTATCATAAAAATCTGTGTTGCAGGGGTTGCCAAGAGTCAAATGTATGAAATTCTGGTTTATAAACAAAGCAGAATTGTAAGCTGAACCTCAGTACAGGGGGATGTATCACAGTCAAGCAATGCACACTCATATTTTGTCACCCTTTGGGCTTCCCTCCATTTTAAGTCTTGAGATGATCTATAGCCAGGACGACAGGGTATAAAGTAGGTGTAAGTGGCGTGGATGGCCAAGGTGGTCTCTTCTGTCTTTGAGTTCTGTGATTTATTTGTTTTTTTAATAGCTGTTTATTTTTCCCTTATTTCACCAGCTGTAAGGAACAGGAAGTGTTGTACTCCCTTTCACTTGCCCATAACATTTTCAGTCTGCATTAAGGAATCATAATCACATCTCATGCTTCGGAGCTTCAGGCTTGCTGCCAGCACGGGTCAGGTGGGAGTCGGCCAAGAGTTGTCTTGGGATATTTTCACCTTTTTTTAAGAGCATCAGGGATTGGCCTTACCTTGAAACAAGGCACTAAAACATATAGGCCAGTGTTCAAAGGTAGTAGAGAGAATATTGTTTTGAATATGCTTAGGTTGTATGGGTTACTCCTGTGCAGATTGCCAGATTTAAGTGGAAGAATCTCTTCCTCCCTGCAGCCACCCCGTTCAAATGATCTGAAATTTTGGGTGTGTACCCTCTTCCTCTGCAGCTTGAGACGTGAATCATCTGCCTAGATCAACGGATGTATTCTCATCTTGTCACTTCCCTAACCCTAAAGGGACTAGTTAAGGGCATTAGTGGCCCTTTGATCTCTCTTTGTTCTCCATCTCAGTAATTTGGTTTCCAGTGACCAAATGGGTTAATCTAATGCATATTACTGTGCTCAGTAGCAGGATAGTGGCAGAAATGTAATGGATTGTCATATACAGAAATTCTGGCTAGGTAACTGAATTAATTCCTGTGGCGATAAACTCTATGAAACGACACATTTTTTACCAAGTTCAGGTATGACATGTTAATTTTGAATGTAAATAAAGCGGTTTGAGCAATTTCACAGAATCACAGAATCATCTAGGTTGGAAAGGACCTTGAAGATCATCCAGTCCAACCGTTAACCCAGCACTGACAGATCCCAACTACACCAGATCCCTCAGCGCTATGTCGACCCGACTCTTGACTCCAGGGATGGGGACTCCACCACCTCCCTGGGCAGCCCATTCCAATGCCTGACTACCCATTCTGTAAAGAAATACTTCCTAATATCCAGTCTAAACCTTCCCTGGTGCAACTTGAGGCCATTACCTGTTGTCCTATCACTTGTTCCTTGGTTCAAGAGACTCCTCCCCCCTCTCTGCACCCTCCTTTCAGGGAGTTGGAGAGGGCCATGAGGTCTCCCCTCAGCCTCCTCTTCTCCAGACTAAACCCCCCCAGTTCCCTCAGCCGCTCCCCATCAGACCTGTGCTCCAGACCCTGCACCAGCTCCGTTGCCCTTCTCTGGACACGCTCGAGTCATTCAATGGCCTTTTTGGAGTGAGGGGCCCAAAACTGAACCCACTCATCGAGGGGCGGCCTCACCAGTGCCGAGTCCAGGGGTAAGATCCCTTCCCTGTCCCTGCTGGCCACGCTATGGCTGATACAAGCCAGGATGCCATTGGCCTTCTTGGCCACCTGGGCACACTGCTGGCTCATGTTCAGCCGGCTGTCAATCAACATCCCCAAAGGTATGTGAATTCTAGTTCAAAGTTACATGAAAGAATAGAATTTAGACTTCCTCCTTCTAAAGCGCTTCAGCAGCTGTTGTTCCATGGGGTCTTTGTTCAGTTGGGTGGATTTGCTCAAGACTGCCAGTGCACTGCTGTAGAAGAGACACACACACTGCAGAAACTTGAAGAGAAAGACATTGGGATTGAATTGGCTCCAGATATGAAGAATGAACAGCACTGCAGTACTATTACAGACATGAAGTGGTTTTCCTTACAAAGGCCAAAAAGCCCAATAATAGAGCAGAGCAGGTGCAGGGAAGACACTGTCTGAAAAACGATTTGGGGCGATTGCCTCATGGTAGGGCAGAAGAGACAACTTGAGGAGATCTAGGTAGTGAACAGAGAATGTTGGTTCTTTCGTTAGTTGACTTTTGTGCAGGATCTTTCAGGTTGTTTAATTGCTTCCGGATTGTTTAAATGTAGGGAACATCACTAAGGATATGAAAGTCAAGTAACAAAGAGTGCATTGCGGCAATCCCTGTGATTTGCTGGATGTCAGTTTGAATGCTTAGTCTCTTTAGACCACCATTCAGTGTAGAAATGCAACTTCAGAAACCCTATGTTGACTGTGTTTTAAAGTGGTAAGAGAGCTGGCACATCTGTTACTGCTTTGGTCTTGAATCATGTTACTTGCAAAATTATCTTAATAACTTTTATTTACTAAGACAGTTTTATTTCAAAATAAGTGGAACCTCACAAAGATCCTGAGGAGGTAAGGAAGAGTCCCCCCTCTTCCACTTATGCTGTACCTCAGTTATTCTTTTGTTCCATAAATGTCTTATTCGAATGGCAGTACTTCTCTGCAGCCATGATGTGGTGCACATATGTTCCCGAATGCCAACGCCAGAGACTTCTGTCCAAACATTTCCCTAGGGCCACAAAAATGTCTCTGTCCTCCCCATTACCCTGTGTTTCATCTGGTCTCATTCGTATAAGTGTAAGACGCCCCAGGTCATATAGTTCCAGTCAGGTATTTTCTTTCACTCATCTGCTCTCCAAAGTTTCTTTCTTTTATCTTTTAACATTTTCATCTTCCTTTTTGCTCAGAACAATGCTTATTCTTGTTACTTTTCTGTATGCAGTCTTCTTGATCACTACTGGTGCACAAAATGGTTTAGGCTGTTGCCTGGCATCATTTGCCTCCAACACTTTGCTCTCCATTCTTCTCTATGATCTTCTGGTCTTTCCATTACCTCCTTCAGACTACCTCCGACCTCTCTTTCACCTCTCAAGGGGAAGATGGCTGTACCAAAAGCTGTTTTTTGTAAACTTTGTACAAAGTATACCTCCATGGGAGAGGCAGATATCTCATTTCAGTGATGGACGAACCCCGTGTACTTGTACAACATGCAGCTCATACAAGCCCTGTATTAAAAAAGATCATCAAAATGATTTGTGTAGGTTCTTGGTTGAGAAATCGCTGCGTGGCATTTCTGACAGTTGCACCTAGTTGTGGCCTGAGTGGGTGCCAGCCCGTGTCTTCATGCTCCATCACTGACTGCCTCTTTTATGGCTGCTTTATCCATAAAACAAAGACTGGGGAATGCCTGTGGCACAGGTCCCTGCTGAGCCTTCCCTGAGAAAACCAGCTGTAGCTTTCTCTTGCTGAAGACACCTGAGTGGAACATCTTGGGTCCACGTGACATTGCAGAGCCTTCAACTGGCCAGTAACTTCTATGAGCTGAGGGAGATCGAGGGGCAAGAAATGCAGTGGTTATGGGAAGCTTTAACTACATCCATCACACGTCAGGGAGCTGCTCCTCAGGGAACCAAGGGGGGAAGAAGCAATGCTGGCCTTGGCCTTTTCCAGGACCTCATTTAAAGTCCTGCTTTTGAAAAGCTGCTCTGTAACAGTGACAATAAAGTATTTTGTTCCTGCAAAGATGTTGAGAGAGAGGCCAAAAATGTCATCCACAGTTATGTTTTAATTCAGAAAGGGAGTTACGTGAAATCGAATAAGGTTGTTAAAAAGAAGCTGAGAGGGCAACTAAGAGTTATATCCTTGCAGTTGGCATGAAGGTATTTAAGGACACTACAGTAGGAATTAAGATCAAGTGTACCTCTCAAGAAATACTTGAAAAATGATAAAAGCATACCGAAACATAAGAGTAAGAAAGTATATGAGAGCATCCTGAAAAGGCAAAAAAAATGGTAAAATGAGAAAAAAGAGGAGCAAGCTAAAAATATGTAAAAATATAGTGAAAAAAGGAAGAGAAATAACTTGAAAAATGATAAAAAAACCTAATAATATATTCTCTTCAGTCACATCAGAAGCAGAAAGCTTGCCTGACAGTCTGTAGGACCTATAAAAAATTGAAAGCTAGAAGGTGCACTTAGGGCAGCTAAACTCATAGCAGAAAAATGAATGTAATTCTTTTTGTGCTTTCATCTGTCTCAGGCTGAAATGTCTGTAGATGAGCTGGTGATGTAGACAGATAAAATTAACATTATCAGTCACCGGGATCAGATGGTATTCACCCAAGAGCTGCGGAGAATGAAATCATTGAACTATTAACTATGTATATGAACTCTTGTTTAAAATCAGTGGAATGTGGCTGATGTGATACCAGTTTGTCTCTGGGCTCCAAGTCATCGACAAAAGCCCAGACCAGCGTGCTGCAGAATCTGTATGGAGTAAGTTGTTAGAAACTATGATGCAGAGTGTAGTAAGTGGATGCGAAGGAGTCAACAGATGTATCGGTTGGGTAGGTCCAGCTGAACTTCCAAAATGTCGAAGTCCCTCAGCAAAGGCTTTTAGACTAAGCCATGGAATAAGAAGGAGGCTCCTGGATAAATAATTATTGGAAGATAAGAAGCAGATGGTAGGGATAACTGTCAGATTTTCACAGAAGCTGAAGACTGTAGTTCTGCAGGTGTGCGTGCTGGTAGCCGTGTTGTTCCGTAAGTTTAATAAGCACATGGAAACTGAGAGCTTTCCAATGCATTAACTAATTTGAAATAACGAAGACAAGGATCAGCTATGAAGCACTGCAGAAGAACTTTATGAGACTAAATGCTGTAAGGAGATGCATGTGGGAAATCAGTAATTTCTTTACCTTAAGGTGATGGGCTCTGATTTGTCCACTACCACTTAGAAACTATATCTTGTTGTTGTAATAGATTGTTCCATGCAAGTGTCAGTTTAGTGCTTGGTGGTTGTCATAAGACACAGAGAATAAAACAGAGGATATCATTAAGCCCCTGTAGAAATCCAGGATACATGTTGAATAGTGTGTCAAGTTCCATTCCCCACACCTCTGAAAAAGATGTAGCAGTATTGGAAGAGGTTTGGAGAAGAACACGAGGATAAGAAAAAGTATAAGATGTGTTTCATACAAGGAACAACTAACTGGACTAATACTCTTCTGGCTGGAAAAGAGGCAGCCAAAGGGTGATATGAAAAAGATCTAGAGAGTCATGAATAGGGATTGGCTGTTAGTCTCTTTCAATATGAAAATAATGGGGCATCACATGAAGCTACTAGGAGCCAGGTTCAAAAGGAAGTGCTCTTCATACACTGTACAATTAACCTCTACAATTCCTTGCTGCAGGAACCAATATGGATGCTCAAAGTTACAGAGGTTCAAAAACCACTGGAACAAATGCGTGGGAGAAGCCTCCACCAATGGCTATTAAATAACCAGTTCCAGTTTTACCTCAGGCAGTCTATAAAATGCAGCTTGTTGGAGGCTTGGAGAGTATCCTTGGGAGAAGCCCTACATGCTTGTCCTGTTCTTACTTCTCCTTCAGAAATCCATTGTTGGCAACTGTCAAAGATCATGGGCTAGATGGACCTTTGGTCTGAATCCACGCTGCTGTTCTTGTATTCTCATCTTCTACAGAACACGTTTTCAACCATTAGGCCCACCACCTTCAGCACCAGCCCTTCCAGTTCACCTCTGCTCTGTTTGGGCAAGTCTCTGTGGAAAAACTGCAGAACCTTCACCATCCATTACTGACTTTGAGCTCAGCTATTCATTCACTTAGAAGGCACTATGCAGTTCCTTGGGATCCATTATCACAAATCTCAACACGTAGCTCTCAACTGGTGCTGTTAACCAGTGTTTAATGCTCTTGACACTTTGGCCTTCATATCTTTCTGGATGTACCATTTTTATCCCTCATCACTCTCATGCCGCATGATCCTGTCAACTGTGCTCTATTGGTGGGATAATAACCATTATAATTTAGTCAGATGCTCCCTGCCTTTGTTCTTTAACGCAGTAGTACTCACCTAATGATATATCAACCCAAATATTGCTATAGGTTCTAATTTTTCAGAGCAACGCCTGCTCCTCAGAATGGCTAAAATGACTCTCTGTATTCTGACTCATACTTGTCCATCTTTGTATCCAGCCATGCCCTGCACACTTACAGCCTGAAATGCATAAGTGATGGAGAAAGAAACCTGGTATTCCTTGAGAAATAGCACAGTAACTTCAACCAGGGTGGCAACAGAGGCAGACAGTCCCATATGTGGTAGGGCCAGGCTGGCTGTATCTCATGAACACAGGGCGAGATGTGGAAGTTCTTGGTCGTAAACCTTCACTACTGATTCTCATCTTCAATAGCTTCAGAGCTACATTTGGCCTCTTCGTGATGGTCATCCCACATAAATTTCTTGTGTCCCTTTGGAATAAAGCCTATTTTCCTGTCTGGCAGGCGTACCAAGATGACTTTAAGATTTCTCAGGATCTTGTTTAAAAAAAAAGCAAACACCCTCTAATTTTTGTTTTAGTATTCTGCACTCTTCAGTGCAGAATGGACAACCATTATCCTTCTGAATTATGCTACCCCAGCTTGGATATTCCAGTTTTGGCAAAGTTCAGAGTTTGTGCAACCAACTTCTATCAGGGTGGCTAAGTAATAATTATGGAATTATTTTATTGAATTTTATTTACTTGATGCATGCTCTCCATCTGTGATTGGATTAAGTGCTCGATTGAGTATATTTCTCCTAATATTGGGATGACATTATCCCAAATCTAAATAGCCTTCAGGAATGGCAGGAATTGTCCTGTAGGCAACACTGGATGTGTCTCTTGTGGCTCCTGACTTGGTACATCCAGCATGCCTTTAGAAGTTTAGTCTTCCTAAAGAGGTAACTGTCTTTATGGAAGACTTTCTTCAAGGGTGTAGACTTCAAGGGTGCAGACTGGTAGGATGCACCATGTCTTTAACTCATGGAAGAACTCATGTGCTGCTTATGTTCTTTAGGAATCCTACCTTTGGTACTGGCAGAAAGACCCCAATATCGGGTGCATTCATCAGGAATATCATTCCTCTCCCAACAACATTAGCCAATGCTGAATTCTAGAACCTGTGACAAAACTATTATCAGTTCTGTATGTCTAAACCTTTGAGTGCACCTTGAAACATCCTGCTCCTGTGCACCAGATCTCAGGATTTAACCAAGGGATCTTACTCCTTCCACCTGTTTATGCCATTTCTGTGCTCCCTCTTCCATTTTTGGGCAGAGACTAGGACCCTGGCTGGGGCCAATGCCACAGCACCCAATCAGTGCTGAGGAGCAAGAATGCAATGTATACTGTTCAATTTTGCAGCTTCCTGACCTTTTCAGGGGCCTCTGTCACGAGATATCGTTGTGGCAGGAGACGGCTTACTCACACTGGGTGTGTTCATCCATCCTCACGTTCCCAGTGCGTTGTGTATATTGTAGCCAACAGAGCCTGCATCTTTGATACCTACCAGAGTGTTTGAGTAGAGTACGTGCTCTTGGGAGTTAGCTTCTCTT
Source organism: Strix aluco (assembly GCF_031877795.1). Taxonomy (NCBI): domain Eukaryota; kingdom Metazoa; phylum Chordata; class Aves; order Strigiformes; family Strigidae; genus Strix; species Strix aluco. The sequence continues at coordinate 4,412,690 of NC_133949.1, read as the reverse complement.
TGTAATAACTGTATCACAATAACAGTCAGATACTCCTGTGGTTGAAATAAGAGCCTCTCTACCCATTAGAGAATATATATTTTTACAGGACTGTTGGCATATAAGCTCTCTCCTTACCTAGGGAGTGAATCATGATAACCTGCGAACATCAGGTATTTGGTCACCAAGAAGAGCAGTTGATGCATTAAGTTAAAAATAGTTTCAAACCCTTGCCAACCATACCATTTGCGTTTTAAGGTCTTCATGTTCAGGTGATGTCAAACAAGATCTTCTGAGGTCCCGTTCTTTCTGTCAGAAGCCATGGAGCCAGGGAATCCAGTGTGCTTGGTGGGAACCCAGCTTCGGGAATGCTGAATATATCAGTGGTAGAAAGCTGTTTTAGCTGACAGGCTACAAATGAGAAATGTGGGATAACGTCTGAAGGGGCAGTTTGCAGAAGCTAGGGGGTTTGCAAAATTGGCTTCTTTTCCTCAGGTGCCACGTCCTGGCTCCACTGCCTATAGGCCAGCCTGTTTCTTGGGTTCCTGGTAAACACATTCTTGATTCTGTAGTCTGAAGGATTAATTAATACCTGTCTAGTCTTTCTTCTCCCAAAAGCCTATTGCAAGATAAGGGAAGATGCATTAGATCCCTACATAGACTTGTGCTTCAGTGATTCTGTGATGTTCACTAGGACTAATGAGCATGGAGTATGAGTATAGATTACATCAGTGCAGATACCCGAGCAACTATTTCTGTCCATCTGAGGGATTTACCATTTTCTTTGACCCTGTGGTCCTAAAATTCTGTATGGAGCTTTGGTAAAAGAGTGTTGACCTCTATCCCAGCATGGGATCTTAAGCAGGGTCTCGCCATCCAGACAGTGTGATAACGTGAGCCTGTGGCAACTTGTTTATTATTCTACCTATGTTTTCAAATGTGACTTTCCTGGTAGCAAAAAGTTCTGCCAGAGGGTGAGAAAGACCCACTGCTAAATGTCTAACATTCAGTGTCTTTATTCCCCCTTCCCAGATAAGGTTTCTTATATGCTTTCTTGAGGTCATATCTAAGTTTCACTGGAGCCAGAAAATAGCCCTTCTTTTCCCCCCAGCGAACCCTAGACCTTCGTGGACAAAGTGGTATGTCTCCTCAGACATTTGATGTCAAGCAGACCATCTCCTTCCTTGTCTGCACAGAACCAAACCCGTCAGGTGGCCTCAGTTCATTTGTGTCATGAACTGGGAGATAAAGAGGTGCACTGATACTGGTAATTGCATAACATATTGTATCAGGAGATGTTATGATACTGTCTAAGTGTTTGTGCCTCCGGCCATCAGTAAATTCCATCAAAAGTCAAGTTGTACAATAGCCTTTCCAGAGGATGTCTCCATTCTTGACATCTGCAGAGCTGGCATGTGGAGTTCCATTAACCTCTATACCATTGCGGATGCTTCCAGGAACGATGGCAAATTAGGCAGATTGTGGTTTGCAGACTACTCTAAAATGCTTGAGACACCCCTCCCCCCTTACCTGTGAGGAGAGACAGAGAGGGAATTACTGCTTGGAGTTACTCACCTTCTGAATATGTATGTGGATTGTCATTTGAAGAAGAAAAGAAGATAACATGGTAGTAATTGAGCTGTTTTGAGATGTGTAGTACAAATCCACATTAACTGCTCTCTTACTTCCACTGAAGTCTAGTGGTTGGGATGAGTTGTAGGCACACGATGAAGAGTATATCCCTGCTTACCATTCTGAATACATACATATTGACAACATGCATCTCAAAGAAGATGATGGTAAACTTTTTTTTCTTCTTCCACAGCAATAATCTGACCCTTGTGCCATGATTTATGAAGTGGGGGGGAAAAAAAGGTGGAATGAAACCGTTGGTATTTATGGGTGGACATACTGCTTTGAGTAAACAAGATGAATGTCGGTATTGAGAAGCCTGATGTCTCCATGAAGACAAACTTCCTTTATGTATATTTAATTCTGTTGACCATGTTAAGAACTTTGAGAGATTTTTTAATAGCTTGTAAACTCTGGTTAAGCGTCTGTATGAACATCGGCTTAAGTAGGTGGGCTGAATAACTGTAGATGTTTTGTGAATATTCCTCTGCTTCTGTAAAGTTTAGGTAGGACTTGAAAAGTCCTGGAGAACCCAGGTGAAAGCCTCTGACACTTAAGAGCTTTTGGGATTTTTTGGGGGATATGTTTATGTTAGCACAGATTTGGAGGAGTTTTTAGGAAGATTTTATGTTGAATTGTAGCTTGTCTGTGTCCTGGTGGAGAGATCACATTGTCTGGAGAGGTTGGTGACAGTCTGGCTGCCTCTTGGCCGTGCAAACCAGTCCGTAGTTTGGGCGTATGTTAAGGATTTCCTTCCTTTGATCCAGTATAGTGATTCCTGTGATCTTCAGTCTCCTCAGTCTAAATTGTACTCAGAGGATCACATTTGACCTTTTGACCATGATATCACACTGGCAGCGTATGTTGATTTGTTGTTTCGTCATGATACTGTCCTTTCATTGACCTTTGGTTGTTTTCAGAGTTGGTGTTTTCAAGTGTACAAGTCTCTCATCCTTTGAGTATTTTCTGAGTTCTTTGTTCTTGTATTATATTGATGTTTGTGACTATATCTGGATGTACTAAAATGCCCATTGTTCCCGTGTGGCCAAGACATCAGAGCTGGTGGCAAGCCTTGATTTTGACATTATTTATGATGGTGCAGGACTTTGTGTTATTTACAGCAAGATTGCCAGAAAGAAGTAATTTAAGTTTCTCCATTTAAATAGGTAGTTCTTAAATTACGTCATTTCAGTTCCATTTAAATGATTAAATGTAAGTGATTAGAGCAGGGTGAAGAAAACAGAACGATGTATGTGCATATTGAATGCCATTCTGGTTTATTCTTCACCTGATGCCTCACCTGTGGATACTTAAGTGTGTAGAGTCTTGCCCATGTAAATGTTGGAAGGCTGGCTGTTACACATACCTAATTGTTCATTAAGAAAGTGCATCTCTACCGAATTCCCTTTTCTCTCTTCAGCTGAGAAATGAAACATACTGGCATAAAGAACCAACTGAAATATTGTGTTTGTCAAATGATTTTGTAGAAGTTGTTGTTGGGCTCAGTTGATGCAAAGCCCAGCTGAGTGATGTGTTCACCCAGCTTTGAAAGAATCTGTGTCGTTTTGTCTGTAGCTGCTATGAGGAAGACTTGCAATATAGAAATCATACAGGTTTTAAAACAAAAATGTCATCTAGTAGGAAAAAAGATAGCTTGTGTAAATTGGTTGAGTCCAGTGCTGATTTCTGCACAGAAAACATCCATGAGCACTGGCGGACGAGGAGAACTTTGAGTTTCAAAGTAATTTCTCTTTCATCTTTAAATTTTGATATTCAGTTGTGTTTTGCCAGAGTTCAGAGTAACTTCAGGAATTCAACTGTCTTTCAGATATATTTACAGGGAAAATATATCTGTCATTTCCACTCAGGCTGCACCTGTAAGCTGATATCCTTGAGTTTCTCTTAGTTTCACTGTTTTGTTTTGCTTTGTTTTCCACCATGTTTTAACAAGATAAGCATCTCTCGGTGTATTTTCCCTTCATTTCAGTAATTGCCTTCTCTAGTGACCGATTTCCTGTGCTCCTCTGTTCATGTATTATAAGATCTCAGTGTACGGCCCACGTACACCAGTGCAGAGAGCCCTCACCTCATCATATTATCATCTCAGGTAATTCATTAAAAGCTCCTCAGAGCATCAAATGGAAAAAAAGCACTAATTTCTCTGAACTCGCTCCCCGAAGACACAACCTGTGTAAACCGAGATGCTTACCAGATGCCTGGAAATTTGACATCATCAAACACTGAGGCGGGAATTCAGTTTCTTTCAGGTTTTCAAAGTTCTTCCACTGAAATAATTTAGCCCCCTGAAAATTCAATCCAGGTGTTATAAACTCAGTGTTCTGACTTGCTGCAGAGCAACACAGAAAAAGAAATAGATTTGAATATATACGAGATTCAAACCATAAAGGAATTTGACTAAAATGCAATAATTGAAGTTCTATGTTAAATAAACTAGGAAACAACTGTGTCTCTTGAAACCAGATGGGATACACTTTCTTAAAATGAGCTGAGCAAGTATTCAGCTGTATTCTACATCCTCAGAGCTCACTATAGTGGTCTTGCCTGATAAAACAATACCTGGATAACTGGTGCAAGCTCATCGAGAAGCAAAGCGATGGCTACCTTGTATGTGGGAATGCAATGTACTTTTGCCTGTTATCAACTGGAAGTTCAGGATCAAATGAGAAAGCAAGGTTGTAAATTCGGTGAAGTGAACAAAAGTCAAGTTGATAATGCCTTTTCTTTTTCTTATTACCTGGCAATACTGTTTCAGTCTTACTAGGACAGTGTTCGGTCAATGGTTATATAGGCGTACTACTGTCTGGAGCCAAGAAAATACAGATTATTGTACTGCATCTTCACTCTTCCAAGGTGTCCAGCGACCTCACAAGCATGCTGAAAAGGGAGGTTAACAAGAATGAGCTAAACCAGTCTGAGGACAGCAGGAGTGTGACTGTGCTGCACCTCTTCTAGGGCCACCCACAGAGATACCAGTGATAGCCCCAGTCTTGCTAAACTGCGTGATTGGTTTCGTTATTTGACATCAAAGCCTGCAGCCAGATTTAAAGGACGTATGAAAGCCTGAGTCAAGAGTTAAATTCTGTGTAGGTTCTTCTACAGTATTTATTGGCATATTAGTGTTGAACCTCTTTCATCTGCACACTGAGCAGCATGGGTACCTATGTTCATAAATTGCTTGTTTTGTCATCATCTCCTTATGGTCAGGATTTTTGTGTAGAAGAGTGACTTGCTTTGCTTGGTTTTAAAAGAATAGTTTTCTTACATTTATCAGAGAACATGAAGTCAAAGGTGTCTTTACCTATAAGTGAAAAATAGGATCTGCTTATTTCTTCAGGGAATCCAGTCCATAGCGTTAGACTTGGTCCCTCCAAAAGGTTGTCTTCTGTGCAGCTGAGTTTTACCACTTCTGTGGAAAGTCACTAGAAAGGACTGGGACTTCTTGGGGTCAACTGATCTAATACAGCATAGGCAAATTTGCATATGCATAACATGCATAACACATGGTTCATAACATGCATAACATGCATAACACATGCAAATGAACCATGTGTTATGAGGGCAAAGTGGGTTTTGGGTTTGTCTCTAAAGGGAAGTGAGACAACTACCTCAGCAGTACATGGGCTACATACAGAGGTATACGTGGTAGATGCTTGAAGTTAGGAGAAAAAGCCCAGTAGGAGAAAAAGATCAAGGTGGGTGTGTCCTCCCAAATCCCAGGACTCGGTGGCTTTGGGGACCCCCAGGCTGGAAATGACAGACAGGACACTTGGTTAGTCAGGATGGATCTTGCCCACATGGCTTTCAGCATCTTTTTGTCAGGGAATGTAATTCTGGGCCTATGAAAAGAATTATTTTTGTTTACTTTAAACCTTTTACTTGGCAGTGGTTTGAGGTGCCCCTTTCATCCTTGCATTATGAAGAACAGTGAATAATTATTCTATATTTGTATTATTTACAGCGTTCACCATTTTACAAGACTCTGTCCTCTTCTGGGTGGAGCATCCTAGGCTCTTCTTACACACAAGCTATTCCACACCTTGTTGCTACCTGTTAGTTACCTGTGTACTTCTTTGTGTTTTTGCATTTTGAGATAGGGTGACCATTACCAAGTGGACTGGTCAGCTGTAAGTGTACCACAGACGGTATTTCCCCATCCTCTTTTCCCATACTTTCCTAACTTCATTTGCTTTTTTGGATAGTGCAGAACTAGATATGTTAGAAGAATATATATACAGTGCACACAAATAGTGTGGTGTTTTCAGAAAATGTTCCAGAATGATTCCAGGATCTTCTCTGAGTTTAATTAGCTATTTTAAAGCCTATCATTTTGTCCTTACAATTAGAATTATTGTTTCCCAGGCATATCCCTTTGCACTCATTGATCCTGAATTTCACCTGTCATTTTATCACGTAGCCATTCGAGCTGCAGTTACACGTACAGCTGATCCCAACTGACGGCTCCTTGCTGCTGAAAGGAAGAAGACTTGCTCTTCTCTCTTTTTTTTTCCTAATTACAGCTTTCCCCCACCCCTACTTTCCATGTCACAACCCATCCCTCACTTGCTGTGACCCTGTCCTTGTGAGACCCTTTCCCAAACCTGTCCAACTCATTAAAACTGCAGAAAATGCTCAACTTAATTTGCTAGGTTCATTTTCTGATGTTTTTATATCCTAAATGAGCTCATGAAGAAATCAAGGACGGGGTAAGCAGTGGGGAACGTGTGGTCAGGAGCATGGGAGGAGGTGGGAGCTGTTGGCATCCTGTCGCTCATTAAACCATATGTTGAGTAGCCTAAGAGCCTTCATGCAAGTCTTCACAATCAGTTTGAGATTGGATAATTCAGAAAAATATTGTTTCATCTGTGAATTTTGTCACCTCATTAATTTACCCTTTCCCAAGTAATTTATGAACGTGCTGAAACGCTCTGCATGGGAACTTCCTGACTTCCTCTGTAGTGAACCATGATGCAAACAATTCATTTAGCTTTTTTTGCAAATATTTTTTGAGTGCATCTTTCATTCCCTATGTTATTTGCTAGCCACAGAAACTCGCTAATAGGCTTCCTGCTTCTGATGTGTTGAAAAAGGCTTTGTTGTTTGGATGTAAGCCCCTAGAATGTTTTTCTCTTTTGACCAGTCTCCTTAAATTGCCAGGATTGCAGTCTTTTCTGCTCTCATCGTTTGGATGCAAGTTCCACTTTTCAAAGGTTGCCTTTTCCTTCTGGTGTTCTCCTTTCCTTTATTGTTCACTGTTGGGCTTTTGGGGTCCAGCTAGGTTCCTTTGCTCAGTGGTGTAGGTTCACTCTGAGTCTCTAGCAGGAGAACTCTAAACAATTTCTGTATCACCCAGAAATATTTTACCTTCTCATTTGCTTTCTGAAATGTTTTTCTAACTATTTTCCTTATCCTTAGAATTCTGTATGGTTTGAGGGTTTTGTTTTATGTATTTATTTTAATTTTCCTTTCCCACAAATAGGGGAATTTGAATATATGATGGTCATTATTACAGAAATAATCTGTCTTCAACCAAAATGCCTGGGTACTATGCAGGATTGCATCTACTCTGGAGCTTTCTCCAGATTGCTCCATAAAGAAGTCAATGAAGACACCTAAAGCTGTCTTTTGGTCAGACCTCAATATAACATTTTCCCTGCCTGTATGGCAATGATTGAAGTCACCCATTAATACTGTGCTTTTCCACTTTTGTAACCTTCCGAACTTCCCTTAGCCTTTCCTCATCTCTGGATCACCACAGATAAGTGGTCAGTTGGTAACTTAAATACTTTTTTCTTTCATACAGGCATGGAATTTCAACCTACAGATCTTTGGGACTGTTTCATACAGTTAAATATATATTAGTACACTCTACTGTATTAATTGTGTATCTCTATTATTACAGTATCCTCTGGATTCCTTACCCAGGTGCTTATGAAATTAGGAGTCTAATTTAAAAGTAGGCATTTTGTTTTACTCATCTTAACTTCAGGCTTGGACTTTGTGTTTGACAGATAGATGGATAAATATTTATATATAGCTATCTACACACAGATGTACATATCTGTATATATGTCTATATAGATACACACATAAGTACACATATATATAAGATACACATTTATTGATACACACAGCATTCTTGCATGGTGGATATCAGTGCAATATCCCATTTTTTAGGTGCAGGAATTAAGAGACAAAATTTTTAATCCAGTTTCCAGCTACGAATGCGTAAAGCCCGACATACAAAATTACTTTTGGAATCTCAGAAGAGCAGTGTGGTGTGGTGGATGCTGCTCGAGAGGGGAGCGCCGAGTTCTCCGCGTTGCCTTCTGAAAGTGCAGTGAATTGGAAAACGCTCGCTGAAGTCGCTAGCCTAGAGCGAGGCAGGGGCAGAGCTTGAATCGGGTACGATCGAACGTCTGCAGTACTTAATCTCTGCAAATGTTAATAAAAGTATTAGGCAGGCAACATGTTTCCTCTTGTTTTGTTATGGTTGAATTTCATATGCAGACAGCATGCCACGAACCTCATTTTCTCTTGCCATCCCTTCACACCAGCAGCAGCTTTCCCGAGCCTCAGGCACCACAAGCTCTGACTCATTTACTTAATATTCCTCTAATGAAACTGCCCAGAGCTCTGGACCTATTCTCCTCCAAAACAATCTTTCTCCTCCTTATTTTTCCACACCCTACACTTTCTTCTCGCCTCCCGTCACATTCCTAATCAGACTTTAGCCGAGCTTCCTTGCGCAGACCTTCCCTTGCTGCCAGCCCTTCCATCCCCTGCCCAGTCCCCTCCACCTCCTGCCAGCCTGGCTGCGAGGAGCAGCCCACGAGTCAAGGCCAGTGGTGTGAGATGGCAATGGAGGTACCAGACAGCCTTTACAGTGGAGCCAGGAGGGCGAGAAACAAGCGGGAGCGTTTCTCCAGCCATGGTGTGATGGGGAGAGGGGGATGGCCATCACGGTCTCCTGCCCACCTTGACTTTCTAGCAGAGCCCAGGGTGGCTTGAAGCTGTTCTGATTTATAGGGCATCCTTGCCAGAGAACCGTGGGGGCTGCAGCAGGGGCGCTGGAACAAGCACAGAGTGTTCCTTGCAGAAAGGATGGGAATGACAGAAAAGGCTGTAAACCAACCTGTGGTAAAACCCTCCCCCCCCGGGGCTGTCTGTAGTGCCTTGGTGGGCTGGAGGGTGCTGGGATGAGCAGAGCCCCAACCCAGGATGCTGCTACCAGAAATAACCAGAAAGCAGCTGTGGTAACTCTTGCCCAGCTTTGATGAGGGTCACGTTACCACCTGAAATCCACAGGTGACATTTGGGTAAAGGGAACTGCAGACATTCAGCACAGGGAGGGAGGTCCATTGTTGCTTTCTCCTTGCTCAAAGGCTGGTGCTAAACATGTGAGCAACAGAACAGCTGGGATGCAGCTATCAGTTTATGTATTTTATGTATATATTATTATATTAGCTAGTAGCACTTCACCAGAGCCTGTGAAACCCGATAGCGAAGCTGCATGGTGGGAGTAGAGGGAGAAAGAAAACCCATTTAGGGGCAACCAGTGCACCCGTGGGTTTCCCTGGATGTGGGACACAAAGGGTGCTGGAATGGGTCTGACCCGAACTAGACTGCTTGGGATGGCATGGCTGTGTCAGGAGATGCTGGTGGGCTAGTGGTGTTACCGTTCGTCATGATGTAGAGATCTTCAGGGGGAATTTCAAACCCATTCTTAAAGATTTCTACATTGTTGGTATTCTTTTGTCTGTTATTTTACTGAAATGGACAGTACCACTTTGAAGGACGTTGGTCCTCATGGGACCAGAGCAGGGCTGGCTGCCCAAATCTGCGAATCACAGCAACCATTATAAAAAATACAGGAACGATGCCTCTTCATAGGGCTGAAAAACACAAAACCTGTGAAGCTTGGCTTCTCACGCTCAGCGCTGATTAACAATTTACTTGCTCCTAAGGAACATCTTCTGCCCAGTTTGCAAAACAGTGGCGCTTTATGATCCTCAGGATTTCTTTTTATAAGCACTGATTTAGACAGTCACGGATTATTTGGTGGCATCTGCAGAATCGCTGCATCCAGCGCTTGCTGCGAGTGGCAGGCGATTTGGTGGGGTATTTGATAGGCAGGTGGGTGTCCCTGGCCAGGTTTCATGGTCAGTGGATGGAGGATTTCTTCCTCCTGAGCAGCTCCGAGAGGATGCACAGGTAGGTTTTGAGCAGCAGGAGAGGAGGATTTCTTTTGGGGTGGATAATCTGGCTGGCGAAGAGCGCGTGGGGGCGGGGAGGGCGGCAGTGGGGCAGCGTGGGGCAGGTGGGTTGGGAGATGTTGGGGAGGAAGTTTGTCTCTGCCAAAGGGGATTAACGCGGCGAGGAGGACTAGGTCTGTCCTAGAGGAGGAACGAAGCCATTTTACGTGCACGGTGCAGAAACTGCAGGCTGTTAATGAACCTCGCGCATTGCGCTGGCAAGGAAAGGGCTGCTGGGTGTTATTGTCGGCGTTGCACACACAAAGCTCTCCTGGGCCGGCTGTTCCTGCAGCCTGTACAGACAGGCCTGCGCTCCTCAAAGACGAGGGATCGGATTCTTGCCCTCCGGGGGTTTCCAGCCAGCTCGCAGTTCAGAGGAGTCCTTTCTTTCTCCTGCTGTTCACGCCCTGCAAAGAATTTTCTATCAACAAAAGAAATTGTTTTATAATCAACTTGATGTTCATCCCCAGTCCTGGGGTATGAAAGGGGTTTTGATGGACCAGGGAAATGGAGCCTGGAAGTCGTGGAAGCAGGGGATGGCAGCCACTGGCATAACCCCGCTGAGACTGGGCAGATGAATTTTGGGGGCACTCCAGAGTCAGTGAAGCTCTTGGGTGCAGCTCTAGGAGTGGGAGTAATTGGACAACATGCCAGAAAAGGAACAGTCCCTAGAAAGAAAGGGCTGGGGGCTCTGGTAGGCTGAGGAGACACTTACTCCTGCGGCTTCTGTGACTGGACTCCTAACGTCTCTGTTGCATGCTCCATCACGTGAAGATCCTTGAAATGTTTATTGTAGCTTGGGCTGTACCTCAGAGTCAATAGGGCCATGTTAAACTCAGAATGATTTTCTTTGAACACTGTTGGTCATCATTCCAGGGAAAAACCAGTCTAGTCGAACCCTACTTGATGGCAGCCCTGTCATGAATCTTCTTTTCTGTGAGAGGTGCAGTGGGATGAGAGCCTGGGGAGGTCCCATCAACATCAAGTTCAAGAGCTGTGGGACTACCTAGGGAAAGAAGGAAGTTTTCTCCTTGAAGGAAACACATACTGTAGGTTTTGCAGTGCGTGGTTTACAGAACTGTAGCACACAGATGTGGGTGACCAACAGATTTTAATTTGTCCCTGCCAGTGGAGGTACTGGAGAGTGCTCGTGGCGCACAGCTGGCCTTGCAGCGGGGAAGGACAGACGTCATTCCTGTCCTCAGGAGTGTGAAACATGTGCGGTCAGTGTGCAGGCTCTACCCACTCTGAAACACAGCTGCTGCCAGCATCTCCTGGAGCAGCGACTTGTCTGCCATCACTGTTACAAACGGTTTATAGTGGGAGATAGAGAACTTGCCATTTTTATGAGGGAGAGAAGCCCTGAGGCCTCCTCTTAAGTGATGGAAAAATTAAATGCTTCCAAATCCTATTTCCAGTATTTCTGTGCATACTACAGCCTCGTTTGTAGCCCAGGTCTCATAGTCCTACCATGAAGCCAGTAAATGTTCATTTTTTTCCCCTTTCAGGCTGTGATTACATGTACGTTTTCAGCCTCTTAAACAAAAATTTCTCAAAACTCAGAAAAAGCTGGGGCTCAGACAGCCCAGCTACAGTTTCAAGATGAAGATGGGGCGGGGGGGTGGGCAGGTTGCTGAGGAACATCATCAGAAGGAAGGGCCTCCAGGTAGAGACACAGCCTCCACTCTGAGGACACAGGGAGTGGGGGGGGCTGGCAACCTCAGGCTGGGCAGAAAAACTGTTTTGAGTTATCTGACCATACTTCAGGCTTTTGTAAAGCAGCTGTTGCTTCACTTTGCAGTACAAATATCCCTGCCTGGGTCTGTGGTGGTGGAGTCAGTATTTTTTAGAGAAAGATGGAAGCGTGAGCTCAGGAGCTGGACTTGGTTACCTGACTGGTTTCCTTGGCTTACATGAATGTGTTCAGAAGCTGGTGAGTTTGGGAAAGAATTTTTTTGTGCTTATGAAAGGCGTTTTTTAAATGTCAAAGTTGAAAGTACTTTTCCTTAGCAAAAAAATCACCACCAAACCATCCAGAACTGGCTGGGCACGCAACCTTCTGAGCAGCTGGGCTGACTCCATGGCATTTTGTATGAGATTTTTAGGGCTTTAAAGGCAGCCCCATCTTGATGTCGTATCTCCTAGCCAGGAGCACACACTGAAAAACATGCAACAGCCTTTGAGCTGTTTGTGTCAGAATTGTTTGCTTACTTAATTTTAAAACGACCACATCCACATAATCAGAGGGATTGCCACATCATGATGCTCTGAAAGTGTCCTTTGGCACTTGATTTACAACAGCTAAATAGCAATGGGGTCAGTGGCCAGCTGGCCACCAAAGCAGGAAGCTGAATGACAACGAGAATAAATAGTGTTTCATGGAGCTGGATGTCTGGCAGTGCTAGAAGCTGTGAGGAGGGATCAGCCTCCAAGATATTAACCATGGAGAGGGTTCTCAATGGTTGCTCAGCTGTCAGCCAGCGGTGATGGCCATGGGAGAAAACGGCATGTGTGCCCACTAAAATGATGATTTTTGCTGCGGAGGAGTTATCGATACAGTTGTACAGAAGTGGCGTCTCTGCAGGTTTCCAAAGGATGAGAAACAACCATCCTTGGACAGATCTTCAGGAGGAGAAGAAGCAGTGTTTGGGAATTCCCCAGCCCCCGGTAGCAGAAGTGATTGATGTGAGTTGTGAGATTATAGGATTGGTAAATGAGAAATGCTGTTTGGGCTGTCAGCCTGCCCACACTGCAAGGGGTGCTCGTGATTAACAGCGATGTCATTTCATGTGTGCCAGAAGAATGGCAGGCGCTTTGCAGACATAAGGACTTGATCACAGACGTCTGAAGGAAGCCCAGGCCAAGAAGAGCAGAAAGGAGGGGCTGTGGCACTCTTCATGTCACTAGATTCAGCAAGGAAGGTCACTTCCAGCCTATTTAGAGGAGGATTTGAATGCTTCTCTAGGAAAAGTGCCACCCCCACTACCCCACAGCAGTTTGTCCAAGCTGACCTCAGTGGTTTCCTGCCAAAAATACCTGTGAACAATAATGACTTGTTAATGATTTATCCCTGTGTTCTCAAGTGCTGCACTGATTCCTAATACAACAGAAACCATGGAAGCAGTGCTCTGCAGGCTTTAAGGTTTTGCCTACAATGGCTTTTTGTCCCTTACATAGTGACAGTGATGCAGCTTGCATGAGGAAACCAAGGGCTCGGTGTATTGGGCACGTTGTTCAGTGTGATGTTAGGGAGTATTGGTGGGAAAATTAACTGAGTTGTACCGGGGAGAAGTCAACTGAGCTGTAATGAAGGATTGTCCCTTCCAGAGTTTGCAGACAGTCGTGAACAGACCTCTCAGCAGTTTCCACGTGGTAACGTCAATGCCGATGAGGCGTAGCTGTACGGAGAGTTTGCTTTCTGCACAGAGAGCTGCAAATCACATTGCGTGGACCAGGCATGGCTCTGGTGATGGGAACCGTGAGAACACGCTCTCCCCTTCCCTGGAAAATGGGCACCTGCCATTTTCACAGGCCATCAGGGCAGAAGTATGGAGTCTTATGGCATGGGGGAATAAGATACAACATTTAAAAACTCTGTGCTTCCAGCATGGCTGTGTAATAAACCCTTGATCAGACATCCTGCCTCAGTGAGGGGGAGCACAGCAAGATGAAAAGCAGCAGATACAGAGCGAGAATCTGTGATTGCAACAACCACCTCCACCCTTCAGAACCAGGAGAAAAGGCAACCAAGCCTAGAAACTGGAGTCTGCATGAGTCAACTCAAGGTGTAGATGGCTGATTTTACACAACGTAGTGTAGTTTTATCACTGAGCAGCCATATCAGAAGCTCTAGGCAGTGCTAGGCTCTCTCTTCCAGTGGTCTTTCTCTGGCAGGGACCAGCATCATTGTTAAGAAAAAAGCAGAAAAAAAAAGCAGAATTAGCAGGTGTCAGGCTGGCAGCTCTGTCCATCATGTCTCCTAATCTGCAATAACCAGAGATGAGAGAGAGAGACTTTCCTCCTATAAGCAGGAGAGCTTTTCTCCTTTCTGAACTTCTTTTAGTCCTAACTGCTGTGACTCCAGATGTCCTCATGCTGGCACTCATCCTCCTTTTGGATCTCTGTACCCTGTCAAGGAGACAAGGGTTGATGATAGTTGGTTCCTTTAGTGGAGGTGATGTCACAACTAACCTACTTTTACTGCCTCAAACAAATGGTCTGTGAACGGCTCCTTTCCAGTTTTGTAGAACGAAAAAAGTTGTTAAGAGCTCAGTCAGTCTGTACCATTTTAAAGTAAGGTTTGCTCAGATTATTAGGTGGCCTTGAGTAAAGACAGTGGGTAGGTAATCTACTGGATCACATTCTGTTGAGCAGGGAAGTTATTTCACTTTCTGTCCCATTTGTCCTTGATCCTGCATATTGACAGCTCTGTGCTGCTCTGAACACTGCAGCAGAGGTGGCTGAAAACGGAAATTTCTTCACCTTTTTGGCCTCAGCCTCTTGAGTACTGGGCCAAGAGCTGTGTCATCCTCGTCCCTAAGAACCTCCGCGTGGAGACATGCCCTTTGGTGATGAATGCTGGAGTCTTCAGGGTGCTCCCAACAGGGGAAGAGTTTTATGCTTACCTGCTTCAAGCTCCTTTCAGCGTGCCAGCCCAGCCCTTAGAATGTCTGTGATATCTTCAGGGGCTGGATGCCCCAGGATGCAAGTCTGGGTACATGCAGCAAGGATGGTAATAGTCAAAGGTGCATCTGAGAGCTAACAGAGATTGGTCTTGGAAGTCTCCTGTGAGAAAAAAAAAAAGTAAAAAAAACCCCAGTTATTGACTTAGCTGAAATCCTTTGTGGAGTTCATTTGCAGAGGATGTTGTGGAAGAAAGTATAAATGGGCAAAAAGTGAATGAGGCGTGTTTGTTTGAAATCCTTCAGGCTGTTAACCACCCTGCTCTGGCTACTCCTCCAGATCAGTAACTCCAGCAATGCTGGAAACGTAGGAAATTGGAAGACCACTCTTTGAGTGGTTTCTGCTGGGTGTGAGAGATGGATCACAGGGTTATGTCAGTTCTGGGTCTGACTCTGTGGCTGTGCTGAAACTCTCGTTTCTGGTCACCATCTGAAGACATCGGTGAAATAAACTTTCAAACAATTTCAACTTTGCTGTTTAAACTGGTGCAACCTTTTCTGACCACGGGTTGTGTGGCCTTAAAATGAGTGCGTGTTGGTACGTTGGAAGGGGAAGGCTGTAAATGAGCCAGGCCTGCGACCCAGACACCCCATCTTTCATCCCTCCTGTAGCAGCCGATGAGCTCAGCATCCCCAGGAGCCTGGAGCTGCATTCTCGGCATTCCTGCAGCTCCTTAGATGTCAGTGATGTCATCGATAGCAGCCAGGGAATTGCGGATCCCAGAGGGCCTGAACTCATGTCTTAGCAAGTAAGCGTAGGAGGAACCAATTTTTGTAGTGTACTGCACTGTACTAGCAAGTTTTATTGAATCAAATCACAGCAAATATATTTGCATCTACATTTCTGTCTCCTGGCAATACTACAACATCCAGCAAGAGAGACTTGTGCCCCTCACCAGCCACTCTCTCATCCCTATTTAAAAAAACTACATCTGAGCAATAAAACAATGGGAAGCCAGTATGGTATGCAATTAAAAAGCAAGTAATTTATTCCTTTAGCTATTCAATCTTCGCCCTTATGCCTGGGATCTGCTGACATACATCATATTTCAAGCACACAATTGGCACCATGTGAAGGCATCAGCCCTTCTCTGGAAAGCATCCCTTGGAAACTCCATCTCTTGTCAGCCCGCGAAAGAGACGCTTTTGCCTTTTTTGTGCAGGTCAAAAATGCCTCGTTTTTGGGAACACGGGAGCAAAATTTTAGTATAAATTTTCATACTTTTATTATCTGGCCTTTTCTACAAAGAGCTTTTGGATGAAGGCGTACCAGCACTGCTGCAGCCCCCTGGTAGGCACGAGATGCATCAGTTCATGCTGCCGGTGTAGCTGGGAGTTTTAAACCCTGGGCTGGACTGAAGCAGAGGTTTTTTAACAGTGGTCTGCGGATACCTTGAAGCCATGGTAGCTCAGTCTGCAGATGGTCTAGTGAACAGTATTAAATAGCATTTTACAGCCTAAAGTTCGGTGGTAAGGGGGACTGATGCATGTTTCTATCTGAAATGGAGATGTAATTTTATTTTTTTTTTAGTTGTATTTAGGAAGTTGCCTCTGACAGAAACTTCCCGGAGCAATGCCCGGTGCAGAGATTAGCTTCTGCTCTCACTGAACCTCCCCAGGTTTCTGCGGGTGCAGGACCATTGGTAGGACGGAGCCGTCCTCTGCAGCTGCGGTGTTTCCTGCCTCGGAAGCAGTTTGCTCTGTAGCCTCAGCGCTGCTTGAATGCGGCTCTGTGTTACTCAGCTGTAATTAGAGTAGCTTGCCAGTTCTTGATTTCATCCCTTCATTTCAACAGGATTTCCAGACTTGGTGCAGTTTGCCCCAGAGAGCTGGGGCTTGTTTTCTAACCCAAATCTAGCCAGACCTTATACCTACACCTGCATTTTTCCAGCTACAAATAACAATGGAAGTGATTTTATCTAATCTCCCACCACCTGCTTTGTTCTTGTCCACACTCTCAGGCATGAGGGTGTTGAAAACACTTTTGGCAGGAGTAGCCTTAAGCTGTGTAACCACCAGCATTAACAAAACCACCCAGGCTACGTGTAAAGAATGAGGTATGGACGGCAGCGACCTTGTGCAGGGAGAGAAACCTGGACAGCCGGAACTCATGGACTGTGTAGTGTCCTCTAATGGAAACCAGCACAGGCAAAGGTGATGTTCTGCAGGAAAGAGCCCACCCCACACAGACCCAGGGGCTTTAGAAACCCCTCGGGTGTTCCCGTGTCTCTACGTGACTCAGCGGCTGGTCCCCAGGACACCTCGCCAGAGCAAATCTGTGACTTTCTAGCTTGGGTTTCATGATCAAGCGCTGAAGGCCCCTCCTCGGCATTTCGGCGCTGTGCTTTGGAAGGACTCCAGGCCAGCAGTGAAGGGCTCTTTGATAATATCTGACGGGCGGGTAAGAATTTTGGGCAGCAGCCAAGGTACACATTGCCTGTAATCGTTAACTCGGTCTGTAAACAGTTCAAACGGCACTGAAGAGGCCATCAGTTATTACATTAGAAAAAAGCCTTTCATCTCCCCGCTCAGAAGCCAGCCGTACAGTACCGGCCCCTGCTGAGCTGACTGTAGCGGCAGGTCTGCAGGCAGGGCAGGCAGTGCTTGGCCATACAATGAGCACCGCGCTGAATGGCTGACCTTCAAACCTTCGGTGCTGAAGCAATAACTAAATCATTAGTTTCCTTTTGTTCTGCACCTGGCTGAGGCAGTGGAGCCCAGGGATATTCAAGGGGGAGGGGATCAGGCAGTGTTCCCCCCAGGGCGCAGCACCAGCCAGGAAGGCTCAGCCGGGGTGACTCCTCCACCCCATGCCCATCTCCTGCCTGCAGCTTTTCCCTGGTGAGCACAGGTTCATGTGCAATCGTGACAAATGCCCATGTTTCACTTGTGACCAGGTAAGGATCCCCTGGACCGTTTCTGGCTTCTCCAGAAATGGCCATAATGGTGGTTCAGGTCCACATCAGGGCCTTGCAATCTCCAAGCAATGGTGGAGGCAACGCTGCTGCTGAGCTGCATCTTTAGAAGAGTCCTAGAGGATTTCCCAGTCCATGTCAACCTCGGGAGAGCCCTATGGTCTCCTTCCAGGAGAAGTTCAGCCCTCCTAGAGATGTGTGATGCTTCAGAAGAAATTAAGGCATAATCTGCCCCAAGGAGAATTTCCTTGTCAGTCTTTGCTCCTCTAGATCTGTTATCTCCTTTCTAGAAGAGCAAGAATGCTCTTTCTGGCATCCACTTTCAAAGCTCTAACTTTGAAATCCTCTGTAGAAACTTGCTGGTTGAGGAAACAATATTCCGGTCTCTGCGGTAAAGTGATCTGGGTTTGGGTGAGTCTTTGTATCTGGCCCGTTACTGCAGAATTGCTTTTAGGGTCAGAGCTGTCTCCTGTAAAGGTGCTTGACATCTCACTTGTGGAAGACCTCATGTGTCTGCGGCACCCCTAAGCTGGTCGCCAGTGACAATACAGCTTTGTGCTTTGAGGGGTAGGAAGGATGCCACCGGGCTGCTGTGCTCTCTGCACAGCTTGGGTTTTGCCAGTGCTTTGAGCTGTTGCTGAGGGACAAGACTTGCGTGAGTTTTGTGGAAAAGTTTTAACGTCCAAACCACTGTCAACACAGTGCAGAAGGTCATTGTGTAAGGGGGCCTTGAAGTATGGAGATTGCCAGTGGCACCATCCCCCAGAGGGGGGACAAGTTGAGCCCTCTAAGGTACATGAGGTGAGCAGATCAACGTGGGTTGGATGCTGTTCACTGGGTTTTGAATCCAGACTGCTTGCAGTGTGCTCGGAGGCAGCGGGAGCGTGAGCTGTTCTCCCATGACTTGGGCCAGCTTGCCTTTACTTTCATTTAGTGGTGTGAGTCAGGGCTGACCAGAGAACCTCCCTTTGCCTTTGATATTCCAAAATGGATGCGCAGACCGGAGAGAGAGAGTTTAACCAGACATCATGATGAAACTTTGCCAAAAATTTCCTTGTTGGCCCATACTATCATCATGGTGGCTGTGCTGGAACAAGTGGCACTTGCTTCCCCGGTGTGGGACCTTTCTGCCCATAGGAGAGCAAACTTCAGCAGAGCTGTCAGTAGGACAGTGAAGTGCGTAGCAAGAGTTTTCTCCAACACCATGGCCATGCTTGTGCAATTAGACGGAAAAGATCCACTTAGTAACTCACCTAAACCATCTAATACTGCACATGTGATAATCAAATAAACGTCCCTCTTGGGGCTCGGCACTCCTCTTGTTGTTTACCAGCTTTGTAATGTAAAGGAGAAGGAGACACAGTTATTGATTAGGGACTGATTTGTTGTATCAAACCCTCGGGCACTGTTGACCCTTGAGACGGGCCAAAGATAGTGAAGCTCATGAGCACGCGTAAAGGAACAAGCATAGGAGTATTGCACTGGCAGCTTGTAGATCCTTTGTCTCCTCTCCCACCTCTTGCCACTCCTTCGGGGGACTCGGATGGTTGTCTGGGCTATTTGCATGTTGAGGTAGGACCTGAGTCTCTCTAAGAATAATGCGTTTGTTATCAGTGAATGTGTTTGTCTGTGACTCACAGGCGGGTAAGGTGTGTTTGCTGTGTAACAGCTCTTGAAACTTTATGCAGGTAAATGAAAAAGCCCTGTATCCTGATGGCTACGCTTCATGCTCAGGAGGAAGCTGCAATTTTTCCTCGGGTCCCTTGAAACACTGCCATTCTCTTCCTTTTCCAACCAGTGATTTCCATGGTCTTCATGGTTAACATCCACTTCACCTCTCTGCCTCATCCCTCCTCATTCTGCTGTGTCCTTCCAGCAGCATCCCACAGCACCTTCCAGTTCTGCTGTAGCCGCATGTTCCCCTCCTGGCAGCATCTCCTGTATCTTTGGTAGCGTCCCCTCATTCCTGCTGCTGTGTCTGTGAGCAGTGACAGCTACATAGTGTAAGAGGGGCTTCTCTTGACTGATAGGGCTGAAGGGTTAAGATAAACTGGAAAGAGCTTCTTTTACACAAGAATAAAAATGTTCACACAGAGTTGAGGGACACCAGGGGAGGAGGATCTGATGACTGGGGTGTCCTGGCGGGGCAGTGTGGCTGGCAGGAGCATTCCTCGGGCTTGTCCTGTGCCACAGGAACACAGCACTGCCCTGCATCGCAGACTGAGCCTGCTAAGGGCCGTCAGTGCTTTGGTGACGTGATGTGGAGAAGACAGGGGAAGTGCAGGGACCCTGTTCCATCCCAGCCCCACAGAGGTCCCCAGAAGTTCCCCAGGTGCCAGCGGTTGTGACAGTGTCTGTGCTCTGACACTTCTGGGAGATGCACCCCAGGTGCACATCTGGCTTTCAGAGCAGGTACCTCTGCCCTGCTCCTTCCTGTGACAGTCCTACTGCAGGTTCCCCCTCTTCATCTCCTGATAGACCCCAGCAGAGGATCTTGCCCAATAATTCTCACAGCAAGGTCAGTGTTAGCAGCAAAGATGGGGAGGAGGGTAGTAGCGCACTTCCACTTGCACTTTTGAAGCCTATGAAGGAATATAAACCCATGAAGGAATATAGTTTATTTAGCTCAAAGCCTCACTGGCAGACTTACAGCAGGGAAGAGGGTGTACAGAGCCAGACCCTGATATCCACCAGTATAGGAATGTCCTCACGAGCTCACGCTCTGGGACAGCGATATGGCACAACTGGATGAAGCAAGCAGGTCAGCAGGGAGTGGGCATCTCTGAGTGACAAGGGGCCGTGGCATGGTGATGCCCGAGATGCCACATACTCTCAAAAGGCCGCTGTTTGCTGTGCCCTAGGCCTCCTGGCTTATCTCCTCACTGCTGCCAGGCTCCTTTCTGTTTTGTGATGTAGCTCACCTGTGAGGGAGCCTTTCCAACAAGGCACTTCCAGCCGCTGCAGGCTGTGACGTGAGCGGTGCATGCAAGATGCTCCTGGCATGAGCTGCAGCATTTGCTGTCCTGAACAAAATCCTTGCACACTCCTCCAGGCCCTGGACACTTGAGTATTGCCCCAAAGACTTGTGTGGGATTAGAGCTGCTGGCATGCCTGTGAGAAGGAAGGCAGGAGCACCGGTGCTAGGTCACAGAAGTCACACAGCTGTCCCCACAGGTAAGGCAGCTGCTGGCTCCACTAATGTTCTGCTGGAGCCTGTGGGGTGGAAGAAGCTCTCCCGGCTCTCTGGCACTGACCACGGACCTCAGCTTTATTCTGTTATTTGGTTTCTAGCCCAAATATTTGTGGGAAGAGCCTTCCAGCAGGGAGGTGAGCGTGCAGCCCATGGTGCTGCCTGGCAAGTGCCCACACGGGTGCTCCAGACCCAGGGCACAGCCCCATGTCTACAGTTCCTCTGCTTGGCCCCAAAAAATTGGAAGGAAAGGGCAAATATCAAGTGACACTCCTCTGCAGCTCCCCAGCTGCCAGCAGGCTGGGCTCGGAGACAGCCTGCACTGGGGCTGGGGTCCACATCTTTGGATTTAACAGCTCTTCATGGTCCTTGTTCCATGAATTCTCCATATTTTTCATGACTTTATGTAGCTCTAACATACCCCGTCTCCACTAAGCTGAAGAATTCTTGTTCATTTAATCTCTTCTTGTACAGAAGTAGTGCCCTCTGTTTAAGATGGCATGAGCAGGACTCGTAATATTCAAGATGTTGACACACTGCAGCTTTATCTAGTAGATTTTCTTTTTTTTTTTTTCTTTATTTTTTTTCCGGTAATGCCTAATAGCCTATTTGCCTTTTAACTGCTTTGGGTGATTCAGCAACAGTTTGCACGAAACTCGCCATGATGACTCCAAGATCTTTCCTGTTTCTTAACAGGTAACCTAGAGCTCACCCCTGTGTCAAACAGCTAGATGTATTTTTTCATATTTGCATTTTTTAACATCTTTTATCAGTCTGTCACTCAGTATCCAGTTTTAATATTTTGCAGCCAGTTTTAATATTTACTCGCTTGAATATTTATGTATTATTGAAAAACTTGGCCGCTTCACCATTCCTCTCATTTTCCAAGTCCTTTGTGAATATTTGGACAACACAGTTTATCTGTGGGATTGTCCTGGTAAGTTCACTCCACTGTAAAGGCTGACCGGCTTTTCTCTCTTCTTAGTTCTGGAGATGACCCTGGGTAGTACTGCGTGATATTCTGTCACCTTCCATAGCCTGACCTTGTAGGAGAACAGAAGAGGAGACACCAGTGTACAGCATTAACTGAACTATCTTCATTCCCACACTTGCTGACTGCTTCAAGGAACCCCGTGGGTCTGTGAAGCATTGCTCTCCTTTTCCGAAGTGCTGTTGTTTCTTCCCTTCATTATGCTGGGTTTTTTACCATTTTTTTTGGCAAGGAAGTCATTCCCTGCATTGCTCTCAACTTCTTCAGATTCAGCTTGCTATTTGCTACCTGCAATTTTTCTGGTACTGTGGTCAGTTTAGTGATATGTTGATGTTAACAGTTCACCAGTTTAGTCCGAGATTTTTCTAGAGCCCTTTGAACACTCTCTTGTCCTGTTCTCTTCCTCTCTTTTCCATGCCAACCTTACTGGTTGGTTATAAAATTTTTACTGCCACTTCAAATCAAATAAATCCTTTTGACTCATTCATCCCCCATGAAGGAAGGGTGTGAAGTAATCTGAGTTCCCTTACAGAGAAAACTGTGGCCATCGGGGACTTTGCTTCTCCAAGTCCTTTTTCAGCCCTTGTCCCTAAAGACTCTTTTGTGAACAGAAAGGGGAACAGAAATGTTTAAACGGTTCTTGGGAGAAAAAAGCGAATAATCTCTTTTCTGTGGGCATAGTTGATTCAGTGAGAATTAATAGGCTTAGACTGCAACAAAACCGATTCAGATGAGGCGTTGGAAAATACTTTCTAGTGTCAAAGAGAAGGCAGTCCTGGAGTGGGTGAGGAATCTCCCTTTTTGGAGGTCTCAAAAACAGGTTGAGCGAGTGTCTCTGAGGAATGTTTTAGGTCTGGCTGATCTGCCTTCAGGCAGCAAAGTGGGCTAGATGACCTCTCAGGGTCATCTTTTATTTCTACTCTTTTATAAATGAAGCCCCCAAGTGAGAATCGAGCACCTCTCTATGCCTGGCTTTCCCCGGGGACCTTTCCACGTCCCCTGTGTTTCTGCAGGGGAGCTCCTGGCTGCTCCGTACAACCTGTGAGTGGTGCTGGCACGGGGGCAGGGACAGGCTGGTGTGAAGATAGTGGGTCTAGTGGGAATAAAGTGGGAAAGATGGCAAGGATAAGTTAGAAAAGGGAAATTCAGTATTTTCAGAGTGGTGTTGTGGACAGAAAAGGTAGAAAAGAAGGAGATGCCATAGCATGAGGGAACAGGAAAAAAAAAAAAATGGTAGCAAGCACATAGGGATGCAGAGGACTCTGCATCCTGTTGAAGGGTGACAGGAGGGATGTGGTGACAGGGAGAGATGGAGTGACAAAGCCAGGGGGTTCACAGGTTTGGTTGACAGTGTCTTACAAGCAGGGCCAGCACCAGGGTATGGGCAGAGCTGGCAGGGTCCAAACCCTGTCAGGGAACAAGCTAATCCCAACCCCACCTCTGGGATCCCAGCAGCACAGGGCCAGGCAGGGATCATTCTGGGAGAAGAGTCTGGCAGAGCTTCCGTGTGACTTCGAACAGGGAAGCCCCAGCTGGAGCAGCACTGCAGGATCCCTGTAACGCCCATCGAGGTGCTGCTGCTGACCGGGAGCCCCCGAGAGCGGAGAGTGCTGGTTGAGGACCACGATGAGATTTAGGCAACGTGCACAAGACATCTTTAATTTGGGATATGAACGTATCTCCTCTCTCCAGCGACTGTATTTTGCCTGTCCTCTGTCTGCTAGATCAGAGAGGCTTCCTTCAGCAAGAAGATACGGCTTCGTGGTTGTGGCAGTCGGTGCTCCAGAGGTGCCCAGCCCAGCAGGGTGGGGGATGCTCTGCCTGCAGAAGCCCTTCGCTCCTGCCCTCGGTGAGCCCGTCTGCAGCCGTGTATGCACCAGTCTGGTTTCAGAGGCAGCGAGGGAGCCTGACTCTGCAGCCAGGGCATGAGTCCTCTGCATTGAGGAATCTCATAATATTTGATTTAGGTGATTTTTGGAGTCTGCTCTTGTCCTGTGAGCATGATGTGCAGCTGTGGTCGCTCACTCATAATGCAAGGGGCAGGGGAGGTGCCAAGAAATGCAGTCGTAGGATGTAGACAGTAAGAGCCAGGTCCTGCTGCTTTGCTGCTGCTTGAGGAGTTGCCTGTGTAGCACCAAACAGGAGAAGAAGACGGTAGGAAGAGAGGGAAGAGGTGGTCTGGTGCAGAGACAAGTGGGGCATGTCACATGGGTGGATGACATGTGTGTCCCTTGCACAAAGAAGAATCCTCCCGAGCTGCCCCCTGGTCATCTTGTGCAGAGTGCTGAGACAGACGCCAGTGCCTGATGAGGGACTCATCACAGGATAACAAGGGGGCCACTACTCTGCCTCAGCCCCATGGGCAACTGCCCAGTGAGGGAGGGTCTCGGCTGGCAGGGATCCTGCCTGGCTGTTGCCCCCCCAGCGCTGTCTCGGCTGCCTGCCATGGCAGCGTGGGTGCAGCTGTGCCTCGGCAGGAATGATCGAGGTGAAGGACCCTTGCTTGGCCAGAGAGTGGGTGTCCCAGAGCGAAAGAGGACACCACAGTGCTCAGTCTTAACAGAAAATCAAAGGGAGGGTTTTGGTGCATTTATCAGCAAGTCTTCTCCATGTTTACTGACTCCCCCCCCCCCCCCCCCCCCCCCCCACCTGCCAGCATTTTATACATGCTCCCCATGCTCATTTGGAGCTGCAGAAGCTTAGCTCATCGCTCTTATTCTCAGTGTTTATCATTAATGTGGTGACCGGATCCAGCAATCCTCATCACAGAGAGGCTGCTGTGTGCTCAGCGTGCAGGTCTGTCCCTCGCCCTTGCCACCAGGAACATCACAGCACCCCAAGCCATTCCCAGGGGCAGACACAGCTCCAAGCAGCGCCCAGAGGTGCAACTTCTTCCCCAGCACCGGTGGCCTGGGCTCCTCCAGGCTCCAGGAGCAACCCAGTGAAGGCTCAATAAAGCCGGCAAGAGGGTTATCTTGGAATTATTGGAGACATGCTCTTAGCATTTCCTGTTTTGTGTTTTTCTGCAGTTATTACGATGATATATTAACCAAAAGCTGGAGAACTCCCAGTCAAGCAAACAGAGTATAAAAATAATGACATTGCTTGGTAGAGCCAGCGGGATCACGGGCACTTCACTGCTGCGTTGGTCTCGGTGGGGCAGTGGCTGCTGTTGCTCAAGTGAAGCATGGGGATATTTGGGAGCCGTCCCTGAGCGCTCCCAAGACATAACAGGTTGGATTGCTACCCCAGAAACCTGCATTTCTAGAGTTTACAGTGCTTGGCTTGGTACAGTTGCACTCTCTCTAGTGTCTTTACATCTGAAGTCTAAATTATATGGCATTTTGACATTTTTCTTCTAATATCACTATGGATTAGAAAGACCCCAAGAGAAAGATGGATGAGGGGCTGCCAGTCAAAGGCACACAGCAATTCATCAGTGCCGAGCTACCCTGTGCAATGTTTTAAAGTGTAACAGGTTATGTCTTAGCTCAGACTTGTGTGCCATCTCTTAGACCTCTGTCTGCGAGCTCCTGAAGGTTAGGTGGGAGTCTGGGGTTTGATTTCTTTGTGCCCTTGTGACTGTAGATGTTACCTACCTCAAAATCTAGGCAATTTGAAAATGTCTAGATATTTTTTATTAGATTTTTATTTTTTATTAGATTATTAAATTTAGACTAGATATTGGGAAGCATTTCTTTGCAGAAGGGGTTGTTGGGCGTTGGAATGGGCTGCCCAGGGCAGGGGGGGAGTCCCCATCCCTGGAGGGGTTGAAGAGTCGGGTTGACCCAGCGCTGAGGGATCTGGTGTAGTTGGGAACTGTTAATGTTGGGTTGATGGTTGCACTGGAGGATCTTCAAGGTCTTTTCCAACCTAGACAATTCTGTCATTCTGTGATTCTGTCTGTGGTTGCTTGTTTGTTTGGGTTTTTTTTAATCCTCACCATTTTAACTCACTTTCAGGTCTTTGTAAGAGCTATTCTTGTTTGGTAGAACAAGACTTCGTGCCACATTTTGCAGCACTAGGATTTTGCAGCGCCTCCTTGATTTCGCAGCGCTTTCAGAATTGGTGCCGGGTTGTATCACGGCGCAGGCTGCACAGAAACACCCCCGGGAGTGCCAGCAGCGTGCCCTGCCCTCTTCTGATGGGTATAACCACGCGATCAAAGGGACAATCTCTGCAAATTACCCTCCCCGGGGGAACCCCGGTGCCGGCGGGGTCCGCGCTGGCAGGCGGGGCGGGGGGGGGCCGCCTCCAGCCGGGCTCCGGGGGGACCTTGGCTGCCCCGCAGCCCCCCGGCGGGGCTCGGCCGGGAGGGGCAGGATCCGGCCACGAGCCCCACCAAGCGGTGGCAGCTCCTGCTGCAGCCCCGGGGGCTGTGCCGGGGTCGGAGGGGGGAGAAGAACCTGCCTCTGTCAGCCCCGGGGGCGGCGGGCCCTGAGCTGCTGCGGGGGATGCAGGGCGGGATGCTCCAGCCTGCAGCGGGACCAGCTCCGAGCACCCAGCCCCGCCGGCCACCCCGCAGAGGGTCCGACAGGCAAAGCTCTCCTCTCCCCGTGCCCAGGAGGGCCAGCGAGGACATTTAGCATCTCTTTCCCTCAGCAATAGCGTGGCCAGCAGGGACAGGGAAGGGATCTTACCCCTGTACTCGGCACTGGTGAGGCCGCCCCTCGATGAGTGGGTTCAGTTTTGGGCCCCTCACTCCAAAAAGGCCATTGAATGACTCGAGCGTGTCCAGAGAAGGGCAACGGAGCTGGTGCAGGGTCTGGAGCACAGGTCTGATG
Source organism: Strix aluco (assembly GCF_031877795.1). Taxonomy (NCBI): domain Eukaryota; kingdom Metazoa; phylum Chordata; class Aves; order Strigiformes; family Strigidae; genus Strix; species Strix aluco. The sequence goes on along the minus strand of NC_133949.1, from coordinate 4,386,244 downwards.
GGGAGCGGCTGAGGGACCTGGGGGGGTTTAGTCTGGAGAAGAGGAGGCTGAGGGGAGACCTCATGGCCCTCTACAGCTACCTGAAAGGAGGATGCAGAGAGGGGGGATGAGTCTCTTGAACCAAGGAACCAGCGCCAGGACAAGAGGGAATGGCCTCAAGCTGTGCCAGGGTCAGACTGGCTCTTAGGAAGGATTTCTTTGCAGAAGGGGCTGTTGGGCGTTGGAATGGGCTGCCCAGGGCAGGGGGGGAGTCCCCATCCCTGGAGGGGTTGAAGAGTCGGGTTGACCCAGCGCTGAGGGATCTGGTGGAGTTGGGATCTGTCAGTGCTGGGTTAATGGTTGGACTGGAGGATCTTCAAGGTCTTTTCCAGCCGAGATGAGTCTGGGATTCTGAGTGAGCGGAGGTGCTGCTTGGCTTTTGAAGGCCTCCATACAGACGGCTGTATCTGAGTGAATCGCCTACGCTCCTTTGTTGTCAGCAGTGAGAAATGGGCACAGTTCATCTCCTCCTGAAGGACGTGACTAAAAACAGCCCTGGTGAGTCGCGTTCCCTTGAAGGACCTGTTCCTGTGACCCTCTCAGACATGAAAAGTCCACATCAGCATGTCTGAAGCTAGGTGAAATGAGCCCCGTGCTCCCTCTCCCCCACAGCTGGATTTCTGCAATAAGCTGCTGGCGGGGAGGAGGAAACATCATCTGGCTGTTTCCCAGCCTGCCCCGTTCCCCAGTTCCTGCCAGCCCCGCGCCGAGGGGTGAGCCCACATCTCTGGGTGCCCCAGGCCCGTGCTGGGGTACGCAGTAGCCTGAAGATGGGACCAACGCTGCTTCACAGCATGAGCATGGCCCAGTGCGGATGGAGAGCGAGGGGTGTCCCTGGGCAGCTCTGACAATTCCTCCCCCTGTTTTTATATCTGCCAAGACAGCCTGTTTTTTCACAGCACTGGGATGCTGTTGCAGGATTACCTGCGGGGTAGGCAAGCTTTCTGGGCATGTTTCTGGATGGACACCAGATACAAAGCCTGCCCTAATCCTCCTGGTTTATAACGTTGAGCTTTCCTGCTTGTTTCCCACACTTCCACATACTGATGCAGTAACAAAAGCTGTCCCGCAGCCTTTTATAGGCTTTTCTGTACCATAACCTGTGTGCTTCATACACCACAATGGAGTCACAGAGCAGAAAGCTTTTTTGGGAAGAGCTGAGGAGGCTCATGCGAGATGGTGGGACTCCCAGGAGGGAGCCAACAACTGAATTGCAGTTTCCTTCAACCTCCTGCCATCCAGCATGAGACCATCGTCCCTCCACCACTAGACTGAAAAATCAGAGGCAATTACACACTTTCCAGGCAAGGATCAGAGCAGCGCTCAATGAATATCACCACGATGGTGGATGCCCGTGAGGTGCAGCCAGCACTGCCCACCCGAGCTCTGCCCCAGCGGCAGGACAGCCCCACCTCCAGTGGGTTTGACCACCGAAACCCAAACTGAGTGCCACGGGCAGGACTGAGCCCTACAGCTTGTGTCCCATAACATGCTGGGGCACCCTGTATCCCCTTCTGTAGGACACTCTGCAGAGGTGTGTACCCAGACCCAGTGCCTCGACCCCGTCCTGTCTCAGCTCTCTGCTGCCAGTGGTTTGCCTCAAGCTGATGAACATTTTTCCAGGACTCATTGGGAATGTGGTTACTGGGATCTTTTCCTCTTCTTCCTCATTCCTGGTACTTCTCTAGCCACTTTCAGTTTTTTCACTCCTTCCTTTGGCTTCTCCTCTGTAAATTTATCATAAAGTTGTTGAGTTTGGTGGCTGAGAAACAAGAAGTGCTGAATCTTTGGGGGCATCAGAAGTTTCCTTTTGCTGTGGTCCCTTCACCTTGCCCGGAGTGCTGTCAGGGAGCAAGCTGGCCACCGGCAGAGTCTCCTGCAGCCCGAGGATGCTGATGGTCCTTGCAGCATCAGGGATCTGTGCTGCTGGGATGCTCTGTCCCAAAAGTCAAGGGCTGTGGCCTCACAGCCTGCTCTGCCTTTGCATATCTGTGACTGGGACAAAGTCAGACCTGAGTGAAGCCACCAGAAAGGTAGAAACTCCACCTTTCTCTGGGATGTTTTCCTGGTGGACTAAAACTTTGAAGTGATTTGATTCTTGTGGCGTTCAAAGCCTCACTCACACTCAAGCAGGGCCATGGGATGTAGCAGCGGTGGTGATGCCCACCGCAGGGGTGTCCTACACCCTCTGGGCAGGTCCTTACGGCACAGTTTGTGATGGGCTTGAGCCACCCTTTGCAGTGCTGAGCCCCAAGATCTGAGTTTCCCTTTGCTTTTGTCCTGCAGTCCCACCCGCTGTCCCTGTGCAACACCAGCGAGGATGAACACACCGAATCAGGGTTCATCACCATTGTCAAGCTTGAACAGCCGGATCGGGATCCCAACCCGTGCCTGTCACTGGCTAACAAGGTAGGTGCAAAAATGCCCCCAGTGGCACCAACCTGGGAAGTGAAACCCATGGGGCAGGAAAGAGTGAGAGCAAGAGGAAGCAGCAAGGTAGGAAAGTGGAGAAAAGCACAAGGATAGAGCAGGGTCCTTGGCAGAGGGGTCCTTCAGGGGAGGCGCTGTGCCAGCCATCCCCAATACCCATCCCTCCTTATTTTTTGGACTGCCTGGCCTTGTAAAAGGTGTGGAGTTTTCCCTAACCTGACTGCTCTGGGACAGCTCAGACCTTTCCCCAGCATCCCGCACGCTTTACTGCCTGTCAGCCTCCTACCCCTCCTGTTTTATAGCCTCCCCTTGCTTGCTGGCCTGTTGGGGGGATTTGTGTTTCCCCATGTCCTCTGTCCTGTGGGAAAACATGGACACAGAAAACATCTTCTGTGGTCCTGTCTTTAAAAATAATACTGTGATACTTCACTGGATGAGGTACCTGAGGAGTCAGTGCTGAGCGATTCAGACAAATGCAAACCAGACGAACTAGCGGTGGGATGTGACTCGAACAGCACGGGCCACCATCTGCCCCACAGAGGGATGCGAGATCTCAGAGGGCTTCAGATCAGGTCTCCTGTGAAAGAGGTACCTTCGTGAAATAGCGATTACTGCGTCAAAAGCTGAGGGCACTGGTACAACTCTCTGGTAATAAGGAAATCGGGTAGGAACGAGGGTCATTTTAAGCCTTCAAATCTTTGTGTCTGATAAAGCTGTGTGGATAAGGCTAGCATTAGCTTTTTCTTCAGTGGTTCACTGCGTCCTTTTATTGTCTCAGTACTAAATGTTGTGATATTTTCCACAAGCACTGTACAAACATGAGAAAAACCTTGTTTAGCTCTTCTTGGCTTTATCTGGATTGCATTCAGGTGATGCTGCCCTTGTTGTCTGCTTTCTGCTGGCAGTGACATACCAGGGATGGGGACAAGGTCCTTTTCTGGCCTCCCTGCAGCTCAGCTGAAGAGGGCAGGCACAACTGGTACCAAGCAGTTGTTCCTGCACAGCCGTTTTTTTCGCAGAGGCTGTGGCAACAAAAACAAGGAAAGGGATGTGATGCTGTGATGGATTTGCCACCTCGGGGCTGCTTCCCCCCAGCTGTACGGGAGCCAGGCAGCAATGCCTACCCCTTTCTGGGCCAGGGTGGAAGCCTAAGTTTGGTTTGGTGCTGCTCTGGAGCTGCTGCCAGCTGTTAGCACAAGCCAGTGTGCTGGAGTTATTGACCTGCTATCGGTTACCCCACATCTGGAAAATGGCCTGGTCCCACCTGTGGGTGTGAGTGGTGCACGAGGGTGGTGGGATAAAGAGTGAACCCAAGGGCTTGCAGTGCAGCTTGTGATAGACATGAGAGCGAGGGCTCTGCAGGTGCCTTGGGAAGCACAACTGGGTACTCCAGCTCTCCCGTGTCCATCCAGACGTGGCCATCACGTTATAGTGGTCCCAGGCTGCCACATCTCATGTGCTGGGGGGTGGGGGCAGCAATGGCTGGTTTGGTCAGTGTAGCTGCTGTGGAGGATCTTGAACAGGAGGAAGGAGCAGCTTCAAAGACTCATCTTCCACTTGAGAACCTAAAAGGTTTAAAAACTGTTTTGCTAGCTTTGCCCTTAATCTTTGAGTCTCTGATCAGAGTACTTGAAGTACTAGTGTGTTACTGAGTCAAGGGATTGGCTGAAGAAAGTCTGCAGAGAGGACAAGACGTGGTGCATTGCTGCACTGTGGTCATCCTCCCTAGTCTTGATCCCTTCCACTAGCCCTCCCAAAGCAAGTAAACCTCTCAGTTCATTGCCATGCTCATGACTTGACAGAGTGACAGTTCACCGGCCTTTAGTCATTATTGCTTTGTTACCAGAGCTGAATCCAACACAGGATTTTGAGATCCAGCTGAACATGACATCGGTTGCCATCCTGCCTGCAGGCAGTCCTGCTTCAAGATCTCACCCAAGGAGGCTCACAGCTCTTGTCCCCCCAGATAGGACTAGTTTAGCCATGAAATGCAGGCAGATGCTGGCCATATCCCCAGGCCCTGCCTTGTACCTTGGTTCCTCCATCCCCCTGCAATTGCCATCTGGCTGCTTCTCCATCCTCCGGAAGCCTCTGCCAAGCTCCTTCCCTCCAACCTCATACACACCTCTTCCTCAAAATCCCTGGACAACTCTTGTCCTCAAGAGCAGAGATGTAACTGTGGGATGTGGCTGGTGCTCGCCGGAGCAGGAGCCTTGTTTTCCTGGCATGTGTTTCTTGCGGTAGAGCTTTGCATGTTGAATTGCAGGGCTATATCAATGATGATAAAAATAGCCATGTGCAAAGTGTTATCATAACCTCTGCTTTAGCTGTCACCCAGCCAAGCACTGCACACAGGCAACCTCATCCAGCCCAGCATGAGGATAACTCCACCAGCCACCTCATGCCCTTTTCTGCTTCTCTCTTAAATTCTAGCACTGCTTCAGCATCCAAAGCTAAAACCAGTAGGGAAGGTGTTTGGTCTGCAAGGGGAGAGGAAGGTCTGGAAAATACCTCTGGAATCAGTTCAAAGTGATTTATTTTTCTTTCTGATGCATCATTTATAATTTTTTTGGTGTGGTTTTTTTTCTGAGGGAACCACTGATTGCAAGTCTGGCTGACAGACTGCTGAAACCTCCTAAATCATCCTGTAAATACAGATTTGCACCAAAAGTGTTTCAGTCCTCAAAGAGGGAGGTCAGCTGTGCAACGTGGCTGAAGAGATCCGACACAAAGACAGCAAGAACTCTGAAAATTATTGCAGCAAGCAGGTTGTGAATAGCTTGAACAAAAGTTGTGTCCTTTGCAACAGGAGTTAGATGCTGGGAAGAGTCACTCATCCAGTCTGTTGTTCGTTTCCCCATTGTTGGTGTCTTTAGCAGGATAAAACCTTTGTAGAGCTGTTCACTGTTCATCAAACCTTGACTGGCTCCAACGGGTGGAAATCACTACCTGAAAGTCCTGTTTCTTCTTTGGAGCTGGCAAACGCTGAGGCTCCTTTGATCCCAGGCTGGACCCCAGTCTCTGATCCCTGCCCCAAGCCTCTGATCCCACTTTTCCAGCTTTCCCATCTGGTATACCAAACAAACCCAAGAGTGTCAAATCCTGTTAGCAACTCAGAGCCTTCAGCCCTGCTTCCGTGGCCTTCCCGACCTCCATTCACATCCTGTCCCCAGACCCAGACCCCCACCTCTGGCACCCAGCTTCTCCTCAGCGAAGTGCATGGAGGTAACCGGCACCCGCAAGTGAGGGATGGAGCTAAACCTGCTCCAGCACTGCTTGCCGCGCTAGGAATGCCCCTTCCCTTCGCTCAGCCGGCGCCCTGCGTTTGATATTGCAGCTGGGAAGCGGCGGCACTGACCTCTGGCCCCTGAGCTGGGGTTTGGCAATGCAGTGGGTAAACTGCTGCAGCAGCTCCGGCAGCTCCCTGTTTGCACAGGCGCTCGGGGACGCGCAGATCAAAGGGCTCCGCATGAGTAACAGCGGCCCAGCCCTGCACTTTGTTCATGTTCCCTGTCTGCCTTTCACAAGAGGCTGCCTCTGCCTGCCTGGAGGGCTCGAAGGGCTTGGTGGGAGGACGTGGGTGACCCCGCAAGGTCCGCTTTGACCTCACCAGGGTGGCATGTACACTCATTTGGGTGGGTCTCAAAGCTGTCCTCAGACCACAGCAACCGGTGGGCTGTGAAAAACCATCCCACTCCTAATCCTAGACCAGACCTGCAGCCCAGACTTCACCTGAGCTTCTCCCTAAGGAACGCAGGGGACCAAGGAGAGCAATGTGTGTGGGGGTCAGGCCCATGGACAGCCCGTGGCTGGTGCAGCCGTGGTGAGAAGTGGGGACCTGCAGAGGTTTCTGCTGTCCTGGGACAGGAGGGTTGTGTAGCAGTCAGCAGAGCTAATGGGGCTGCAGGTCCCTCCTCTGCAAATCCAGCTCTGAAGCAAAGGGGCACACGGCACAGACAGCTGGGGAATTTGCTGTTAGGTTTATGGGTTGCTGTGACTGTAAGCCCACCAACTAATTTGCCTCCACAACCATAGGGAGAAACCATCCATGAACCGCAGAGCTCTAGCAAGAGCAGGCACTGCAGCTCAACACAAGTACAGAAACCAAGGGGTAGATGATTTTCTCAATCTAAGCAGCAGCTGCTTCTTTCTCCTGTGAAGAGCCAGGGAGGCAGATACGTATCCAAATGGTAGATGTTAATACAGATGTACAATACAAAATGTCCACTGAAGCTTCTGTTCTTTTGGATAGGCAAAGCTGGCGGGGGAGCGTGGAGCCCGTGCGATCCTTTTTGACATTACTGATGATGAAAGCGCTGCTGATCAGGTACAAACTCCATTGATATTATCAGCTAAACCACAGTGCCGCTGTCCCATCCCAAAATGTGCCCAGGTCAGGACCCACCAGCCACCAAGTGGGAGGTCCCAGGAGGATACTCCAGGCTGGCTTTGAATGTCAGCTCTTACCCAGCTCGTCCACGCACACAGACAGTGCTTTTCTCTTTTGCTCACTTCATGGCACATCTGGATCTCCACACAGCACAAGCAGGCCAGCAGCTTTCTGCGCTCAAAGGACATTGTCTGCTCAATTGAGCTTTTCTGCCAGGAGCTGGATTCTTCCTCTTGGGAAGTCACAGATTGCATGATCCCATCTAGTACAGACAGCCCTGGTGTACCTTAGGGGAAAGGTGATTTCTCGAGTTTTCAAGCCAAAGTCACGGCCACCCTGCTGTGCTGTTGGTGATACTCCTGCTGCAGGTTTAACACTGGTTTAGAGACCTCCAGAGGTCCCTTCCACTGACATCTCTGGAAAGGAATAGGTTCCCCATCAAAATAATCAAGGGATAGTGAAAAGTGTCCAGCATTAGATAAGAGGACAGATAGAGGAGCTGGTGCCTGAGCTTACCAAAACTCTGGGCTAACCCCTGCTCGCTGGATCTGTCCCTCATGGTTCTTTCATGCACTTACAACTTAACTTCTGATGCCTGAGAAATGCAGCAAGCGAGTGCAGGCCGCTGAGGTTGCTCAGTAGGGGTATGGGAAGTGGTTCGTGGCTCAGATAGCCACCCTGATTCAGGTCAGTCTGGAGGGGAGGGCAGACTCGGACACTTGCTGAGCCACCCATGCCAGGCTGACTGGACCGTGGTGGGAAAAACAAAGAGAATGTCCTGCAGATCACAGAGGGAGGAGGGGGGACACTGATGGATCTCACAGGAAGGAAAGAGGAATCATTTCTGTAGCGAAGGCAACACTCGACAGTGTTGTTGGCAGTTATCACGTGGAAGAGGAGAGACCACAGGGGCTTGAAAGAGGAGTACAAGAGACACTGAGCAGTGTCCAGTTGTGCATGAGGAGGCAGCATCAGAGGAAATGAAGATATCCATGAAGAGTTGGTAAAAGAGCAGGAGCTTCCATCTGATTTCATCATAGAAGGATAGAGCAAGTTTGGGGGAGCAGTCAGTCTCTAAAGTGTGTGCAAGAAGCACTGGGAGGAACCAGACGTGCCTAGGGGGCCAGGATAGTCCTTGTTTCAGGCTGTTCTGGACCATCTCCCACTGTGTTTGTTTCTTTACAGCTGAGAAAGCCCCGAGGTCTGAGTCAGCCCGTGGTTCTGATCAGGGGCCACGATGCTGAGCTTCTCATGGGCGTCGTGAACAAGAACAGAGAGGCCCACGTGAAGATAGAGGTCAAGGAGCCACCAGCTTGGGTGAGAGACACACCATTCCCACTGCCTTCTGTATCCCCCCCCCCCCCGCAAGCTCCTGTGCCACGTAATAAGACTTTCCCAAAGATGCTGAGGTTTCCTCCCCAGGGATGGAGATTGCAGCCCTTTGCCAGAGCTGCCTGTCTGCAGCATTCAGATGACATGCTGCAAATAAAGGCTCAAAAGCGCTTTCAACTTACTTAGTTTCTTCTGCTTAAACATCACAAGTGAGGCGAGGGGATTCCCTGTCTCTTCAGGTGAGACCAAGCCTTGATTTTTTCATCTTGTGCTACCTTAGACCATGACCTCTAGGGAGCTGAGATGCTGCGAGATAGAGAAATTCCATTCCTGCTGGGATGTGCAGAAAAGACTGAAGCCTTTTTATTTTACCTGTAAAGAGCAAAGAGGTAAAGCTCAGCCAAGGATCACGTGTTCAAAGGCTGATGGTCAGGAAGAGGTTGGGATTCCCCTGCCTAGCCTCTAATTCCCACCCCTGCCACACACGAGTAATTTCTTTCCTGTTTTATCCAACAGCCAGACTACGATGTGTGGATTCTTCTCACGGTGGTCAGCACTGTGGTTGTCATCATTTTGATCTTTGTTGTCCGCACAAAGTGCCAGCTGAACAGGACTCAGGTAGGAATCTCACCGAGCAGATGCGTCTGAGCAAACAGAAACTCATGAAGGGCAGGAACGGGCAGTTTGGGAGGGGAAATGTGCCTCTGTATGAACTGAAGATGTGGCCACGTGAGGCACGTGGGCTGGCAGCATCCCTCGTGCAGTGGCTTTGCTCTCCTCCTGCTGCCTTGCCAGCACTGCAGCCTGCAGTCCCAGCACCTTTCAGAGCTTGTCCAGGCACCCAAATCCGCAGAGCTGGCCCACAAGCTCTTGATTTTAAAAATATTGTCTGTATTGGTAGAGAGTAGAAGATTTAGTATTTTTAATAGAAACTAACAAATTAAATAATCATCTTTCCAGACTCGAACGTATTTCCAGATTTGAGGATACCCCATTTGTCCTATAGAAGGACAAGCCTTTGGGGCTCAAAAATTCAGGACTGCTGAGTGATTTTGAACATCCACTGCCAGATGTCTCCTGCTGGTGACAAAGCCTACTCTGGCTAAGTCAGGTTAGACAAAAAGTTGCCTCTGGAAATGAGTATCACCTCCAAATTCCAAAACAGAAGGGCAGTGAGAAGTATGGCAATGTAAGGCTGAGCCTCTCCTTAAAGCCTCCTTTCTCCCTGGCAGGACTCCTTGCAGCAGCAGACCATGCAGGCCATCGGGCAGCTGGCCACGCGCAGGTACCAGTCACGGTGCCGGCAGGCGCCGCGGTGGGACTCGACCAGCAGCTGCAGCTCAGCCCCAGTCTGTGCAATTTGCCTGGAGGAGTTCAGTGAGGGCCAGGTAGGCTGTGGACACATGCTGGTGGTTAGCCATGGCTCTGAGCTTCTCGGCCACAGTCAGGGGGGAGCTGTGGGGGGAGCTGAGCAGTCTAGCAGGGGCGGGAGGCCCTTGGGGTGTTTCCTTTAGCAACTCCTGAGGGCTGGGAAAGGACCAGTGTCAATGGAAGTCTGCCTGCCCCTTGGCCAAAAAAGCCCTGCCCCTGCTGAAGTCACCTGCCTGCAGATTCAGATTCCTTGAAGATGCGTCTCCAGCTGTTGCTGCAGGGTAAAATGTCCATAATACCTCCATGTTGAACCAACGGGACAAAAGTGGGGTTTGCTTCCCTGAAGCACTCAGCCTGAAAGCCCCCTGTTCCCGAGGGCTGGCACCTCTCTGGACGTTCACACCCCAGAGCTGGACGCAGCGAGCAGAGCTGCCCGTCTGCTGCACGGCCTCCTCCATGCAAAGCTGGGCAGCAGATCGCTCGCCAGTAGACATCTTTCCATCCTACAAGGCTCGCTTCCATCAAGAAGGACCCATCCATGGTTCTCCTTGCTCACACTCCTCCTCTTCTCTCCACCTCTCTCTAGGAACTGCGGATCATCTCGTGCTCCCATGAATTTCACCGGGATTGTGTTGACCCCTGGCTGCAGCAACACCACACGTGTCCGCTTTGCATGTTCAACATTCTCGGTAAGGCTCAGACACAGCATTTCCTGGCCAGGGACAGGGCTGGGGGCAGATGTTATCCCCAGGAGGTCCATGTACCCTTGGACAACGCAGACAGTCAGTGTGTCAGCAGGAGCACGTGGGTGTACAGGGCGGTGTGTACATGGAGAGGGGTCCCTGTGCGTGTCAGCCCCCGCAGCATACAGTGGGGTACTGGGCTTGGGCTGGGACCTGCACCAAGAGGAGGGATTCCCAGTCCTGGGACCCGCAGGGAAGGGAGGTGGGATCTGAGGGTCGGGGCAGACCATCAAGATGGTTTGGTGGTGGCAGGGAGGAGTTGCAGGGCACGGGTAGGACGTGGGACCATAGTGGGAGTGCAGTGGAGGCTCGCTGGTTCTGGGGCTACTGCAGCTGGGCTGTGGGACGTATGCTGGATGCTCCCTTCTCTCTCCACAGCCAGAGACCCAGTGGACCAGGCCACGGCCGCTGGCTCCAGGCTGGCCCCTCGGGACATGGAGCCCGGACGGCGACTCCACCTTTTCCGCCAGCACCCGGGACATGCCCTTTACCACCTTCCACACGCGTATCCTCAGAGGAACCTCAGGAGCTTTCCCCCGGATCCAGCCCATGGTAACCCCTTCTTCCACTCTCCAGAGCTCTCCCAGCTGGATTTTGGCACCATCCACTACATGCCCTACAGGCCAACCTCCCTGCTCGCCTGCGGCCACCCGTCCCCCCTGGCCCCGGGCTTGCTGGGCCAGCAGCATCCCAACCCCTCGGCGTGCGGACAGACGCTGTCACCCCACAAGACTTGTTCTCTCCAGCCCCAGCCTCCCTGCCCGGGGCCCAAGGCAGCCCTGGCACAGAAGCAGCACCGTGCACCCGCCCTGCGCCGGGGGGTCAGCCACGGGCACCAGCACAACAGCAGTGGCTCTGGGGAGAGCTATCTCACGGACCACAGCGGGTACCTGGCAGATGGGCCAGGCAGCGACTCCAGCTCAGGGCCCTGCCACGGTTCCTCCAGTGACTCCATGTTGAACTGCACAGACGTCAGTCTGCAGGGCATCCACGGCAGCTGCTCCACTTTCCGCAGCTCCCTCAGCAGCGACTACGACCCCTTCGTGTACTGCAGCTTGGAGGGACCTGCCATGGACCACGGCCAGGAGCAGCCGCGGCCGCTGAGGGAGACACGGCCCAGGTCCTTGGACCTGATGGTGCCTGGGGGTGCTGCTCCAGCCAAGCCACAGGTGCTCAGCCACGTTCACTACCACCACCACCAGCATCATCACTACAGAAGAGACACAGAGTGTCCACCCGGGCGGGCCGGGCAGGTGCCCGGGCAGCGCAAATCCCGGTACTCTGGGGCCAAGGTTGGCTTCCATGGTGCTCGGACACAAAAGAGGACCGAGAAAAGCCATCACTGTCAGCAGCCTCTGGACAGCAGCACTGTGCTACAGGAGGCAGCTTTGGCAGGACAGCCAGCCTGTCCCCAGCAAGGCCGGGACCCCCCTCATGCCCCCTCCACTTCTCCAGACAGGTTGGACTTCAGTGTAGATGCCAACAGACAATCGGGATCAGCTGGCACATCCCCTGTCCCGCTGCCCCCGAGACACAGCTTACAGAGCCGTCATCACCGAAGGAAAAGAAAGTGTCCCCTGGAGCCTGACCCTGCTCTCCTCCCTGAGGACTCAGCCTTGCCCAAAGCCTGCGATGCTCATGTTCCTCACAGCCCTCCCGCTGGCTACCACTGCTCGCCCGAAGTCCAGCCCCTGATCCCAAGCGCTCCCCTGCCCTATGGCTCAGGCTCTCGGCCGCTCTGGAAGTGTTTAGTGCCGCAGTCCGGCTCAGAGCTGAAAAAGCAGGAGGAGGTGGTGTCAGGACGGGAGGGAAACCACACGGTTCCTGCTGATTTCTCAGGGACAGGCACCCCCAGACATAGTCTGAGTCTTCACCTTCACTGCCCATCCCAGCAGGGCAGTCAGGGTAAGTCTGGTGTTTGCCTCTTCTTGCAGCAAGCAGGTGACGGGGGGCGGTTTGCTGAAGGTACTCTGGCTGCCAGTAGACCTGGTACCTTTACGGTGGGCTTTTGTACAGGACCACTGACAACAGAAGCATTTCAGAGCTCACCTGTCTGGAGATGATGGCCTGAGCAATTAGCGAGTCTGTTAATGAGGGCACCAAACCTTGCAGTCTCGTCCTAAAATAATACAAATGTGAAATAAGGTGGCTATTTTTAACTAAACATCTCTAGCAGCTGGAATATCTCCCAAAGGAAGAGGTGGGACTATGTTTCTCGGTGTCCTTCCATTGGTCTGGATGTTTTAATGGCAAAGTCATTATCATTGTTGGGCTCTAGTTGTTTTAGCCAGCCCCAGCTAACTGGAACCAGTAAGGACGTGTGTGTGGCCAGTGGTAGTAGGAGAACAGACTAAATGAGTTTACAGATTTGTACATCCCTCATTTCTCACCTGCCTCTGTTGCATGGGAGTTGCTTTTTAGTGTCTTTTGGAAATCAGACATAATTAAAGTTTGGCCCTTTGCATAACTGCTGTACATCTCTCGCTGAGAGAGGGAAAAATATATTTGAGACGATGCTGGTTGAAAGAGCCTGAGTTTAGCTCCCAGGTCTTGCTTTCTCAGGTTCCTCTGAATACAGCAACCTGAAGTCAGCATGGGCAGGTGCTGGCTCCGAGCAGAGCCTGGCTCCCTTCCTCACCCTGCCGCTGACTCATTGCAGGTCCTTGGGCAAATCATTTTGATTTAGGTACCAAATACAGATCTAGCTGCCTAATTTCAGTTAAAATGCTGGCCTTAAACTCATGACTCACCATGCCCATTGTGCCGCGGAGATAATAACTTCCTCCCCATGCTCGTCTATCCAGCCCTACACCACACCCAGGCTGCTGGTGGTGCAGCACCTACCGAGGAGGCAGTGGGGACCGGGGAGAGGCTGGATGGGGCACAGTGCTGGCTGCCTGTGGCGCTCCAGGCTCCCAGACTCCCAGGAACAGATTTTTTTTTTTTTTCCCAGGCACAGAAGTGCCTGACACTGCAGATAGATAGGTGATACGATAGGTTCTTCAAAGGGCCTGGAGGGATGCTGCCGTTTCGAGAGTTAAGGAGGCAGCAGTGCAGAGATATCTCTGTGGTTTGTAGGTCACTCTGAGTGCTGATGTCCCCTGAGTTGGAGGCAGTAGGCGATGGTATCGCCAGGACACAGGCTTCCCAGGATCACAGCCGGGGACCTCCACACAGAGAGAGCCCTCCTGGCATGAGGGCAGGCTGCTCAGGAGTTGCTTTGAGCTCTCATTTCAAAATGAACCTGGGAGGACTCCCCAGGCCACCAGAGTAGCAGTCTGTGCACCTAACGCAGGGCGCTGGGTGCTGCGGTGTCCAGGGCATCGCAAGGGTCTGTGCCATGATGCCTCTGTCTCTTTGTAAGACAGTCCCAGCGGCCCAGATCTGCGCCCACCTCCTGATGGTGTGATGGGGGGAAGGCTCCCTGGCACCCAGAGCCTGTGGAGCATGCTTTGCCAAGCACACACAGCCTTTGCTCCCTCTCACCTCCCTTTACCAGGAGCTAGAAGGACCAATGTGTTTGAAAGCAGTGTGACTCTGTTTGACTGAAGTAGCTTCTGTGGGTGCTTTCAGGACCAGACAGTCAGAATCTCCTTGTAAAATTGAGAAAATACATAGAAAGGAAGAATTTAACTTTATTAGGAACTGAGGACAGTTGAAGAGAGCAGGAGCACATGCAGGGCTTACGCAGAAAAGCCATCAAGCTGAAAACACGTTGGTTGACATAACACAACCTCTGAGGTATAATCACATCAGTTCTTTATCTTAGAAAGGGACTGGACATAAATCAATAGAGACCAAGTAAAAAGAGCAAAGAACAATCTCAGTAGACAGTCCCACGTAAGCAGGACACAAAAAATAGACAAGGAGACCAAGGAGGAATGTATACATGCCTCTAGATAAATGTTGTAAGGCTAAAAATATAAGTGGAGGAATTAGAAAGCCCAGCTTTAAATTAGTTTCGACATAAACTTTTCAGAAATCCAGTTTAAAAAAAAAAAAAACACCAACAAACCAACAGTGAGACCCTGTAATTCCCAGGTGAAATTACAGAGAGGAGAAGAATGTGTCTCTTCTGGTGGCATGGGAGGGACACTATGCATTAAGGAGAGTGTCACGTCCAATGACAAGTAACACAAAAATCCCCAATTGTGCCTAGTAGGAGGAGTATGGTATTAGGGTTATAATACATTAGCACAGGCTGCAAAAGAGGAGCCTACATATACATGAGAACCTTCTTCAAATAATACTAAAAGAAGCAGTCAAAAGAATAAGATGCTTTTGGGCACAGGGATCATTTACAGCCCCAGAAAAGGGCTGGCCAAGCAGCAGAGCAGAGAGCGCAATTAGAAACAAGAAGGTGTTCTTCCAAAGCGAAGGTGTGGCTAGACAAAAGAAATCAGAAGAGAGTTGGATGCAAAGCTAAATGCAGAGCCATGGTGAGGCAGGCCAGGAAGCATTTCTATCAACAACTTGTGAAAAAGAGAGAGACTATTAATGCAAACATTTTCATCAGAAGGAAGAAGGCTGCCAGAGGCTCTGCAGGTCCAGGGAGTAACGCAGGGATGTTCAAGGGCTGCAACTGCACAGCAGAAGAGCAAACTGAATTTATTGCATTAGTGATCAACATGGAAGCGCTTGAGGAGGTTCTCAGCCTGGCACATCTCTGTTCAGGGCATGGGGTAGAGGATCCCTCATAAATCAGATCATCAGTTTGACCGTTTCTGAAACGCACCAATAAAGTGGATTGTAACAAATTGCCAGGGCTGCAGATCACTCCCCTGGGCATCGTGCAGGGGCACAAGCACAGAACTGCTAAATCACAAACGTGGACTGCAATCTGTTACCCATGCCCAGAGCCAGAAGGAAGAGCTGAGGGCAACATCAGCTTGAAATAGCTGAAGCTACAGAACAATGAGCCTGACTTTCCTGCCAAGCAAATTGTTAAAAATTCAAATACAGGGTCTGACTTGTAGGCACATGGCTAAATGTGAAACCCAGGGGAGGAGGCAACACAACTTCTGTAGAGAGAGATAACGCCTCGCAGATCTTTTAGGGGAATGAAGCTCTCAAAGGATAAAAGGGAAGGTGCTCTCATAGGTAAATAACTCACTAAAAAATAGGAGACAAAGTGCAGATCAGTCTTAATGGAGGAAAGTTACTCGGAGAAGGAGGAAAGTAGAGTTCTCCAACTGCACCTTTCAGCAAGCTCATAAATATCCTGGACAAGGAGAGGGGATAGCAAAGTTTATAAAAGACAAAATCCTTCAGTATTGTTGGCTTTAGAACTGTTTACGAAGTGTTACAGAAGGACCTCCTGTTGCTGAGTTATCAGGCAACAGAGTGGTGGATGAAATCCCATGTAAGTAGCACAAAATGCCACACACAAGCAGAACCCCTTCTAAGTAAAAATCAAATCATTATTAGGAGCTACCTGGGAACAAATGTGGGACAAGCAGAAAGTGCCTTTATGCAGCTGCGTAAATCTGTGGTGCTTTCACAGCTGGCACCCGCCACTGATCACCGCTCCTCAAAAAAGGATAGAGCAGACTTGGGAAAAGCACAGAAAGGTATTGAGCACAATCACAATGATGAGGTTTTTCTGAGAAAACAGAAAGAATAGAGAGACTTTCATGTGGGAAAAAGGTGATTAGCAGAGGATATGCAAGAGAGGATATGAAATCAGGAGAGCAGGGGAGAAGGCAGATAAGAGAGACTCACTGGTGCTCGTAACAAAAATAAGTGGTGGCATCAAATGGGAACCAGAAGCTTTAAAACACCTGATAAGGTAACACAGAGTGTGTAGTGAAACTGGTGCTCATTACCCAGAGGATGTAGGTGCCAGAAGTAAAATGTGTTCGAGAGCCTAGATCAAGAGCTATCAAATGCAGAGATGCAAATACTCTCTCTGGCTCAGGAAGTCCCTAAACCAGGGTTTCCAGAAGCTGACGGTGCCTCTGTGGGATGCAGCACCCTCCAGGTGTGTGCTTACCTCACCCAGCTGCAAGGTGAGGCTGAATCTTGGTCCACAGCCCCTGGAGAAACTCCACTTGTGCAGGCAGTGCCATGCACTGGCATCGCAGGGAATAACGCTGCCCGCAGCCATCGTCAGGGCACCGCAGATGATCCCAAAGAGGCTTGCGGGATCTTGGCGTTTATGCCGCTTCCTTGAGCACCTCCACCAGCTTTTCTTGGTAGGATTTGCATAAAGATACATCCCTGCCTCTCTTGCCTGAGAGACTATACCTGGGAGTTGTTTCACTGAAGAATCAATCCTCAAGCAATGCTGAATGGATCCTTTTAAGAGAAGTCAGACAACTAGCAATGAATTACAGCTAGATGGCTTCCTAAACCACCCCAGCACGCACAGATCTCGTCCCAGAACAGCCAGATTGCTCCCAGCACAGGCTGATGAAATCTCTTGATTTCTCTCTTTGGGAAATCTTACCTCCTGCAGCATGCTGTCAGCATCCTCCCCGTCTCCTCCATCTTCTGCTCATCCTCTTAGCCATTCCCTTTCATGTCATGTCTTTGATCTTTACTAGAGAAGGGAAAAGGGATTAGAGGGCAGAAAAAGACCACCGTTAAAACCTAATACCCAGAGAACAAGATTTCTGTTGTATCCCCATGCGCTCCTTCAGCTCATTGCCCCGTGTGGATCTTGATGGCCATTTCAGCAGCTGAGGCTCTACCACCTCTCCCATTTCAAGACCTTTTTCACAGAATCACAGAATTATTCAGGTTGGAAAAGACCCTTGGGATCATCGAGTCCAACCCTCAGCCCTGCTCTACAAAGTTCTCCCCTACCCCACATCCCCCCACAGCTCATCCAAATGACCCTTAAACACACCCAGGGATGGGGACTCCACCCCCTCCCTGGGCAGCCTATTCCACTCTCTGACCACTTTTTCTGTGAAACATTTTTTCCTCATGTCCAGTCTGAACCTCCCCTGTTGCAGTTTAAAGCCGTTCCCTCTTGTTCTGTCACTAATTCCCTGTGAGAAGAGACCAGCACCCACCTCTCTACATTGTCCTTTCAGGGAGCTGTAGAGAGTGATGAGGTCTCCCCTCAGCCTTCTCCTCCTCACACTGAACAGTCCCAGCTCCTTCAATCTCTCCTCACAGGATTTATTCTCCAGGCCCTTCCCCAGCTCGTTGCCCTCCTCTGCCCTCGCTCCAGCACCTCGAGATCTCTCTCGTATTGAGGTGCCCAAAACTGGACACAACACTCCAGGTGTGGCCTCTTTTTTCTAACCTTCCTTTCTGTTTGCATAACAGGCGACGGTTTTCAGAAAATATTTTAATGCTGCTATTTGAGACTCAGGGCATCTGGCTGGCCGCAGAGTGATCGAAGCTGTACAGTCTCTTTTGTGTTGCACATAAGCTGCTGTACACAAGAACCAGTTGGCCATCGCTTACTCAGAGTACCAGTGACATGTATCACAAATTCCAGATACACACAAACTCTGTCTTCTGGTACTTTGGCCATGCCTGCACACATATGTATATGTATAACACTGTGTCTGTGCATTAATTTTCCTATGTCGACTAGCTGCATTTTCAAAGCAGAATCTCATTTGTTTGTTTTCTTCCCATATATTTAATTTTCAAAGGTCCTGTTCCTACAGCTGGTGATTTATAACAAACAAGAATTTGCTGTGACTGTTTTGAAAAGTTGTTTTGAATTGCTCTCTCTGAATATCTATATGGGCATTTGTTTCCTTTTGATCCCACGAACATACAGGAAAAGGGAAATGTGAAAAATTATGCATATGGGCTATGCTGACCCTGCGTGAGAGTTCTGGGCAGACTTGAGAGACATCTGGGAAGGAACTGTGATGTGTGCGTCAAGAAAGGGACTACCTGAGGCAGTAATTCAGGGTGCACCATTTCTAGGCAGCCCTTATGTTGAATGTTTCGAAGTAAACTGCTCAGCAATTGCCCATCAATAATTCACCAGGCGGAAGGGGCTGGGGAAGAGCATGAGCTGCAGTCCTTGCTGGCTGGGCACGAGGGACTGGCATTTGTGGCCAACCACCACTCACTGGGTTTGGCTTGTTTGGGACTCGGAAGCAATTTGTGCAACCTCTTGAACACCGTGAAATGCATGTGCCATCCCTTTCTTGCATGCACACATCACTCGCAGTCAGCTTTTGTTGTCTGGAGTTTCTGTTGTTGTCCCCTGTCCCTGGAAGGTGCTGCTGTGGCACTGTGTGAATACGAACTGGTGTTATTTTCTGTTGCTGATAATTTTTAAAACAGCTGGACAGATTTTCCTCAAAGAGCAAACATCAAAAAGCCTCAAAAGCAAACATCTAGTATCAGTGTGAACCCTGGGTGCACCATGCCCTTAGCCTGTACCTTCTGAAATATTTAAAGAGTAGCTTGATGTCTTATCTTTACATTTCACTATGCTTTAACTTAGAGGAATAAACTGATTGGGGAGGTGGCCAGAGAAGTCCCTCCAAAATACTGGGAGAAACTTAGTGGCTTTTGCTGCAGCATCTGTTCTCTGTATTGCAGGGTCAAGGCCCCAGCAGCTGCAGAGTCCAGGAATGTTCAGCAAGTTGTAGCTGACACTTTTTCCTTTTCTTTGAATGCAGAATCTGAAGAGGAGGTCCAGGATGTCCATGAACACTCAGTTTAATAAAACACTGGCCTCTTTTCTTACTGGAGAGCTGGAGTGGACAAAGATGTTCAGCACACCGACCGTAGAGGAGCTCACATTTTGCTCTCTGCACAGGCAACGTGTAATATCCGGCCCTGACCTGCACAGCCCACGCCAAGATGCAGACTGCAAATAAGCAATGTGACACTTGTGGTCTCCTCACATGTTCCCACGTTGCGATGGTCACACAAACACAGAGCCATGTTCTCCAGGTCCCCTTCTCCTTCGAAGGCACAGGCAGCCCATCTTCATCCTGTGGCATCTATCTGCCTGGGCTGGCTCGCTCAGAGACTGGTCTAGGGACCAGCTGGAGTGCTCGTGGAGTGAGTGCAAGCTGCTATTTTGGCATGTTCATGCCACAGAAGGTTTTGCTAAACACTTCAAAAATAAACAAGCCTTCGAGACCGAAAGCTGCAGAAATGACTTTCTGTGGCCTGGTAGCTTCTGACTTCATTTCCTCACTTAGGTCAAAAGCCAGACTTCTTCATTTAACTTTTCCACTCTTATTTCAGACACAGGAAGAAGCTGTTCTCCATCTCACCGCTCACAGGTCTGCCCTGCAAAGTGCTGCTTCTGACTTCATTGGAAACCAACAGCTCTCACCACTTTTGATCACTTCATTGTCCCTCAGCTGATGCCATCTCAGCCATTTGCTGTGTTGTGCCAGCAGCAGGAGAGGTGAAGACACAGGGACAATGTCAGCATTTCTGGGAAGGAGCTGGGTCAGATTCTTTCCATTGCAAGGAATCCACCCTCTCATCTGGCAATGTGAACAAGTCTTTCACTCATCCTCTAACTCCTCCACCTACCCTCAAAATAGGTGAGATGGCCAGCCCTGTTAAGAGCAACTCATTTCTTGAGCATATTTCAAACCTGAGATGCCCCCGGCACAGGAGTCATAGAAAATCTTGAGTTCACATGGCTCCTCCTTCTCTCCTTCCCCCCTCGTTGCCCCAAGACACAGCAAAAATTCCCAGCAAAAGCATCCCAGCAAAATGCAGAGCAGAGCCCCATCCATCACCCAGCCTTATCTTTGTGTTTCTGAGACACCTGAAATGATCCTGTGAAGGAATTTTTCAGAATACCCTTCTGCCTTTTCTAACATTTTGATGACGGAGAGAAAAGCTTCAAGAAATTGCTAGGCTCTTGGTTTATTACTTTCTTTTCCCTCCCATTTGTGGGGTGGGTTTTTTTGAATGTCACTAGTTCTTATTTCCTACATCTCATAATTTGGGGACATTCAAGTAAAATAAACCTGCCAAAGTCAAAACATATAAAACCCAAACAGTTTTCATACAGCAGGGAATTAGACTGTAGAGTTCATTGCCCCAAATGATCATTCAGGCCACAGAATTTGCCAGATTCCCACATGAAGTGCACGTTTATACGGCACCAAGTGTTTCCAGAGTTAATGCTAATGAAACGTAGGTGAGGATTCAACACTGGAGCTGAAGGTAACTCCTGACAGTTTGAAACCCAGTCTAGGGACAGACTTGCCCCATCTGCTCAGTGCTCAGTAACCTTTCTGTGTCTTCCTTTGAAGCAGCAGCTTCTTCTCCAGTTCAAGAGAGCGCACGGGTTTTGTAGTCCCAGTTCAGGATAATCCTGCCTCTGCCTTCCTTCCTTGGTGAGGAAAACTTCTTACGGGGTTTGCTGCCTTTGAAAAAGGCATCTTTGTCCCAGCTGCTAATCAGTCACTGACATTCAAGTGATGGTAGTAAAAGTCAGCCAATAGCGCACTGTTTTAAACTAAACATTATTCCTTTGCTAATGTTCATTTCTTGTCTCCTGTGACCAAGCCACTGCAGGACCTTTCAGTCTAAAGAAGAGCTGAATTTCTTTCATCAAAGAAACCAGCAGAATTGTATTTTAACCCTTCCAGGTTCTTCTTGCTTTTCCTACAGAGCAAGCAGAAGACATAAGCTCAGATGTTTTCTCCCTTACAGGGAAGTCAGTCTTAAACTAGAGGAAAAAAACCCAGGAGTGGGTCTAGGTTCCCCCTGTTCAACTTCCTGTGCACGTGGTCCATGGCCTGTCTCAACCAGCTCCCTATGTCCTTGTCCATCCTGGAGAGCTCAGATGACTTTTCAGAGGGGAGGGTCATGAAGTCCAGGTGCTCCCATCAGTTTCTTTAGGAATCAAGAAGGCTGAGAGCCTCGAGGGATGCATTTCACTGCCTCAAAGGAACGAGCATCTCGTTTGCAGTCTAAAAGTCCTCCTCTTTCCCTCCTTATTGTTAAAAAAGAAGGCTCTGAATCTGCAGCAAGCCCCAAGCTTCTTGGAGAAAGTGGTCAGCACAAACGCACCCTTTCCACTCCCTACTGCAGTATTACCAGGCTGTGCAGGGCAATGCCTGCTTTAAAGTGTTTTCCTTTCCTGATGTTATGCTGCTGCTCCTTTTCATCTAGACGGCCATCCTAGATGCTGGGCCCTCTGCCCGGGGCTTGCTGAGGTGAATGAGAGTGTGCAGGTCTGCCTCGGTGGGTTCTCAGGTGGGAGGAGAGGGAGGAACTCCCTGGGAAGGTGGTTTTTAAGATCCTCTTCAGTAGCTGGACTACCATCCTTGGCTGCCTGGAAGGGAAGAAGCAGTATCTGAGAAAATGGGGGAACAGCTCCTCTCAGTTCCTGCACCTCTTGCGTCTGGGTGATGCTTCTGAGTGCTCAGTACCCTTGGGCTGCCACCACCGAATTTCTTCAGCATCACTGCAGTGAAGCAGAGCTCCATTTCCTTCATTGCGTTCAAAGTCCCAGCTGGAAACTGATGGAAGCCCAAGCATCCTGAACTCCCTCTCTCCGAAACTGAAGCCCCAGCCCTTCCCCAGGGACCACCGTCTTCCCGGGACCTCTCACCCCGCCGAGCTGGGTGCTGTGGGCCAGGCTGGCTGCACCTCCTCCCTTCCTGCACAGAGCCTCTGCTCTCCCTTTTATAATGTTCAGATCCTTTTGAAATGTGAATATAGGTTTGGTTTTTTGTTGTTGTTTTTTGTTTTGTTTTCTGAGTCTCTTCTGGCTCTTGGGGTTTGGGAATAAATTATGACCCAAAAAAAAAGAGGAAGAATACATTTTATATATATGCAAAACTGTGTATTTATGTCCGATAGAAACAAAGATGTGTGAATATGCTGATGTGCTCAGAAATATATTTATTTACTAATATATTTATCCACATACCCGGTCTGCTCGCCTGCTTTTGTCCGTTACAACGAGCCGTTGGGGCTGTGTCGCCAATGGCGCCTCCGCTCAACGCCCCAGACCCAGACCCGGGCCCAGACCCAGACCCAGACCCAGACCCAGACCCGGGCCTAGACCCAGACCCGGGCCCAGATCCAGGCCCAGACCCAGGCCCAGACCCGGGCCCAGACCCGGGCCCAGACCCAGACCCAGACCCGGGCCCAGGCCCACACCCGGCCCTGGCCCCGGGCCTGCTCTGACGGGAGGCTCCGGCCGGGCCCGTGGGCCGGCCCTGCCCCGTCACCGGAGCCCCAGGGCCCGCCCGGGCGGTGCTGCCCGACCCCGCCTGCCCTCGGCGGCTCCCGGCCGCCCTCCGCCGCGCACACGGCGGGCAGGGGCGGGCAGGGCCGGGCAGGGCCGGGCAGGGCCGAGCCGCCGCCGCTGCCAGGCCCGGCCCCGCTCTGCGCCTGCGCGGCGGAAGCGGGAGCGGCGGCGGCGGGATGGCGCTGGAGACCGTCCCCAAGGACCTGCGGCACCTCCGCGCCTGCTTGCTCTGCTCCCTCGTCAAGGTACGACCGGCCCCGGGACCAGCACCGCTCCCCGGCCCTCCTGCCCCGGCCCGGGCCTTTCCCCGCCCAGCCTGGGCCTCCCTGCCCCGGCCCGGGCCCTCCTTCCCCGCCTGCCGCCCGGCCCGCGCCTCCCTCGGGCCCTGGGCGCTTCCCCGCCCGGACGGGCCCTCCCGGGGCTCCCCCCCGCCCCGTTCCCCCGGCACAGGCCTCCCTGGCTCCCGCCGGCCCGGGCCGCCTCTCCCCTGCCTCCCTCAGCCCCTGCGGCCGCCCCGGGCCCAGCTGGGCCGCGTCCCTCGTCCTCCGGCCCCGCGCTGACGCCTCTTGTCTCCCTCAGACCATCGACCAGTTCGAGTACGACGGCTGCGACAACTGCGATGCCTACCTGCAGATGAAGGGCAACCGCGAGATGGTCTACGACTGCACCAGCTCCTCCTTCGACGGGTGAGTGGGGCCTGGGCCCGGGCCCCGGCCAGCGGCGTTCCCCAGGGTGCCTGGGGACACCGTGGGGACACTGCGGTGTCACCTGGCTGGGAAACGTCCCCTCACTCCCATCCCTCCCGCAGGATCATCGCGATGATGAGCCCTGAGGACAGCTGGGTCTCCAAGTGGCAGCGAATCAGTGAGTGTTTTTTCCCAGCTGATTTGGGAGCCGGAAACCCCTTTTTTCCAGCAAACCCTTCCCTGGGGCAGTGGGAGTTGTTGTTTGGGCTGCAGAGGGGGTTTCCCCGCCTGACCAGGCAGAGGCTGGCAGGGCTGCTTGCCCACCTGGCCGCTGCTGTGCGGGCTAACTCGGTGTTTTCTTTCCCCCAGGTAACTTCAAGCCTGGTGTCTATGCAGTGTCTGTGACGGGCCGCCTGCCCCAAGGTAACGCTGCGGTTTGTGTTAAGGGGAGGCTCCTGCATGGCGGGTGGCAGCTGAGGGGTTGTTTGGCACATCAGGTGTTGGGGCTGTAGCCCCCTCTGAGGTGACAAACGGAGCAGTGCATTGCGCTGTGGGATGAAATCAGGATTTGGGGGTTCAGAAAACACAGTGTGTTGTGAACAGCACACGCCGTGTGGGTGAAGGGATTAGCAAGGTGACTGCGAGAGGGAGGTGCTGGACGGGAGGGTGGTTTCAGGGTTCTTGCAGACGAGGTTTTCTGCATGCAGTCATTCAGCACTATGCCTGCCAGAAGTTGATGCTGAAGATGCTGCTGACTACAATGTGTGATACCAGACAAGCTGTCAGAGGGTTAAACTGTGATTAAAGGGTGACTCCAGAAAGTGGGTGTGTTTCAAACCGTTCAGCTACAGGGAAACACAAAGGTTTGTCCATAGAAAAGAGGTTTGCAGGATGGGATGCTGTTATGTCAGTCTCGGTGAGCAGATACCCCTTTCCATCATCATAGTGCACTGAGGGCAGTTAAGGTGGGTTTTGTGCATTTAAAAATGGAGTGGGGGGGTGTAGAGAGTTGGTCTTACCTCTGTAATGCAGAAACTGTGATCCATCTAGCTGAGAGCCCCTGCCCTGTACGTAGCCCCAGAGCAGACCCCTACCCAGGAGTGATGCAGTCCATATCCCCAGGGTGAGAGCTGTGGAATCCCAGGCTCCTCATTTCTGACCTGAGCTCCACCATCTGCATTGGGAAGGAGCTGGAACATCACAAGGCTTGAAGCCAAGGCCTGCCAGCACAGCTTTGGGCACATCCACAGTACCTGGAGTGCAGCAGATGATGGCGTGAGCTCGATGCAACCGCAGGCAGGAGCACAGGGCAGCAGGTGGAGGGGGTACAGGTGGGACATGCTGTCCTTGGCCTTGCTCGGCCCATCCTTGCGTCACGTCACAGGGAGGAGCGAGGGGACTGGGGAGCATGGTAAGCAGCAGGCTGCACTGGTGGGCCTTGCAGGCTGTGCCGTGGTGCTGGGGAGAGCTGTGCTGAACCCCATGGTGCTCTTCAGCTATCCCTGTTGTTAAGGGGGTTACTGAGAAGGTGGGATGTGCTGGCAGGTCACAGAAGTGACTGAAAGATTTAAGAAGTACCCTCAAGAGCTTGACCTGTTCAGTATGGTCATAATATTCAAACATTTTCAGGTAGGAAATAATGTAAATAAAAAAATCTACCTGGTTCTTTCCCAAGGCAAAACAAGAGTTGATGTTTGGGAGCTCTATGTAGGCGCTTAAACCAGAAGAGGGAACACTCTTAACAGTTCTATTAGAAGAAATGAAGATGATTGCCCAGTTCCTGATCTCTGCAATGAAGGCTACATGACAGAGCAACCAGATTTTTTCAGGACTCCCATCTCTAGAGAATACTGAAATGTGTTTGTCTCCTTGCTGCAGGGATCGTCCGAGAGCTGAAGAGCCGTGGCGTGGCTTACAAGTCCCGAGACACAGCTATAAAGACCTAAGGGCGCTCTTGTACTGCCTGGAGGATTCCCCGGTGCTGCGTTCAGAGAGGCAGAGGGCACACGGGGTGCTGCTCCAAAACCTTTTAGCTTTAGCATGTGGGAAAGCGAGCCTGGATTCAGAGGGAGTTTGCTGGCCCGGCTCCTCTCACACAGTACCTCTGGACTCTGCCATACTACAGTCTGCCCACACAGACCATAGACATTTTTTGAGCCTTGACAAGGGGAAGGGTGCACGTAGGTCTGAGAAAGTGGCGTTTAATGGTGATGCACAAGCTTTTTTACTGTTGGTGTGGAAAAGAGGAGAGCTGGGATACAGCTATGTAAATATTTCAATAAAACACACTGCCTGGTCAGAGTTGAGTCCATCTATATACATAGTCAGGGGTTCCACCTGCTGCAGGGAGTGGATGGTGTGGTGAGGGATTTTGCCCTCAGTCCCCTGCCTGCCAGACTTGGGAGCCTGCGAGCCATCGCTCTTAGGCCATGGACCATGCTCCTGCCTAGAGAGGGAGATCCTGCCCTGCCAGAATTGGGGTGGCCTTCGCTGCAGGAACAAGCAGACTAGCGATTTGTGCCTTACAGCTCTCGGCCAGATGCAATAGGTAAGATGATGTGAAGTATTTCATGTGGAGGTCACAGTTCCCTGAGCCTGCAGGGCCCTGCACAAGGGACGTGGAAGGCTTGAACTGGCCATTGCTGGTTTCCAGGGCAGAGAGAATGCAACAAGCCTGTTGCTGGTGTGGTTGGAGGCAGCACCAGGCTTTGCAGGGAGGAGGGAGGGACAAGCAGGGGTGGAAACACCCATCCAGCCTCATATTTTGTAGCCATCTGGCTGTTCGGAGTGTCAGTGTGGATGGTGCCTGCATTGCACGGGCTCCTGAGAGATTTGGTCTCCTTAGCTGCTGGCTCTTGTGTAATTTGGTTTGGTCCAGTTCAGCAGCAGCCACCGATCACAGGTGGCTTGTCCAAGGGCAGAGTCCTAGATCAGTAACTCCTGAAATAAGCATTTTTTTTTTTTTCTGAGATAATCCTGTAGCTGGAAAGCTCGATTTTTGTTTTCTATAGACAAATAGTGGAGAACAAATACAGCCTGAAAACTGCATTTGATCTGGGATGAAAGCAGCTGCAGTGACAGGAACGTGTTGCTGTTGGGGAATGACACTGTCAGGAGCGCGGAGGCGATGTGCTCTCTGTCCTCCTCTGCTTTGTAGAGCTGGCCCCCAAGAAGAGTCCCAGGCACTACAGGTCAGCCAGAGCATGGCTTCCTGGGGGTTTCGGAGCAGATGTGTGGCTGGAGAAGACTGCTGTGAGCACACGGGAGCAATGTGGGGGCCATGGTGTTAGTTGAGATGAAACACTGCAGAGAAGGACGTCTTAAACCACGTTTCTCTTGCGGACTTGCAGACACGATGCTGACGTCAAGAGTATTTGCTCGGTGCAAACCAGGACGAAGTCAAGTTGGTGGTGGCTCCAGCAGACACCTCCAGGTGCAGATGATCACCCTTTGTGGGAAGAGCTGAGGGTACTTCAGCCCCTGACCTTGGGGGTTAGAGCCTCCTCTTGGGAAGATGGAGCAGCAAGTTCATGTCCTTGGGCAGAGTAGGGACTTGACTGATTTTCACACATCCCTGTGGAACATCCAAAGCACTTGAGTTACCTGATAATTATCCTCCAGACTTGCTTGGTTGCAGAGACTGGGCAGGAAATGCCCCTTGGAAATGCCCAGTAGGTCAGGGCTGTGGGAGAGAGGTATGACAGTCCCAGCAGCCCAGGGCATGACTCTGCAGGGTGCTCAGGTTTGGACATTTTGGGCACGGACCTCTGGGCCTGGAGGGCAATTTCAGAACGGCTGTGCCATGAGAGGCACGGGGTGAGCTGGGACCCCCCCGGGGTCTGTTCATCCCCTGCAGAATGATGCAGGAAAGCTGCAGCCAGCGTTGTCTGGGCAGCTGTGTGAGGTTGACGAGAGCTGACAAGGGTCAGAATGAAAGGGGTCAAGGAGGATGAGATGGGCGGCTCTTCCTCCAGCTGGAAGGAGATGGGGCTGGGGAGTGAGGTTTTGGCTCCAGCCAGTTTGGAAGGATGTTGGGGGTGAAGGAGCTCAACCACCCTGGCCATGCCCGGCCCTCGAAGCCTCATCCTGCCAGTGCCACGGGGTGGCAGCACGGCTTTGTGGAGCGGGGCTGGAGCCTGGGGGTGGGCTGGAGTGAAGCTGCTGGGGATGGACCCGAGCAAGAGAGACCTGAGGCACATCTCCATTTTCTGCTGTATTTCACAGCGCCTTTCTCTCCCTGCTAGCTTCCCAGGTTGTGTCCTCCTTCCCTGGCTCCAGGCATGGGGATGGCCATGCTGGAGCTGCTCCAATGCTGGAGGCACATCAGGACCCCTTCCCCAGTCCCAGGCCATCTTGTCCCCTGGCCCCACGGTGTGGAGGACGTGACAAGAGGGCTCTGCACAGGACCCTGGGCAGGGTGGGCTTGTTTGGCTGGGCTCTGGGTGGGGGTCTGCAGGCACGGTGGTTCACCTCTCCCTTCCTGGGAAGCTGCAGTCCTGCAGTAACAGTCACTGCCCAGGGCTGGAAACTTTGCTTAGAGTACTGTCCCCAGAGAGCAGTGTGTGTTGTCACCATGCCTCTTGGGGAAGGTGAGGGGGCTTTTGAACCCCACAGGGACCTCACCCCTTGCTAGGAAGTGCAACCGCTCCAGGTTATGTAGAGTTAAGACCGGTGGGGGCTGCAGTGCAAGTGCAATAGAGCCGGAATAGTGAGGCAAATGGGCTGAACGCCGGTGGTCTTTCAGAGAGAGCTGCACCTCCTCTGCCTGCAGCAGCTCACAGTGCTTCCAAGAACCTGGTCCCTCTAAGCGGTCTGGCTCGGTGAGCTGCTTCCCTGCAAGCTTGCTCGCTCGCCCACACGTGCACCGTATCTCCCAGCCCACGCCGCCCAAGTGATTCATTGCTCCCAGGCTGCCAGAGCTGAGCGTTGGACCTCTGCAAAGCACCTGAGATGAGCATTTCAGTTAGACTCCAGCCCTGGAGCTGCCAGGGCTTTGTAGCAGCAAAAAGCAAATGGATGTGGAGCTTTATTTGCCGAGAAAAGTAGGGCAGAGAGCTCTCACGTTGAAGAAACTGGAGGAAAAATGTGCAGCGGCAGCCTGGGCTGTAATCGGGAGAGAAAGCGTCAACTGGGCAGGGAGCTGTAGATCTGAATCAATTTAAGACGGCTCCTCCCCCTGCACCAAATGACGCTAAAATGTTTCAGCCAGGCCTGAAAATCCTGCAGGTTTGGCATCTGAAGCAGCCTGGCAGCTCTCGGGCGGTGGGGGGGCTGGGACAGCCCCCGGCAGCGCAGGCAGGAAGCACGAGCCAGTGGATTTCTTCGTGCGGGTTTTGAGAACCGATACCCCGGTTCTCCCTCCGGGTGAGAAAAGTGACTTTCCAAAACCGCAGAGCACACGGTGTTTCTACATAAGGCAGCTGCTGGCGGTGCTGGGAAATGCCCGGCTGAGCTGCCCCCACCTGTGCGGGGCCCCTCCGAGGACGGGGACGTGCCCACGCACGCTGCTCCCCATCGCCCGGGGGTGAAAGCGGCTCACGGCCTTTGTCTTGGAGCTTGGGCAAGCTGGGCTTCAGATGAAGGGGGACGTGTTAAAGCACACTGGGCTCCACCCGAGGGGGACTGTGGCTGGGGCGGGGTGAATCCCCCTAGTTCTGCTCCCATAGATGCTCTGTGCGTGCCACAGCATCCTCCCCCGTTGTCACCTCTGTGCCGGTCCAAAGGCCAGCAGGCAGAGGTGCTGCCCGGGGCTGGCTGCAGCAGCATCAGGCCTGCTTTGCCCTAGATCTGCTTTCACTTGCTGCCTCGCTGCCTCCCCACGCACAGAGCCGGGCTTTCCCAGGTGCCTCTCAGCCATCCTTGTGCACCTGGGAGGGCTGGTTACCACAGGGGTGCGGAGCCCCTTAGTGGTAGGTGCTGGGGGGAACAAAAAAACCCCAAACAACCCCCAGCTTAGAATTGTTTTTCTTGGAAAATAGTTGAGGAGGCCTTAGCAGGGTGGAAGTGCAGGGGAAGACGACCTGGGTTGTCCTCCTGGTAGCCGTGCTACCTACCCAGGGCTGGGGTGAAGTGCTGCCGGAGCGAGGATGACACAGCCGCAGTGCACGCCGTTAATGGGTGGCCCATCCTGCCCATCACCTCTGCGTCAGGGCCCGTGGGCAGGAGCCACCGAGGCACCTGAGTGTGTCTGATGTGGTGGGGAGAGGAGGGGGCCCACAGCCAGCTTTCAGCAGCAGCCGTTTGGATGGGCTGCAGAGGGGATGGGTGCAGGTTGTGGAGGTGTAGGCAGCTACAAAAGCTTTCAAAGCCCGGCAGAAACGAGGCACGGCTGCCACGTGCGCCGTCCCGAGAGGTTCCTGGTGCACTGGCAATGGAGGTGGGTGGACAAGGAACTGGGACGTGTTCCCTGTTGAGCATCAGCAGGGAAAAGGGAGAGCTCTGATATACGATGGGTCCTCTGAGTGTTTGCCCCTCAGGAATTGCAGTGGAGGAGGAGGCTCTGCTCTGTGAAGGAGAGGCAGGCTGGTGGGCCATCAGTTCCTGAAGTAGGCCTGCAAAGGGCGTGTGAAGATGGTACTGCCACTCCTCACAAGCTCAGGGCTGTCTGCAAAGAGGCCCTGAGCTGCTTCACCGTGGATGCCTCTAAACCCGCTGGTCAGCCAACGGAGTTGGGGTTTTTGTAGCCTGGGGGGGATACAAGAAGCTGCTGGAGGGTCCCAAACCTCCTCTTGGCTGAGATCTCTCACCTCCCTGGTCTGCTTCTGCAGCTCTGCATCATGGGAAGGGGAGACACCAGGGGTTAGTGGGACAGACTGGGGTCTCACCCTGATGGTGGAGGTCACTGGGGGTACTGAGGGCACATTTCCTTAGGACAAATGGCAAAACAAGACCACAGCTGAAGTCACAGGAGGGATTTGAGAACCTGATGGTATCTACTCCATTTCCAGCTCTCCTGGACCTCCTCCTGCAGCCCAGGTGACACTTGTCCTTCCTCCTCCTGGCCAAATGTGCATCACCCAGGCTCTGGCCAAAGTGGGTGCTGGGCTGGAAGGGGATTTTCCCCCACGAGGGAATGGTCTTCCTGCGTGGGCAGCTGCAGAAGAGCTGTTGAGTGCCCAAACAGAGCCCTGGGACACGTGCTGAGCGAGGATGCTGCACCTCCTCTGGTGGGTCCCCAAAGAGCCCAGGTACAAGGCAAGGGCTCAGCACGCTCTGGTGCCTGCAGGATCCCGCCCCTTGGCCAGGCTGGGGACTGTTACCAATGACCAGCTGGTCTGGAAACGTGCCGTCAATGCCAGGTTTGGGGAGATGCTTCCTGGCAGCCCTGGGTTCCTGTCCCACCTCCTCGGGGTCTCCAGGCCTTGGAGATGCTCAGATCTTCCTGCGCCTTGTCCTGGGGAGGCCAGGGGCCACTGGGAAAGGAGGGGCTGTCACCACAGAGTTCAGCCCCATGTCTCCTGAGCCTGTCCTGCCCCAGGGGGCCACAGCCCAGCAGGACAGCTCTCATCCCTCCTTCCCCATATCGCTGCTGGGCTCTGTCCCAGACCATCCTCCATCCCCAATGGGCCCACTGTGGCACAGAGCACCCCGGGAGGTTGCTCAACCCTTGGATTAAGTTGAGAAAAGGGAAAACAGGAGTCGCTCATCTGTGCCGCTGCAGTGCAGCGCTGGGTGCCATGGGGGACCTCTCTGGGGGCCCCTGACCCATGGCCTCCCCTTCCCCCACCTGCGAGGCCGGTTGCAGCAGGTGACATGGAAAATGACAGGGCACTTTGTGCCCCGCCAGCGCCAGCCCAACGGTTCCACGCCCGTCATTGGCGCAGATGGGCCACGATTTGTCTATATATGGGCAAAGTGAGGCGCCCGCGTTAACCCGTGTGTCCCCCGCGCCCGCCCCGGCGCGTCACTTCGGCTTTTTGAGGTTTCCCTTTGTGCTCTCATTTGCCTCCCGCTCGCCGCCTGTTTCACCCGGCAGTTTCTAGTTGACTCACAGTTTTAACGGCCTCGCTCCAACCCCGGCCCTGCCGGCAGCGGCGCTTCCAGGGGGACAGGCAGAGTGCAGGCAGCAGGGCTGGGCTAGGAGCCCATGGCGAGCCCACCCCAGCATCCTGCCCAGTGCCTGGTGCTGAAACGTAGCTCAGCCCAATGCGTCTCAGCCCCATGGGCCACAGCCTGAGCCCAGCCCTGTGGGCACGGCAGCTCCCCTCTTTTGGGTGCAGAGGTGGGCATTCAGCCATGCCACAGGTGCTGCAGTTCTTCCCTGTGCCCCATCGTGCCTGGTAGGATTGTGGCAAACAACGCTCAGCCCATCCAAAAAGCTCTCAGGGTTTTGGTACCCCTTTTTTTTTTTGGTGCAGCAGCAGCCCTCCCCATGCTCTCCAGGAGCATTGCCAGGTTGGAGCCCCCTGTCCCAGGGGTCTTTTTTGAGGCCACTCCTTCTGCTGCAGAGCAGAGTAAGCTGTGCCCATGCCTGCACCTCTGTCCCCTGTTCCCAGAGGGGAGCTGGTGGCTTGTGTTGGGAACGCATTCATTAGGCTTCAGTGTTAACAGTGACACAACTGAGGCACTGTGGGTCTGTTGGGGTCTGGCACAATGATGGCCAGGAGACGCTACTGGCTGTCTGTGCCACTGGGGCTGTGGACCCAGTGGCTAGCAGACCACCTTCCCCACTGGCCCCAGGGCAGTAGAGGGGGCTCAGGGAGGCTTTGGGTGAGGCCACCTCCTTCCTCCTCCTCCTCCTCCGGCATGGCTCTCAGGCCCCCAAGGTGCTGGATGGATGGGAGCCATGTGGGCATGGCTGGGCAGCAGGCAGCTGCCTGTCCCGGCACAGAGCTGGGGCCACAGGCCAGGGTGCCGGCAGGAGTTTGTCTCCTTTAAACACGGCGCGGGGCGAAGGCAGCTGGCCTGGCCGCCACTTCCCCTGCGTGCAGCGAGTGCCGCGACCGCAGGCGAGGAGGGGAAGTTGCTGCAAGGCGCGATAAGAAATATCAGCGCTTTCACAGCGCCCGGGCTGCGCCACCCGACAAGGGCCCTTCCCCCTGCCCGTGGGCCGGGGCCGGCGACGCTGCTGCCCCCCGAGCCCCCGGCTCCCGCTCCCCTGCGCTCCCCGATACTGGGACAATTACTGGAAAACAACAGCCCGTGTCCCACAGGGCAGCAGGGAGCTTCGGTCCTGGGGGGTGGTGGCAGCGACGCACCCTCCATGCTCAATACAGTGTAAAAACTGGGTGGCACCCCTGGGTGCATGGGGATGCTGCGGGTGCCCAAGCCATATCTGGGTGCCCCGAGACAAGAGCAGGGGAGGGCAGAGCTGGGGGAGCGGTGCCACGGTGGGAGACGGTTTGGATTAAGGAGCTGCGGCGGGTCAGGGAGCTGCACCCCAGGGAGCAGCAGCACCCTGGGGGTCCATCAGCAAGTCCCTGGGTGATGCCAACAGCTGCAGGGTGCAGAGAGGGACCTCGGGAGCACTGGAGACCGGACACTCTCACAAGGTCCCCAGGGGAGGAAACAGAGCCATTTCAGCCTTCCCCAACCCCAAAAAGCCTCCGTGCTCTCAGCTCTTTGGGAACTATTTTAGCCAGGCGTGCCAAGGAGAGCAGGACCAGTCATCTGGGGCCAAGGGCTGGGGCAGAAATTCCTGCAGCCTCGTTTGCCAGTCGGTAAAATTAACCAATGGCCGGGGGATGTGGTAAGTTCATCATCAGTCAGAGATTTTCAGGCCTCCTCGTCTGAACCCGAGGAACCAGATCTGTTGATTTCCTATTTTCTGAGAGGCAGCGCAGGCGGCGGGTGGCTGCTGCTGGCAGAAGGAAACCAGCTCAGGACAGCCAAAATGTCATGTAGCCCCGTCCGTGCTCGGCCGAGGAAAGAGGAAGCGCCGCCTTCCCCCACTTCCCTGCCGGGAAGGCACCCGTGGCCTCTCTGCACCGTTCCTCGGTACACCGGCACCCGGCTGGGTGCGGGCAGCAGCACCGGCAGGCGGTGGGCAGTGCTCTGCCTGAGAGCCCTGTTTTGGGGGGGCACAGCTCCTTCCCCCCCGCGGTCCCCGCAGCGTCCCCTGGCACTGGCCACGTGCTTCGCTCTCCCCCTGACATCTTGCCCTCTGGCGCACTCTCCCAGCTGCTTCCTTTAGGAAACACATCTTCATCTTGCTCTGCAACATGGTTAGCCTTAAATGAACCTTTTCTCGTGAGGGCCTGGCTCCTCACCCTCACCCCCCGCCTTCCAGCCCTCTGTATTTAGCAGGGGCTGGCTTGTCGTCGGAGCAAGGCACGCTGCAAGAAATGTGGCCTCAACCCTGGAGCACAGGGGAAAGTCCCTCAGCAGCACCTCTGGGACCAAAGCTCCCTCTGGCTGCCCCAAAAAAAGGCTCCTCAGCTCTGCTGTAAGTGCGTGGCTGCCTGTACCCTGTGCAACATCGACCCTCTGTGATGGCACCCACCACCGCTGGGGACTGTCCCATGGCACCAAGGTGGCTGACAGCACTGGGTGCTGTCTCCAGGCAGGGGTCTCTGGGTTGGGAACAACCTGCTCACACACCCAAAATTATGTTTACACATTTCAGGTGTCCCCAGGAGGGCTAATCTGGAGACCTCAGGACTCCACGTGGGACCAGCCCTGCATGTGGTGGCCTCTGTCGCTGGGGAGGAGCTGCTTGCCACTTGCCTCTGGCGAGACAGAGGGATGTTCTTCCACGTTGGCGCTGCATGAGCTGCCAAACAGACCCTATGGAGACATCACCAATGGCCGCTCAGATTTCCCTGTTGAATTTCTCACCAGCACGGGGAGCACAATGTTCCCAGCCTGGTGACCGGAAGGGGTGGAGATGGGGCCAGCGAAGGCTGGAGACAGGGCAGCCCTCTGTGGGCTGAAGGTGCAGGATGGGGCCAGCTGGGCAGGCAGACCGGCTCGCTCCAGCCATGTCTGGAGTTTTTTTTCCAGTGACACCCTTCGAGCAGTTCAAACTCGGTTTGGAAAGAGTTTCCTGACCAATTCTCTCTCCACCAAAGCCCCTTCTACCTGCTGTTGTCAGCGCACATGCTACTCAAGTCAAATCACTTCTGACTGTGCCGCTGCTCAGTTATTGTTAACTTTGCTTTTCCCCTGCCTTCTGCAAGCCTCACCAGTAGGTTGTTTCTTTTTTTACATTTCCGTCCGGATTATCAATGTAGAGAGTGAATTGTGTTGGCCTAAAAAAGGGTCTTTTGCAGAGCTGCGTGAAAACCATTGCACAGACTGATGCGGTCCCATTTACATCATTTTTGAGGATCTAGCTTGTAGTTTTTAATCTAGTTTAACAGGCCATGTCACCCGGCACTGGGGCAGGGCCTGCTTCTGGCATGCAGGGTGGTGCTGGCAGTGCAAACCCCTGCTGCTCTGCATCCCGTGGCTGCTCCAGCCCCGGTGCCACCAGGCAGTGACAGCCATTGTGACCAGGGTGTGCAAATGCCACAAACCCGGCTTTTGGTTTTCTCCTCAGGGGCCTCACGTCCCCGTCGGCCGTTACAGCTGCCCGGGGCTGGGGTAGGTCTGGTGTTGCAGAGCACCGAGCGGGTGAGAGGCTCCAGGAGGTCTCTTGGGCAACACGTTTCCTAAAGAGCAGGTTTAGGGCTTACAGCCCACTAGCACCCATGTCCCTGCCTGCTTTGCCCCTACCACTGGGCAGCACCCTGAATCCTGCAGACCCCCACCATGGGCTGCTGGCCCCTCCATAAGCTCTTTCCGTGGTCAGGAACATCTTGGACCTGTGCATGTCCCACCACCAGGACAGGGCGAGGGCACACGGTGGAGCCGTGCAGACATCCCAGCCCCTACGCAGCTGTAGTGGGGGTGTGGGTTCGCTTACTGTCACCCTGTGCAAACAGCCTTTTTTTTTTTCCTTTCCTTTCTCTTTTTTTTTTTTTTGCACAAACATGTTTGTCTCTCTCAGCAGCAAAGCCCAAGAGAGCGTAACCGGCTGCTCTGCAACGGCCCCCGGTGCTTCCGGCACTCGGCGGCGGCCGCCCCTTGCCCCCATGGCTGGGCCGGCTGCGGTCAGGCTGCGTGGTGGCACTGGGTGGGACCGTGCACCGTTATCTCCTCGGCAGCTACGGCTCTTCCTGTGGTTGGGCCACGTGGGCAGGATGGGGTTAAAAGCGGCCCCGCTCCCCGCAGGGGCCCATTGCTCCCTGGCCACCACCATCACCCCATGCAGCACCTCGCCACAACGGCACCCAGCATGTGCCACCAGCACCCAGCGTGGGCCACCAGCACCTGGCGTGGGCTACCAGCACCCAGCATGGGCCATCAGCACCCAGCATGGGCCAGCGGCACCCAGCATGGGCCACCCGTGCCCTGACCCGGTAATGGGGGGACCCATCCAAGGTGCCCACATGGCGCTCAAGGAGCAGCGTGGGGTCTCCTGGGGTGCCGGTGGCTGCAGCCCTGATCCCACTGCAAGGGGGGGCGGTGGGTGCTGGGGGCCGATGGCAGGTAAGGGGGTGCCCCCATATCGTGGGGAGCGGGGTGCAGCGAGGCGGCGCGGGGGGAGGAGGCGCCGCGCTGACGGGCGGGCGGAGGTGGGAAGTGCCCGAAGCAGAAGTGCCACCCAGGGGGTTTTCAGTGGCAGCGGGGACGGGACCGGCGGGACGCGGAGACTGGCGGGGCAGGTGAGGGGAGGTTGGTGGAGCTGGGGTCTGTGCGGTCTCGAGCACGGGGGCATCTGGGTGACCCCCCATGGGTGCCCCAAAGGGCAATGGGGGCATCGAAAGGGTCTCCATGCGGCTGGCAGATGGGGCGAGGTGGGGTCCTACAGGGAGCCCCAGCCACCGAGCTCCCGTGGCCTCAGGGGTAGGGGGACGGAGCAAGGGGGTTGCTGGTAAAGGATGGGGGGATGAGGTGGGGACATTTCAAGGGTGACAGGGATGGGGTTTGCCATAGGATCCCCTCCATGAGTCCTCTGTGACCAGGGTGGCATTTAGGTCAGGTCTTGACCACGGGGACAAGGCAATGCAAGGGGTCCCCATCACACGGATGGTGTTTGCCACAGGCTCCCCACCACGGGGACAAGGCAAAGGAGCCCTCTGTGACCTGGGTGCTGCTTAGGTGGGGTCCCCTCATGGGGATATGGCAAGGGGAGCCTCTGTGACGCAGTTGGGATTTGAGGGATAATGATGGAGTTTAAGGTGGGATCTCACCCTTGGGATCCAGGCAAGGGGGTCCTCTGGGACTGGGATGGGGTTTGAAGGGCAACGATGGAGTTCAAGGTGGGGTATCCCCTGTGGGGACAAGGCAAGGGGGTGCTCTGTGGATGGGATGGGGTACGAGCTGGAGGTCTCCCCGCGGGGGCAAAGCAAACACACCCTCTGTGCCCAGGATGAGGTCTGAGAGGGGATGATGGGGTTTGAGGTGGGATCCCCACCAGCAGGGATGAGGCAACTGGGTTCTCTGTGACCAGGATGGGGTCTGAGGTGGGGTCCCCTGCTTTGGGGACAAGTAAAAGTGGTCTCCTATGACCAGGATGGTGTATTAGGTGGAGTGCTGCCTTGGAGGAAAAGTGAAAGCTTACTCTTATGACTAGGATGGGGTCTGAGGTGGGGTCCTTCCTTTGGGGACAAGTCAAAGCTGTCCCCTGTGACCAGGATGGGGTATTAGGTGGCTTCCCTGCTTTGTGGACGAGGTGAGGATGTCCTTTTTTTCCCAGGATAGGGCTCGAGGTGGGACAATGGGGTATGAGTTAGGGTCTCACCCATGGGGACAAGGTGAGGATAACCCCTGTGCCCAGGATGAGGGTTTCGGGGAGACGAGGGAGCGCAAGGCAGGATCTCCCCCGTGGGGATGAGGATGTCCCCCATGCTCGGCACAGCTCCCTGAGGCAGGAGTGATGCTGGCAGGGGCTCTCTGTCCCTGGGGCAAGACCAGCTCTGCAATTTGCATCCCCGGCCACGCTAACTCCGAAGGTGGTCCCATGGCTGGGCCACATGGGGTGTGGGAGGTGGCCCCACGCGGCCGGAAGCGAGCACTTCGCTGGAGGAGAGCAACCACCGGACACCGACTGAGAGACAGTGCAGTCACCCATAAAGTAGAAAGCACTACTAAACAGCACTGCAGGGTGTAGTGTTTCCTACTTTATGGATGAGTGTACTGTGGGCTACGGAGAAGAGAGCACCGCTGCGACCCACATGCCCGTCACAAGTTGTGCATGGTCTGAGAGTGGAGGATGGGCTGTGCCCAGCTGCCAGGAGGGTGCCCACCCCGTGGGCACCACCACCCTCCCCGGGCTGTAGATGCTCTGCTCATCCCCGCTGTCCCTCTGGCACTTGGGGACCGGCCACATGGGGAAGAGGGGCTGTATGTCCCGGTGCCCCATGTGCGCGGCGGAGGGGCCCATCGGGTTGGAGCGAGCGCCACGCTGGGAGGCCAGGTAGGTAGCAAAGCCTCCAATTCCCATTTTTTTACCCCATCTTCATTTTCCACGTGGCGAAGCCCTGGGAAGAGCTGGGCGGTGGCAGCCACATGCAATGGGGAGAGGCACGGGAGGCGGATGGGGGCTCCTGGATTGCTTTGTGCTGCCGAACGGTTGCTGGGTGCAGCAGGGCGAGGGGCTGCTAAATAAAACTCTTTCAGCATTGACTTGTGGACTTTATTTTATTCTATTCCTGGGAAAAGCGGGGAAGAGAGACTTGCAGTGTCCAGGGCCACGGGCAGCGGGGTTATCCCACAGCCAGAGGCACCATGAGCTTGCATGCTGCCAGAGACCATGTTCAAAGCCCTGGAGGAACCTTGATGGGACCATGGGAGGGGGTGGTGGAAATAGCTCAGGAGGAGCTGCTAAATCTCAGCCCATCAACACAGGGCTCTCACCTTCAGTCCCCCAAGGCTCACCGGCAAAGCTGCTGTGTCCTGTGGGTGCCCCGGCCATGGCCGCAAGGCCACGTGGACTAAGGAGACCCTCCTATGGTCCCTGTCTCCCTCCAGTCACACACCCTGGCCCGCCCTTCCTGGAGGGGGTCTGAAACCAACCCAGCTTCCAGGGACACAGAAGAAGGGTCCTTGTTCCCCAAACATCATCTCCCAAACCCCACCAGCCATCTTCTTCCTTGGCTTTGACTCCCCATCTCCTGCCTGTGGGAGAGGGCATCTAAAAATAGTAAAAAAAAAAAAAATATTAAAAATACATATTTATTTCCTTTTTTGAGCTCAAATGTTAATGAGAAGTTGCCACATTTTGTAAAACTTCATGTGCTGCTTTCGGGAGCATTTGTGGGTATTTTTATTGAGTTTGGGGTATTTTTCTTTCACCTTGACCCCTCCTCGGGCTGGCCAAAAAGGACCAGGGTGTTTTGTTTCTTTTGGCTGTCCCAGCTCTCCCACATTCCCTGGCTTCGTGGCTGTTTGAAGGGGATGCGGAAGGAAAAAAAAATCAAATCAAAACTGTCATCACGGTCACAAGGAGGCAAGTTTTTAAACAGTAAAAACGAAAAAGGGCTAAAAAAAACCCCCAAGCAGCCAGTGCAGACTGCCCTGAGAAGCTTTCGTTTTGCTGTGTGCTGGAAAGGAAAAGCAAGCCCAAGTTTTTATCATGCAAAAGTTTTGAAAGTTCACCTCCTAATAATGAATATTCAAATACCAAGAAGGATAAATACGGAATGTTTTTGATCGAGGAGTATTGTGGTTATGAATATTACAGCCACTCAGCGTTCACTGCAAGGAGAGACATTTGGAAACATATTTCTTGCTGAGAGTAGCAAAACAGAAACTGCTACTTTCTTCTTTTTTAAAAAAAAAAAAAGAAAAAATCCATTTTTTAATGCCCTCCCTCTGTACTGGATGCATTTTGGCAGGCTCCTGCAAGGAAACGTGTCCTCTCCCTATTGGGGCGAGCTCCTGGTCTCCGAAGGATCTCGGCCCGTTTGATGTCACAGAGGCGGGCAGGTGGCGCGGTCCCCGCTCCCTGCTGCTCTGCAGACCCAGAAATGCCCCAAACAGGGCAGGGACTGGGCTGAGACCCCTCTGGGTGCTGCGGAGGGCGCGGGTGCCCGTCCCAGGGCTGTCGGGGTGGTTCTGGGGAGGGCTGTAGGCACCGACAGCCACCCTGCCAGGCTCTGCCAGCGTCTGGGGTAAGAGCCCGTCTCTCCCACGTCAGCTCCGGGGCATGTAATGGTGTTTCCACACCATGCTGTGCTGGGCCACCACGTCTGGGGCTGCACCGTGACCCCCAGTAGGGCCAGCTCACCACATCCCCTTTTCCGCTCAGGTTATTTTTAACCAGGGTTAGGTCCCTGCACTGCTCCACAGCGTGGTCCTGCCAGTGGCTGTGCGCTGCTGGGGGTGGCAGGATCAGGGGGAAGAGCGAGTGTGAGCAACAGGGCGACTCGCGTCTCCTCCTTGTGTCAGGACATGTCAGGGCAACCCCTTGGCCTAGGGGTGGGCGCACGGAGGGTGCAAGTGGGCACCGAAGGACTCCGCTGGGAGAGAGGGCACCCTGTGTCATGGCAGTCACCAGGTGAGCTCATGCACAGAGGCAGGAAGGGCCGTCTCGCGGGGGCCATCCTCAGGGATCTGCCAGAAAGAAGGTGGAAATGAGTTGGCACCCACCAATCACCTCAGTCTGGAGGTGCCCGTGAGTGCTGACACATGTCACCGTCCCTGCACCCATGTGCGGGTCCCCCAGGGCTGGCATGGCCCTGGGTGCTCATCCTCATGCTTCCTGCCCCAGCTGAGGCCGCAGTGGAGCTCCTGTGAATCCCTCCTGGTCCCTGCCAAATGCCATCCCCAGTGCCAGAGGAGGAGCCCAACAGGACTCAGCAAGCACTAATTGGTCTTAATTGCCCTGAGCAGCCTCACCCAGTCGACCTGCTGCCCTTGGGCCAGGGGCATTATTTAAGCTCAGTCCTTAGTTGAGCTTTGATGTAGATAATTCTGTTTGGTCTTGCCTCTCAGATGGCCCCTGGATCTATATAAGAAGCTGATCTCCAGCCATGTCTTCTGGATGGACCCTAGATCCATGTCACAGGTAGCTTGTCTCTGGCCCCACACACTGAATTAACCCCATGCTCATGCTATAGCCTTGTCTGTAGTCCTGGCTTTGTCTCCCCCTGCTCCTGGCTGGGGTCCCTGGTCCTGGTTCATCTTGTCTGGGCCTGCCAAGGGACCTTGTTATCAGTGTCCTGCTCAAAAGCTCCCTGGTTTTTGAGGACTCTGTGTGTGCTGGGGTCCCACTTGGCTTCTCATTTGTTGCCAATCAGGAGGCCCTGGGGGACCATGCACTATACCCCTGTCCCTGCACCACCAGCACAGACCTGGCTCCTTGGAGGCCTTTGGAGAGCAGTGGGTGCTGCTGGAGAGCTCTGTTGGGATCCTTTTTCCTCTCCCCAGGCTTGACCCTGTTGATCTTGAGCTCTCCAATGTCACCCATTTTTCATCAGCTGCTGTATATCATCACCTCTTTTCCCTGAGCCTGTGGTTCCTCCTGTCCTGGGAGAGCTTCAAGGATCTTTTAGGAAGTGCTTTGGTCTGTCTCCTCTACAGGTCCCCACAGCAGATCCCTGGGTGACTTGGAGGACCAGGTCACCCCATCCCCCTAGCTCTCATGAAGACTTCATTGACTTGCAGCTCAGGGAGCTTTTGAGCCACTGAGTCTTTGTTTAATAGCCCAGATGAATTTCCTTTCTCTCCTAAGGATGGTCCGTAGCCATAACTTATCCAGCTGGCTAAATAGCTGTAGGCTGGCCAAGGTCTCCAGCTTCCCAAGCTCAGGGCCCCATGATACCACCTCTCCCCGGGGGAGGGTGTGGTGTGTGTGTGGACGTCCCATCCAGGGCCTTCACCTCAACTAACTGGGGCCTTCAGTGAAAGTTGTGGGAGATTCAAAATTGAGCCTGGGTTGGCCCAGGGGATTGTCCCTGGCCCCTCTTTCTCCAGGGTAGCAGGTCCTGGGAGTGCCATGGAACCTTGTGGGTCTGGCAGCAGTGAGTGGGAGAAGCAGAAAGCTGCCCAGACCATCCCAGATGAGATGAGCAGTGACTGTGAGCAGCACATGGCAGTGGAAGTGCAACACCAGACGTGTCAGAGCAGGTTTTCCAAGGAGGCTGTGCTGTGAGCGGCGTGCGTGCTGCTCGCAACCATGCGATCTTATCAGCGGTGCATTTCCCTTCCCACTGCTGGCTCTCGCCTCCTGCTAATTAAACCCGCTTGTTCTGTCTTGTCAGCGAGCTGTGCAGTGCCTGAGCCTTGTTCCACGCTTGTGCAGCACCCGGAGATCCTGCCCCGTGTCTCCCCGGGGGAAACGGTCATGGGCAGGGACTGGGGGGATCCCAGCAGTGGGAGCTGTTCCTGGAGGGAAAGGGCTCACTGAAGCTGGAGTTTTGAAGGTTGGCAAGTACCAGAAAATGCAGGAAGGTGGGATCAGTTGTCTGGAATCTTCCCTCTGGTCTGTTGGCTGCATTTGCTGCTCATCACCAGCTTGGGGCTTCCCCCCACCATGCACACGCACTCCTTGAACAGCTCGGAGACGCGGGTTTCGGGTGGGATGGCAGGCTCTGCATGCTGCCGAGATGTGAGACTCTTGGACCTGGTGGTAACTCCCCACAGCCCAGGACTCCATCTAAGTGGGTCATCTACACCCTTTGCAGTCAGCGATGAGAAATAACTGTCTTAGTGGTGATTTGCCTGCGCTGCCTCTGCTCAGGCAGAGATGGC
The DNA here is from genome assembly GCF_031877795.1 of Strix aluco. Taxonomy (NCBI): domain Eukaryota; kingdom Metazoa; phylum Chordata; class Aves; order Strigiformes; family Strigidae; genus Strix; species Strix aluco. The sequence goes on along the minus strand of NC_133949.1, from coordinate 4,344,412 downwards.
ATCTAACCCGGGGGATCTGTTTCAAGAGCGGGCACATCTGCATGGGGCACATCTGCACGTGCTGATGAAGCTCTCAGAGGAGATGCTCACCAAGTAGTGTCTGAAAGGGGCACCAAAGCCCCCTCTGCAGTGCCCCCCCTGGAGCAGGAGGCCCAGCGCGGGCTCTCCTGGTGCAGGAGCCATGACCACGAAGGGAGCACCACCTTGCGAAACACCGAATGCTGTCCCCACCCTGCAGCAGGGAGGCACCAGCAGTGGGACTGGGGGTTGTTGCCACGCACAAGGACGTGGGCAGGCAGGACCTGTCCCCAGGCGCTCAGCAGCGGTACGAGGTCTGTGTCACCCCTCTTGGTTTTGGGATCATCCAACCTTGCTCTGTAGTGGGTCAGGCTTTGAACAGGGCTGAGGAGCAAGGACAGACAGATGTTCCCCAGGGTGGCCCAGCAGCTTTCCCCTGAGCCTCGCTAACACTGCGCAGCCTGCTGAACGAGGGGAACCTTCACCAAAGATGCAGCAAGGCAGGGAGTAGGCAGAGAGAGGCAGAGCACGCGCCTGCCTGCTCTCTGTGTGCGTGTGCTCAGGGATGGCAGTGCCCTGCCAGCGTGATGCTGCTAACTCCTGTCACCCCGGATCATATCAGCCCCCCACACCGCCCTCACTGCTCACACCACCCTCTGCCTCTTGCCCACCGCAGCCCCTACCCTGGGCACGCTGCAGGCAGGGCCCAGCCTGTGTTTTTGGCGGCGGGTTGGCTGTGCCCTGGGCAGCATCGCTGCGGGGCAGAGGGTTTGCTTGCCCGGAGGGAAGGTGGGTGAGTGTCCCCGGGCAGGGCCCGGCTGCCCCTTCTTGTTCCCAGTGGCCACCAGAGCTGGAAGGAAGGGGGAAAACCCGCTGGCTTTCCCAGGAGCAGGCCTGCTGGCCCCAAAACCCCCATCCCAGCGGGGTGCGGGGCTCTGAGGGACCCCGACCCTGGAGTGCGGAGGGGTGATGCGATGCGGGGGCCTGTGGGGGTAAGCCTGGCCGCTCCCCCCCCCCACTGCCGCATCACCCCCGCTGCCTCATCAATAGGCAGCAAACCCCATTCCCGCACCGTTGCCATGGAAACCGGCGCAGCCACCGCTATTGGCGGCCCGGGGCGCGGCGCGGCCCCCCCGGGGTGCACGGCCCGGCTTAATATTGATGAGTCGGCAGCGTCTGCGCCGGGGGCTGCCCGAAGCCACGGTGAGGGGCTGGCAGCTCCCCCGGCCCCTCCGCTACGTCATCCCGGTCCGGGCGGGCGGCGGGCATGGGGCCGGGGGCGGCGGGGGGCTGAGGGCAGCGGGGTCTGAGGGCAGCGGGCAGCAGCCTTTGTACGGTGTGGAGCGGAGCGGGGGGGGGGGACACGGCAGCCGCCCGCCCGCCGAGCCGGCGGATCCAGGCGGGGATGGAGCCTCCCCCGGCGCGGGGATGCTGCTGCTGCCGCCGCCTCCGTCCCCGCCGGGAGGGAGCGCGGCCCGGGCTGCTCCCGCCGCCGCGGCTCTGATGCCTTCGGGTTTTCCGTGCGGGCTGCCGGAGCCGCGGGGAGCCCTCGCCGGCAGCGGGTGAGCCCAGCGCCCTGCCCCAGCCATGCAGGAGCCGGAGCGGGGGGTGGCCGGCGCGGAGCCACCGCCGACGGCAGCGGGCGATGCCGTCCCCGCGGCCTCCGCCTGCCCGGCCCTGGGCACGCGTAAAGGCGTGGAGGGTGACGGTGACGGGGCGAGCTGCCAGCTGTCCCCGGGGCCGGCGGCGGCCGGAGCACCCCAGCCCCAGGAAGAGTCCGCGGGGCCCCTCCGCGACCCCCCTGCAGACCCCCAGCGCGTTCGCTCCCCGGCAGAGCTCGTTAGGCCGCTGCGAGCGATGGACGGACTCGGACGTGACCGGACAGACAGACCCCCCCAGGTAAGGCGGCTGCCAGGGCGCGTTGGCTGGCAGGCGGGGTGCGGCGGTGCGCGTTTTGGGGGCAGAGGCATCGGGGCATCGGGGGGATGTCACCTTGGTATGAGCCGGGCGCAGGAAATAGCTGCACTTGGCTGTGACTGAGCCACCCACAAAACCTTCCCCGAGGGGCTGGGAGCTGCCGCGTACCAGCGTGTGAGAGAAGGAGCCTTCGTGGCCCTTCTGCAGGGATTTCAGCTGCCTCTCCCCTGGCTGGTGCTGGAGCTGCTGCGGGGCCTCGCCGGAGCCCCGACGGGGCCAGCGCTGGGCAGAGCCCACCTGGTGCAGCCCCAGCCCCTGCACCAGCCAAGGCTGAGCCATCCCTGCGGCATCTCCTCACTCCGGCAGCAGCAATGGCTCTGCAGGTAGTGGCAGGGACACGATTCACTGCCACCCCCTTCCAGAGCATCCTTTCTGTGCTCAGGGTGGCCCAGGAGGGCTTGGGACACCTGCACTGCAGGGGGAACCTGTCCCCGCAGACAGCACCGGGGCACCTCGAGACAATGCAATGCCCGGCCCCTTGCACATCTCTAGAAACAGCCCAAAAGGCTCCCTCAGAGTCTCACCTCCTTGATCCAGGCCACAAAAGTTCATCATTTTATCCTGCTTAGGGCAGCTTGCCCTCCTTTCCCATGGGTAAAATCAGTCAGTCACCTTCCTGGGATCCTCTGGGGTCTGGGATAGCTCCACGGTGCTTTTAAAATAGGGGAGGGGTAAGGTCTCGGCCTGTTCTTCTTGAGGCTGGGGGAGAAGAACTGAGCAGAGCTGATGGGGGTTTAACAGGAGGTTTTTGAGCCAAGCTTGTGCTTGTGCTGCTGGACCTGGCTGGAGAGCAGGCTGGACTGGACTGCAGGAGAAACGGAGCTGCTGGAATCCCACTGAAAGACAAAATGGTTTCACTCAAGCACAGTTTCTTATGTGTCTGTTTTGATGTGCTGTTTATGGTGATGCTTAGAGAAAGGCCATATTTAACCATGCACTCCTCGGTCTGCCTCTGACCACAGCCCTTGGCCATTCCAGAAGCACCTCAGCCAAAAAATGGGGCAGCACAGTGGGAAGCATTTCTGCTCCCACCCCGTTTTCCATCCATCCTCAGAGTCAAATCGGTTGTGCCAAACTTCCTGTCTTCTCTCCCTTTGGGAGAGCTGGCTGGCGAGGGAGGGGGTAGGCCCTGTGTCTTGGTGGGGGAGCCCGGGTGGGGAGGCTGGGAGTGGCAGGGGGGCAGGTGGCTGGAGCAAAGGGGTGTTTGTCGGTGCTCCAGCAGCCGAACAGCATCCTGTGGGGTGGGGGCCGTGCACCCGGCTCTAGCTGATCCCTGCAGCACGTCCTGCATGCACAGCTCTGCACATGGGTGGTGGTTTCTGTGATGATGACTGCTGAGCACCTGCCACTCAGTTTCCCTTGGTCCTTGGGCTGCTTTGAGTGTTTCCCCGTGATCCTGGAGGCTCCTGGCTTGGTGGGTGACTATTTCCCTTGCCACTCCCATGGGGCTGCGGCAGCACCGTGGCAGTATCATCACAGTATCACTGTACTGGGGCAGTGCTGTGGTGGTACTTAGTGGTGCTGATGGTGCCGTGATGGTATCAGAGCGATGGTGCTGTGGTACCTGGTGGTACTGTGCTGTACTGTGGTAGTGCCATAGTAGCACCGTGATGTTTCTCTGGTGGTACCATGATGGTACTATCCTTAACATTGATGTTGATCCCCAGAAAGGCTAACTTGTCATTTCCTGGAAAAAAACCCCAGCATTTCCTCCTGAAATCAAGTGGCTTTAGTGATGTGACTTCCAGTGCAGGCCCAGGAGGCAGCTCAGCGCTGCTGTCCCTTGGCAGAGCAAGCGCCAGTGCTGCTGGGCTGTCAAGCCACATCCTCAGACCCCCTTCCTAGGAGCAAGGTGCTGTGTTACAGCTGGGGACGAGCGGACGCTTACATACCCCCCCTCCAAAAGCATGGCTGTGCCTGGCCAGGCTGGGACAAGCACCACCAACACCATGTGTCCTGCTGCCAGAGCTGGGCTTCCTTTAGGACATCCGTCCTTGGGATGTCAGTGCTGCATTATGCAAACAGGACAGCTGCCTCCAGGGAGTAATCTCCTAGTGCAGGGAAGAGCCTCCTGAGGGCTCATCGCTGACAGAGTTGATTAAAGATGTTGATTTTATGATGAAGCTCTTGCCGTGAATCCCAGCCTCCGCCGCTATTGCTCTGCCGTTCCCTCAGGGACAGTCTATGGGCAGATGTTAAGACTGTCCGTAGGTCAAGTTAATCTCAGCTTTCTTGCTTAGGTCCCTCCTGAGTGCTGAGGGTGGAGAGCTGTTGCCCTTCTCCATTTGGGAGCTGACAAGGGAACCCTGAAGTTAGAGCGGTGGGTTGGGGGGACATACCTGGAACCTCCCATCCAGCCCCTGCCCCCAGCAGGGCTGGCTCCAGAGCTGGCAGAGGTTGCTCAGGGCCTGACCAGGCAAGTGTTGAATATCTGCAAGGGCTGGGATCCCACCACCCCTGTAACCCTGTGCTGAAGCTGCAGCACTCTCATGGAGAGGGATGTTCTCCACAGGTCTGGTGGGAACTGCCCTTGTTGCAACTTGCGCCCGTGTCTTCCCATCTGTTCGCTGTGTGCCTCTGCAGGATTTCCCAGCTCCTCTGCAGAGCAGTGTCCCACCATGTTACCACTGAAAAATGCTACCTGGGGGCTTGCTGTCACAAATGTGTTCTTGGTCCTGGGCCTTTGAAATCCATCTGGTCTTGCTTTTCAAAATTTCTGTGTGGACCCAGGAGGTAATCTTGCTGAGAAGCTCCAGGCACTGCAGGTGTAGGAACCCAATCAGGATAATGAGTATCAGAGAAGGAGAAAGACATTGTCTGTGTAGGAAGAATGGGGTTAAAGTGGCACAGATACAGCCTGGCTGAAAATTAGAAAGTTCCCATAATGCCGTCAGATGGATTTTAGAGCACCTCCCACAAGAGCTCAGTCGTCTGCATGTCTTATGGGATGCTGCTCCAGTGGGATCTGCTTTGGCCCTGGAAACTCAGGATAGTTTGAGAGTGGGTTGCTGAGGTGAAGGCTCTCTCCTGATGCCCTAGATTGGGAGAGGGGAGAGGAGCAAAGTAATTCAATTTTGGCATATTCCCTGCGCCCTTCTCTTCCAGGATTACTCACCTCCCCAGCTGCACTTACAGAAGGGATAAGCTCAGCAGCTGACCACATCCTCGTTCTGGCATCCTGTGAGCCACACAAGCAAGGAGCACAGCTAGAGTGCTCAGAGTTGGCTGTTGTGACTACTTCTTAATCTCAAGAGGTTGCTTTGGATCTGAATTTCTTAAAAGTCAAGCTTCTGCTTCCCCAGAGGTCAGATGGAGCTGAGGATGAAAATGCTTAAACCAAGAAGCACCCCCCAGTCAGAAGGAATTTAAATATCCACAAAAGAACTTGTTGCTCCTGGTGGGGCTTGATAACACAAAGCACAGATACAGTAAGAATTACAAAATGCTGGTATAGATCCTCCATGTCGAGTGTTCAGGTCAAGCTGTATTTAATGACAAGCTCAGTGCCTTTTGCAGGAATTTCTGGGATTTTAAAAGCTTAAAATTTTCCATTGGCAAAGATGGAAAACTACTCGTTTAACGTCTGAGGGTGCAGAGAGCTGTACCCTTGGCTAGAAAGGGCAGGTCAGCAGAATAAAAGATGGCACTAGGGCGAGAAGGTCTTTCTGGACAATGAATCCAGTTCTTACTGTTACAGACGCTATTTCCTACAATCCCAATTAGAAGATCGTACTCCATCTTGCTCAAAATATGAGTAAATTAATTTTTCTTACCTTGGCAACACTCAGACTCATGCAAATGACTTAGTGCTGTTTTCGGCAAGCACTAGGAATGTACAGCCAACCTGAGAGAGCTGCCTGCCGTGGAGAGCCAGTACTGGCTTTATTCGTAGGGATGAATGGAAGAAAACACAAAGCAAGACTGAATGAAGGGGAAGGTGATTTTTATTTTAACTGTCTTTCTAAGTAAGCTCATGCTCTCTGTACAAAGACATGTCCAAGTGGCTTGGCCAGGTCACTTGTTTGGGACATGGAGGACGAGGGACACCAGCCATTTCCTCCTCACTGTGTCCTTGGCTCCTCTGGACTGGTGATGACAAACCAGTTTTGGGACAGGGCTGTCACACCATCTGGGTGTTGGCCATTACTGCACCGTGATCTTTCGCCTCGGCATCTTTCTCATTTCACCTTCTGTAAAATTTTGGCGAGGGGACTTGCCAATGTCTTTGCTTCCTTGTTTTGGGTGTCCTAGGCTGTGGTCTTCCTTCCTGCTGGAATGACATGAAGAGAAACGGCATGTGCAGTGCTGGCAGCCCTGTTGCCCTCCTCCTGCTGTGCGTGCAGGCTTTCCGCATCCCAGCCATCTGCTTAGTAGTTCTGGGAAAATACCCTTCTGGGCATCAGTTTGTAAGTCTTGTGCGGCTCTCGCCATTCACATTTCCATACTGACCACTGAACAGCGCCTCTGGCTCTTGGGAGTGGTGCAAGGGGATGATTTTTTCCCTCCATCTTTTAGCTCCTTGTTAAAGCCATTGGAGATTTGCTTCTCAATGCTTTTCAATGCTTCTCGTTCCTGGATAAAATCCTAGAATTGCCCCAAATGAGTTCTTGCTTTACTAAGAGGTGCAAGGAACACCATTCCCAACATGCTGGAGTCTGGGCAATTAGAACAGATTTTAAGCCAATGTGACCCAAGCAGAAAAGGTGCTCTTGGCCCCTGGGAAACTGCAAGTGACTTGGAAAACAGGTACAGGTAGGGGAGAACTGTGGAGAGGATACCTGGGCAAAAACTGAGCTGTGCATACAAAATCTGCCACTCTGGCTCCCTGATGTATCTTCCAAGATGGAAGAGCACATTTGTCTCTTCAGAGCTGAACGTGGTAGGTAATCCAGCCTCTCCACTCAATACAACCAGACTTGTGAGACCACGAATACTGTTGCTGAGGCTCTGACATGGGAAGGAGACCCAAGCTGTGGTCCTGTCAGAGAGCAGTGGCACTGCTGTCTGGGCAGAGGATTTCCTGACCTGCAGCTGAGTGGCTTTCCAGGGTGAAGCCCTGACACAGCCCAGGGCCACTCACCGTGGACAGGCGCTTTGTTCCCAAAGTGCCTTCGTCAGTACCAAAGTCTCATGCCTTTCTAGGGAGTGTTTCTTTGGATTAGAGTTTCTGTTACAAGAAAGATGAGATATCAGAGAACAATCAACTCTGCTCCAGCCATCAAAATACCAAACCTGAAAAGAGCCTCATTTTATCATTTTTCCCCAGGGTTTTGGTTTTTTTTTTTTTTTTTTTTTTGCATGTTTACAAAGTAGAATTATCTGACATGTGGCATCCAAAAAGACAGTCCAGATACTCCATGAAGACCTCAGGGCTGCCTGGGCCTGAGCCTGCAGTGCTGGGAGCTGCAGGCTGACATTTGTTCAGACCTAAACATCAAAAAGCCCCAACAATTTCTATAGAAAGCCAATACCCATGTCTTAGCTCAAATGATTGGCAATGCACATGAGTACGCAAGAAGCAGAGGTTGCGAAGTCTTTCTGTGTTTGCACTGAAGATGTTAACACATTTACTTCCCACTTCTTCTAAGCTTTGCTTTTTCTAGTGTAAATACTGTTGCTTGTGCCTACTTCTCTGCAGATTCAATGACTTGCTCAGCAGCACCCAGAAAAATCTGCAATGGGGGAAAAAGGTAGCTTGGCTCTCTTGGCTCCATACTGGGCACCTGAATTTTACAACCAAACTAGATTTTATGATATATAGCTTGTCTTTCATACATTTCCAAGGTGTGCAGTGAAACAGAGATGCTGTTAGTGTCCCCTGACTGTGGTGGGGATGGAGCACAGTCCTGCTTTACCAGCGTGGAGCTAGGCCAAATCTTTCTGAAAGCTGATAAGAGACAAAGGAGAAGCTTCAGTCTTAAAATGGTAGTTGCTAGAACAGGCTTTGTACGTGTTTCTTGTCCTACAAAATGCAGACATCTTTTTCACAAGGTGTGTAGGTGGGAAAAGATCCTTCAAGGGACACAGGGGTGCCCAGGGGTCACAGAGTGACCCAAGGGCAGGAAGATGATTTTGTTGTTGTACTTGAGGAGCTGTGCTGCAGGTTATCTGGTAACCAAAATGGATCATATCCCAGCCATCATCAGCTGCATGCATCCTGGGTTTGCAAAACAATTTGTGTTTAATGTGGAGAGAGGTTGGGTCACAGCTGGGGAAAGCCTGTCCAGGGCCACACACACACACACACACCTTGTCATGCTTCTGCTTTAGTCAGGTAACAGCCAGCTGGAAGGAGTGTGGGTGACAGGTCTCTGTACCACACTGGAGAGCAGGGCAAGGAGCAAATCAAGGACTGATGATACCAGCAGTTGTTCAGCCAGATGAGCACCTGCACCCTGAGCAGGACCTTTCCCCTGCGAGAGTCCCCACTAGGTCCAGCCCTGGGAGGACTGCTTACGGTGGGTCTCTGTGCTGGGCTCTATGGCACGGGGACAGGCTGGCCTTGGGGGAAAGGAAAGGGTTTCTCCAAATCCTCCATCCCTCTCAACTGTCTGTTTTATGTCTGGTTGTGAAAGATGAAGAAATGTGTGTGCAGTACGTCAGGAGCGGTTCAGAGCTGCCTTTTCAGCAGCCGTGGGGTATTTTGGTGTAATTTCTCTCGTCTGCTTGCAAAACTTCTTGTATTCTGGATTTGCTGATAAAGGTGAGAAATCGTGCTGCACTGCACACTGGACATGGCTGCAGCCTTGGATTTTGTAGCACTGACGCTCTGTCTCTGCCCTGAGAGTTTATTTTCCACTCACATTCCTCCTTGTCTCAGTTTTGCAGGAACATTAATTTCTCCCTGGTTGGGGAGACTGGAGAAGCTGAGCTCACCAAAGGACAGCTGAGCCAAGGCGGTCTGGGCTACTGAGCTTATTTTTCTCCTCCTGGAGTAGCTGGGTTTGCTTTCCTGGGACAGATGATGGTGCTTTCATAAGAGGCTTTAAAGATAAGAGGACCTGAATTTGTGAGACTCCAATTTTAGCTGCATATCTCATTTTAAACACACTGTGAGGATCATAGGAAGAGTTGGCAGTGGTCAGAGGGTGTGCAGGAGAGGATGCCTGGGGAAAGTGTAAGAAAGAGCAAATACATAGTGAATGTTCCCTGAATATGCTCTTAATATCTTGCAATCTGTGGCTCCAGCACTCCCCATGCTGGAGGCAGTATCTTTGAAGTTAATAGCCTCGGATGGATTTTTTCTTCCATGAATTTGTTACGTAGGGTGATAAAAATCAGATAAATGAGAAAATCGCATAAATAAGGGCAAGTGGTAGGCTGGAAGAGGGACGGGCAGCGGGAGGTAGTGCTGACTCATGGAAACGGGAGTTGGCAGTGCGCAGGGTGAGGAGCTGGTGGGGAAGTGCCATGAAGTCAACAGAAGAACAGAGATGTTTGTGTCTGAAACCAGGAACCCAGCGCAAAATGAAGGAAGCAGAACAAGTGCTGTGGGGGCTGCCTATCAGAGGAGTGGTAGAATAACCACGACTGCATCCCAGGCACGTCTCTTACTTCTCCCATACCTTTAACAACAATATCCCTTTTACCTCCACTGTGACGATGCTTGCCGCGGTGTGAGGCTGCTCACTGTGCCGGCAGCAGCAGAGGATGGGTTTTACTGACCAAACAGGAGGTGATGCTATTTTTGTCTTGCTTTTGACATGCAGCGAGGGCACTGCACAAGAGCAGCCTATGGAAAATAACTTTGTTCTGTGAGGGAGCCGATTCCCTTGAAACTGGATGGAAGAGGAGAAAATGGATTGGCAATGACAGGTTTCATTTCCAAGTGGCAAGAACTGAGAAGTTAAGGAAGCTAATTACCAAAGTCAGCTGGAATGAACAGCTAAAGGGCTTTGACATGGTGGAGGCTTGGTGACAGTGATTTCAAATGAAGTGGAGGGTTTAATATATCCAAGATAGCAGGAGAGCTGGTGTAGTTTCACCTAGGAAATAGGTCTGCAAAGGAGGGGCTGGTTTTCAGAGACGGCTTTTGCAAATCAAACCTGGCAGCTGGACCCATATCTGCTGGAGATGGGGACATCACTGCAGGGACATCTTGAAATTGTATATGTTTTATACATCTTGAAATTGTGTATGTTTTAAAATCAGTCATGAGACCGCCTGTTTCCAAAGGCCACCTGAGACCTCCCGCTCGTGGGGCCACCTGGTAAATTCCTCCTCCCCGTCTGGCTCTCTGCAGGGATTTTAGAACAATGCTGGGCTTAGTCTTTGGCGGGTTCCCCGGGGTTGGCGTGGGGGAAGCCCTCCTGGCTGGGCCATGCCAGGCTGTGCCGTGAGGCACCGGCAGCCCCAGCCGCATTGCAGAGCAGCCGCAGCAGGCAGCGTCTGTTGTCCTCGCTGTGGCTTGATTTACTGTCCCCCAAATGGCTTCCTGCAAGTTTTCTGCAGGACTCTAAAGACTGCGCTGGGTGCTGGGGTGTTCCAGGGGGATTTTGGCTGTGTGACCCATTTAGCAGCCTGGCTGGGCACCTCTCCCTGCAAAAGCTGCTGCAGCTCTCCGTTGCTTTTTGAAGTTTTCAGGTGAAAAAGCAGCAGCTTTCTCGCAGCTGCCCTGCTGAGGCTTTTCTTTGTTTGCTCGTTCTCAATGCATCCTGAAGAAACTGTATTTTGGGCTCTACCTGCCAAAAAAAGGTGACAGATGATGATGATTTCCCTGCAATGGGAGGCTTCAAAGCTGTCTGCCTGCTGCACAGGGGAGCCGTGGTCTGCTCTCCTCCCTCAGCATCCCTGCTGCTCTTCTCCTACCTTGCTCTGGTTTTAGAAAATTTCCCCCATGGCCAAAGAACATGTCACTTGGGTTAATTTTTTAGCGGCCAAGGATGCTCCTGATGTCAGGGACATACTTCCTGGAGACCCACCCTCCTTGCTGCCCCGCAGTGTCAGCTCTGCCTCCAGCTCACTGCAAACCTCCCTGACCGAGGGATGCTTTTGGATTTCGGCTCCTGCCGGCACTTCTGCTTGTCTTGATCAAGAAGAGTCACTTTGGGGGCAGCTTCTGTGCCTCTTCTCCCTAATGATTTCCTCAGCTCCCTTCAAAAAGCACTGTTCATGGGGCTGTGAGCACGGCCTGCAGTAAGGCTGCACAGCGCAGCACGGGATCCTTGAGGAACAGCGGAGCGGTTAATAAATTAAAAGCTATTTCATTATAGGAAATGAATGTTTAATGAGCGTGGGATGACGTCTAGACAGTCCTTCGGTTCCAGGCTCTACGCGGTTCAGCCAATGCAACTGGTGCCAGCTCAGCACCGGGGGGAAGGTTTGGCAAAGCTCTCCTGGGCAGTGAGGTCCCTGTGTGGGATAGATGTCCTGGCACGGCAAGGAGCTCCTGCCTTCACGTCTTCTCACTGCAGATTCCCCTTGTGCCTCTCTGGGCAAAGCCCCAAGGAGCTGTGGCCGCAGTGGGACGTGCTGGCAGGGGGGAGGTTTGGCTGCGTGCCTGGCCCCAGCCTGGAGCGCACAGCCACGCGCTCCTGCTCCATGGCACCTCGCCCAGGGGTCCTGCAACACCCAGGGAACTGGAAAGGTCTCTGTGTGGTCTAGGACATCCCAACCTTTGCCACATCATGGGCTCTGGGGTCGTGGCAAGAAACCTGGGCTGAACTGGGGACAGCCCGGTAGGATGAGAGTGAGTCTTTGCATCCTGCCCCAACGAAGATGTTGTTTTAAAGGTAAAGAAAAGGGATTTCAAATACAGAAATTTGGATATAAGTCCCCAGAAGATCCCTCTGCCATGCTGGAAGTGCTAATTGAAACTGCAGAAACCTGGTGCTGATGCCATCAGAAGTTGTAGCTGCCTGATGGGAGAGGCAGGAGCACCTCAGCTCCTCTGCAGAAGCTCTCCAGCTCTGATCGCTAGCGCAGAGGGCACTGGCTGAGTTTGCTCGGCCTGTCTAAGGGCAAGCAAGCACAGACGAGAAGCTTGAGGCCTCTCAGCAGCAGCAGGAAGATGGTAATAATGCATTTTGACTTCATCCCAGGGGCTGCCTGCTTGGCTCTGGGAATGGCAGCAGTGAAACAGCCCGAGGCACTGCCACGCACAGCACGGGATGGGCTGGTAGGACCTTCCCTGTGCACCCCCCCTGCTCTGTGCCCCCATCAGCACCTGCAGCATCCCCTGCATGGGTGCCCAGCCCAAGGAACTGCTTTGCTGTTGCTGGAGCCGGTGATAGGGAAATATTCTCTGGGGGTGCCTTGCTGTCCCTGTAAAGCAGTAGGAATGGGACCGATGCCACAGGATCTGGTACTGAGTCTCTGGGCCCAGAACACCAAACAGGGGGCTTGGCTCCCAGGAGAGCTTTTTGGCTCCCCCAAGCCACTGAGTTTGGGGAGCTCCTTGGTTCCTGGGCCTCCCTGACCACCCTTGGGAGCAGTTCTGAGTCACTGGAGAGCAGGAGAGGGCACCCAGGTGCCTGGGTGCTGCTGTGGTGTGATGTCCCTGGGGAATGCTGCAGTAACTGTGCCTTTGTGCGTAGGGGAGGAAAAAAAAAGACTAGAGGAATATAAATGTATTTTTGCTTTTCCACAAGTGAAAAGCAGTACAATCTCTTCAGCTTTCTCAAACCCTGGGATTTCTGCAGGGTGGATACCTGCAAACCACTGTGCCCAAGGCCTGTCAACTCATGTCACCTACCATCCCCTCCTGGTGGCTCAGGGAGCTGCTGGGACCTGGGGACACTGCATGAGGCCAGTAGGGAGGGCTGGGTGTTGTCTTCTGGGGGTGTTTTTTTTTGTTTTTCAATCTCTTTCAGTTGTATTCTCCCTCCCCACTCTGCCAAGGCATTTCCATACAGGCATGAGAGGTTGGGAGGGCCACGGCATGGACATGGGAGCCATGCCAGGGGATTCGGTGGGGTGGACTTTGTGGCACTGGCCTCCTGCCCTTTTTCTCCAACAGCCATGACTGAGAAGCTAAAATATAGTATTGGTCAAAAGTGTAGTGAGTTTTAGCCAGTCTCAGACCTCCTAGAGCTTAGCAGCACCCGGGTGCTGTGAGCTGCCTGTCTGACTTCTTGCTACCAAGAAAGCTTGGGCAGCATTTCTTTGGTAGCTGAGGGATGCTTCCCTCATAGCCTTGGCTTGCAAAGTGCAGGAGCAGAGTTGTACACTGGGAAGGTTGTGGCCATTCAGCGGCACCAGCAAAGACTTGCCCAGGCACTGGGAGCGGGTCCTGCAAGACCTGCCTGGCTTCTGGGAAAACATCTGTCCAGTCTTCCCGTGATGTGCAGTTTGCTGCTGCCATATGGCAGCTGTGAAGCAATAGCTTGGCTACGAGCTTTGCTAACGCACAAAAATACTTTTTGGGAGCCTGCTTCGGCAGCGAGCCTGTGGCGAGCTGTGCTGAGCAGGAAGCAGTAACCACAAAGCTATATATACAGCTCCCGGCAGAGCTGCTGCTGCTTTTGATGTGACAAAATTAAGGTGGTATTTTGCAAAGAAATCCAGCATGTCGCCTTCTTCCGGAGCCGAGGCTGACACAGAGAGGGCAGAGCCCAGGGCCTGGCTCCTGGGCAGTCTCCTGGGCCAAACCAGGGGAGCTGGCATGGGGAGACGGGCGAGGAGCTCTCATCGCCTCCAAAAGCTGTGTGGTGCTGGAGGCCGTCGGGTCCCTGAGCTGTGGGGAGCAGTGCACGTGTCTGGGGTGTCACAGCTTGTGCTCTGCCCGCCTGGCTCTTGCTGGCCCTTGAGCTGGTTTAGATGGTACCGTGGCAAAATGCAAGTGGCTGGGGATGACATGAGGGTCTGGGCAAGCTGAAAGCATCTTTAAAGCTATGGGGATGGTAGCTGTCACCCACAGGTCATGTAGCCCAGCCCCAAAGGCCACTCGTCCCCCAAAGGACATGTGGCCCCTTCCCTCCTCCTGAAATCAGCCTCCGCATCCCGCCTTGCCCCTTCTGTGCCTGCACCCCAATTCTGCCAGCCTCCCTGCACAGCCAGGCTGGGCTTGCTGCGGGGCCAGGGTGGGTGTGCAGCTGCGGTCCCTCTGCCCCTCGCCCCGGGCAGGCGAAGCCCTGCCTTGTCTCTTCTGCGCTGTTTTGCAGAGTGGGGCTGACTACGGCTTCCTCGTGAGCCAGAACACGAAGCTCCTGAGTGCGCTGGAGGACCTGCGGCACCGCTGCTCCAGCCTGGCCGAGGAGAACAGCTTGCTGGTGAGCAGAGGACGTGGCCCCGTCCCACGCCCTGGCCAGGTGCATGGGCTACGCCGTGGGGAGGGAGCCCTGGCCAGGGCGAGCTGCTATCTGCTGCCAACTCCAAGAGATGCCAGCACACAGGATTGGCTGGGCAGGGCCAGGGGGGAAAGGGGGCCTGGGTCTGCTGGGTACTCTGGGTGCCTTTGCACTGCACCCATCGCTGGCTGGAGTAGGATCCCTTCCTCGTGATGCGGAGTGGAGCCGGGACCCTCTGCCGCCCTTTCCGCCATCTTTGGTGCTACTTGCCTGCTGGAAACCATGAGAGGCTTTAATGCCAGTGAGAGCAGGCAGAGAGCAAGGCAGCAGTGAGCTGACGGCAGAGGAGGGGGAAGTCGCTCTTGTTTCCTCTTTAATTGAAAAAGCAGAAACACTGATTCACTCGGCCTCGGCTTTGGGTGACGGTGCAGCACTGCCCCCTGCTCCCACGGGAGCTCGGCACCCGGCTCCTCCCCAGCTGCACCCCCAGCACCCAAAGCCAAGCCAGGCTGCCCCAGCTGGGCCACCCATTGTGCCCTGCTCCCCCATGCCTGGCTCCCCAGGCCCATGGTGGGCAGCTCAGATCCTCGGGAAATACGAAGAGGGGATGGTCCCCTCCTGCATCCTCCCTGGAGAGCATCAGCCCCTTGTGCAGCCCCGTGGCGTGGGGATGCAGCCAACCCAGGCCCCTGAAAGTTTGATTGCTCAGCATTTCAGATTTATATCACCAAATTCACCACACATATTTTAGATAATTTTCTTACACTAAAAGCATAAATCCAGTATGATCTGCACGCTGAGGGGTCGCCCCTTATCAGTCATCTGGATTTTAGCAAAACACTATCGTGTGAGCTCTCATCAAATCTTACTCTCTAAAATCAGCCTTGGTCTTCTGGCTGAAGAAAAGCAGTGAGAGCAGCAAGTGCCCATGGTGGGATCTCACAGGGGTAGGGAGGAAAATAATTGGAAGGATCAGCTGACCTGACATTTTTGCTGATGTGAAAAGACAGCACAACACATCTGGGTACGACCTTGAGAGAATGAGCCATCGGCAAGCAGCAGTTTATTGAAATGGACAGAAAACAAATAAAAGGGGATTAAGAGCAAACAGAATCAATAGGAAGAAAAAGGAGATTTGCTTTGAAAACATCATAAACTCCTTTGTCACCTTCTCCCTGTTCCCCCCAGCTCATGCTTTGGTGTCCTGAGAAAAACGACAATGGTGAAGCTTGCAGTGGCAGTGCAGCACAAATCCACAGCGATGTCTTGAGTCCTGTAATCCCAGGGAAATAAACTGGGAAGACTTTGGAAGAGAAAGCCCAAAGGGTGGGTGGCCAGGCCAGACTGATGCTGGAGACGTGCCAAGTCCCAACCAGCAAAGGCTGCAACAAGTGTGTTGTGGCTGGAGAGGGCCCTGGCCTGGAGTGGGGTGAGGGGCATCTCGTGGGGACCAAGAGGTCACATTAACAAAAATACTGGGAAAAACACAGGTTTCAGTTACTGGAGAGGCAACAAGAGCAGATGTTGGTGTTTAATGGTTGAGACAGTTGTAGGAGAACAGGCCAAGCCCAGCTGGGAAAAGCCCTGTGGGCACAGAGCAGGTCAGGCAGGGCTGGGGACCTCGGCTTCCCCTAACACCCCCGGCACGCAGCTTCGAGCTGAGCAGGGGCTTCACCTCAAGTCTCTCCTTCTGTTTTCTAGCGCAGGAGCTGCTTTCCCCAGACGGAGGAGAAGGTGAAGCACCTGAAGAGGAAGAATGCGGAGCTGGCAGTGATCGCCAAGCGCCTGGAGGAGAGAGCTCGGAAACTCCAGGAGGCAAACCTCAAAGTGGTGAGTGCCGGGGCTTGCCGCTGCTGGGCACGGCTGGGATGGGAAGCTGAGCTAGGAGAGCACCTCATTGCTGGGACTTCTCGCTTGCTACTTCTGTTGAGCTAGAAAGGCCTTTTCTTTCCCCTTTTCTTAAACCTACAGCAAACATGCTTTGCACATCAGCAGCAAGGGCAAGAATCACGAAAACCAGCTATTGCCGCCGCCTTCTGCTGGTGTGTGGGGAGCTGGCTTTGAGCAATTTCCTCCTGCTTGGTTTCTTATTGTAAATGTGCTAACTTACCTTAAGGTGTTAGTTTAAGGTAATTAGCTCAGCCTTCCCTAGGCAAGTGGTGAAAATAATTCATCTGACTTTACCGAAAAGAAACAGGAAATATTTGAATAAGAACAGGAGTGTGGTAAAGCAAAACAGGAAGGGGTGAGAGACTCTGCTCTGCCCCATCCACACCTTACTTGCATTGCTGTGCAAGCCTCATGGCTTTTGCTTTTTCCAACCCAACAGCAGCTTGTTGCAAACCTTGTAGTACCTGACAGGGTGCAGGAGTGGTGGGAGATGGCCGTAGGATGTGGGATTTGGGCGCAAGCAATTGCATGAGCTTCCTAATTGCAGTGGAGTACGGGAAAACCTTTCTTCCATTGGAAGGAAACCAGGGATTGTGATGGGGAATTCAAGCCCTGTAGGATAGAAAGGAGGAAGTGAAAAGTTTGCTGAAGAGAAGGTGGGGGATTTTCTTGGCAATGCCTGCCCTCTCTGTCCCCAGGCACCACACTGCCCGTGTGAGGTTTTGGTACTTGCAGGGCAACAGCTGCTGCCGGATGGACATGTCAGATACTATGCTAAAAGAAATAATTTGATATCCATCCAACAGCTATGCAGACCCTCCAGCAACTATACAAATACTGTTTCATTTTTTTCCTGAGTGAAACTTTGGGGTGGTGACAGTTTAAGACCTGTGCAAGCCCTGGGAGAACCGACTTGCTGGGCTCCTGGGCTGGCCCAGGTCTCCCAAGAGCAGAAAGTGCTTGGATGGCTGAGGCTCGTGGAGGGTGAGCTGGAGGCAGGACCAGGCAGCTGCATGCCCAGAGAATGGGCCCTGAGGAGCTGGGGTTGCCTTCAGTGCCTGGTATGTAGGTTCCGTGGAGCTGGGGCCCGGCATGTAGCTTCTGCATGTGGGGGAGACGCTCGGGAAGACCTGGGGAGGAAAAGTCTGCACAGAGGATGCCACATTCTTGATCAGGCAGGGGAGAGTCCCCCCTCACCAAATTGTCAGGCTTTGTGCAGACAAAAATAGCTGGACAGGGAGAGGCAGGTTTGATAAACCCAGGGACTGGATGTGGCCTCACTGCTCAGAGGGTTGGGATGAGAAGCGGGGGCATGAGCTGCCCATTGATCCAGCTCCGTGGTGCTGGTACCCAGTGGGAGATCCAGCCCCAGGGATGGGGGCATGTGCTGAGACCTGGCATCCCAGGGAGACTGCAGCCAGGGCCTCTGTCCAGAGCCTGGGCCCAGCCAGCTGCCTGTCCCTGTCTGCCCGCTCCCCTTGAAGCATGCTGCCGTCCTCACCCTTGCTCGTCCCTCCCTCGCAGGGAGCATGTGAATCTGAACTGCTTCTCCTGCTGAACGCCTCCCAGTCCTCCCCCAGCCACGCTGGTCCTTGCTGGGCTCCCTCTTGCCTCTCTCTTTGCCTGTGCCTTCCACCCATCCATGCTGAAGCCCTCTTTCCTGCTGCCTTGAAACCCACAGACGCTCGATTTCTCTTCCTGGTTTGGTCACCTTCATCCTTGCTCCCATGCTCATCTTTCCTGCCATCCCCGCCTCCTCTTCTCTGCTGTCTTCTGTTTTTCTGCCTTCATCCTGTTTTTCTCTCCTCCCCCCACCCACTGTTGGGGACAGACCCCATGCTGACTATACCCACTGGCTCATCATGAGCACCTTCTCCTTCCCACCTCTTGTCTGACCCACTTCTCCATCCAGCCCTTCCTCTTTCCTCCCACTTTTCCATATGTCTGTCCTCCTCTTCTGTCTGCCTGTCTGTCCTTTGGGCTAGGCTGCACTTCTTGACAGTGCTGCCTGTCCAATGTTGGGGGGATGGGGTGGTGGTTAATGAATACCAACGCATGTGGCTTTCTCCCTTGCTGCTCTCTCTGGTGTAGGTAACTGCTCCGGTGCCTCTGAAGGGCTCCAGCCTGGAGCTGTGTAAAAAAGCATTTGCCCGCCAGCGTGCCAAGGACCTGACAGAGCAAGCCAGTGCTCTCCTGGCAAAAGACAAGCAGATCGAAGCTCTGCAGCAGGAGTGCCGGGAGCTGCAGGCTAAACTCATTGCAGGGAAGGTGAGACACTTTCTGGGACATCACTCGGTGCCTGGGGACAAGCAGTGATGGGAACCAGGCTCCAGGAAGCTGTGTGAGGGCAATCAGTCCCAAGTGCAGACTGAAAACAGAGAGCATTTGATGTGTGATTTGGATAAGGGACACTGGGCGAGTGTGTGGCAGAGATAGTGTCTGGACCCTTCCAGAACAGTGTGTTATGGGACACCCCAGTTTGTCCCTCTGCGAATTCATGGGTCTGAGCTGCTGTTTTCAGCAGCAAGTTAAACTCTCCCCCTGGAAAACCCTGAGAAGCCACAAATACAGGATGTCTTTTCACAGTGCTGAGCTCCAAGCAAGATGTAGAAGCAGGAGCTCCTTTTAAAGTGTTTCTTTAAAAAGTAAACCAGCCAAACATGTTCCCAAGAATCAGCCTAAATCCCATGTCTTGAGCTGCACCTGTGTGCTCACAGCCACCACGAGACTGGGTATAACTAGGTGCATCCTTGTAGGACTGTGACTAAGGGTACAAATCACTAGACAGGGATGGGTGTTCATGAAACCATCTACAATGCTGATGCCTGCACCTGGGCTGGTGACCTACGTTCCCCTCAGCACCAGCGTAGAGCTTCCTGATATAAATGATGGGATAAAAGGGATAATTCAGCTCATCCCAAGACAGATGTCTAACACTGGTTGGATGTGTCATTCCCTCAAAGCACTGCTTCTCTGCCATGACCCGAAAGGAGCCTCTGCAGATATCTGAAGCTAGGTGAAATGATTCCCAGTCAAGGCGACTAAAGCAACCTGTTCTGGGCATATCAGATACATCTTTTGTTCATGAGCTAGATGTTTTCAGTTTAGGTCAGTTAATAAACTCTCATGAGTGGCTCAGGAACGTTAGGGCTTGCACTGGATCCCCCCTGTTTTGCTGATGCAGATGTGATCAAATGCAACCCAACATTCCTGCACCCCCCTGAGCTGAATGCTTAGATTTCTACCTACCCTACTTAGATGATATTCAGGTGACAAATACTTCCTCACTGAAAGCAGCTTAATTTCTGTCCCCGACCTCCCTATATGATCATTTTAACTATGGGTTTGAAGGCAGATTTCAGTCTTTCCCTAATGTACATCTCATCAGGACAAGGATGCCCGGGTGTTTGCTGTTTGTACAGGCTGCCCCACTGATCCCTCCTGGCATTAAAACACAGGAGAAAGTTATCCAGGTTTGACTGTGCTCTGTGGTGTCACCGAGAAGAAATTCCCTTCCTGTCCCCTTGATTTCCCACTGCAGACCCCCACAGAAGTGGGAACAGACCCTTTCCAGTCTGATTTTCCCAGCAGAGCATGCTGGGCAGCCTGAATCTGCCAGGGGCAGTGAGTGACAAATTATAGAGGAATGTGACAAAGGTGGGTGAGCAAGATTCATTACTGACCAAAGAAATACACATGGGTGCAATCCTCAGGGTGGCTGAATTCAGCCGTGGCCTTGCTGGGGCGTGGGTGACCACCCTGACTTAGCCGGTGAGACCGTCTGTTTGTGTAACTGCTGAGGCACCGGTAACGGAGGACATCGATACACAAGCAGGGAATCCACAGAGAAGAGAGCAAGAGAGGAGATCATTCTCTCTGATCTTGTTTTTTTCCCATTTCTCTTCCAAGCAAGCTGCTCATTAAATTTTAATTTTCAGCTAGTTAAAATTCAAAATTCACATAATCTGTCTGCAGCATGCAAAATGCATTATGCCAGTGAAGGGGTTTATATGCAGAGATATCATGTGCATGCTCAGAGTTTGTAACCAAATCAATTTTAATCTAGGGTATTCAAAGCAGCACAAATTTTTCAGTAGCTATGAAGTGGATCTGCTCAGTTCCTTTCTAGGGGCAGGACAGATACCCTGCGTGCCGGGCTCTAAAAGCATTGGTCTTGTTTTGCAAAGTTTGGGTTCTTAGGATAGGATAAAATGATTTCCTGAGATTGTGATCCAGTGATAGGCTTTCAACCAAACCTCAGCTCCAGCTAAAACCAGACTGCAATTTCTCGCAGAATGGATTCTTGGAAGAGGGGGATTGCGGGGAACAGCAAGGCAGCTGCAGGGGACGTGTATAATAGAAACTGAGGGGAGGACTGAGGGTTTTTTTCTACTCCCTTGTTCCCCCAGGCTTCGGAGGCTGTCTGTTGGGAATAGCTGCCTTTTTTTGGTGGGGGAAGGGAGATTTTGTACAGAGCCACAGCCAATTTTAAAGAACTACTACCCTGATAGCCTGAACATGGGTCTGGCACAGAGAAGGCCCAGCTGCTCACTTCTTGAATCTGTGCTCAGTTCCCATTAATGCTGCCTCAGTTTCCCCCTTGTAGTATGACAGTAACCATGGTTTTCTACACAAATTGTCTTTATAAAGCACACACTATTTTTAGGGCAAATAAGAAGTGAATGGGGAAGCAGATTAAATTTGTCCTGGATACCAATTATGCGTTGAATTCACTAGCTTAGGAGCTTTCCAGGGGAATGAGCAATGTCTCCTCCAGCAGCATATTTGTAAAGACAGGTTTTCATAACCAGCTTTTGTACATACGTATGGACATGCAGGTACGTGTTTCTTCAGCTTCCTGAAAGCTGAAAACCTTTGAAGAATTAAACAAACTGGTGACATATTCTCACATTTTTGTGAGAGTAAGATTGCACTGGTTTCCTTCAAAAGCTGCTGGTTTTGGGTCTGGAGTGGATGGGAGTGACCCCTTGTGCTAAAGATAGGGGCCCATCCACACATACTGTCTCGGAAGAGGTTAGAAATCAAGAATGTTTGAAAACCAAACATTATCCTGAGCAAGAACTGAACAAATCCCAGATGTTCTTCATTCTTTCCAGCATTTAAAGCCCTAACCACCGTTAGGGCTGCAGAGAATGCCAGCACCCTCATCAAGGAGGTAAACCAGCTAAGGCTCTCGTTTGGCTGGGAAATGAAATTATATTACCCTGACACGCTCTCTGCTGGCAAGCCCTGGGAAAGCACACACGTAGAAAAGCCCTTTTGCTTTGCGCTGGAATTAGCTGCAGAAGCATTACAGGCTAGTTTTTATCAGCGGGAGGAATAACGTATTTGCATAAGGGATGCAAAGTGGCTGCTTTTGAGGCTTTGGAGACCCAGGAAACACAAATCTTTGTGTGCCACATTACCTGGTTTTTGCCAGTGTCTCTCCATGTAAAGCTTTTGGAATTTGCATGTTAAATCACCACCCTGACCTGTTCCACCTTTTAGAGCTTGTCAGCGACATGATGTGTTTGTATCTCCTGCAGGATGACCCTCACTGCCTGAACGTCATCGAGTTTGATCGCCTGTTGCGGGAATCCCAGAGAGAGGTGTTACGGCTGCAGAGACAGATCGCACTGAAGAATTTCAAGGAGTGTCTACGTTCCTCTAAAATCAGTTCAGGCGGCGCTTCGCCAAGCGCTGCCGCGCGCTTGGGACCGCCTGTACCAACACTAGATACCTGCGTCAAAGGTTCACCTCTACTGAAGGAGACGCACTTGGGAGACCCAGCGCGTGCAGGGGAAGCACACCGGGAGGTGAGACAAGTGGGTCGGCGATCTAAAAGTTTTGCTGTTTAATTACTCCATTAATTACTCTTCTTAGGAAACTTCTTTAAGAGTCCATGAGCACTGCGGTTCTCATCCTCTGAAAACAGGTGCTGTGCTGGTTTCTGAAATGACCGATCCAAGCGCCGGGTCCCAGAGGGCCGGGGGGACGTGGCCGCTGCTGGCAGCCCACTCCCGTGCAGGGACACCAAGCCATGCCGGGGGCTCGGTCCTGCTGCTCTTCCCTGACACGGGGCTCCCACACTGTCTTTTCCAGCCCAGAAGCCAGGCAATGCCTCTTTTTGCCGTCATTGGCCAAAAACACACAGTTTGGGTGTTTGCAGAGGTCCGGACGTTGGCTCCCAGCGGGTGGGCGATGGAGACCCGTGGTGGCGGGAGACCTGCTGCTCCGTGACCCCCATCCCAATCCCCATCCGCCGGCGCATCGGCTCCAGCCAGGGCGAAGCCCCGCGGCGGGCCGGGCCTCCCGCCCGGGCCGCGCTGAAGAGCAGGGCCGCGGCCTGGCCGCCTCCCGGGCCCCGGCCCCAAGGTTTCGGCCCGACCCGGGCCCGGCCGCCCCTCCGCGGCCGCAGTGGTACGGCCCGGCAAATCCGGGCCGCCTCAGGGCGCCGCCTCCCCGCTGGCGGCCCGCGCAGCCGGCAGGTAAGGCCGGGCCCTCCCGCCGAGCCCCTCGCCGGGCCGGGCCGGGGGCGGCTGCGGCGCCGCTTCCGCCGGGGGCTGGGGCGGGCGGGCCCGAGGCGCCGCCGGGGAAGCGCCTCTCCAGCGGCGGGGCCGAGCGGCTGCCGGGCGGCCGGGCCAGGCCCGCCGAGGCCTCCGCTGTCTGCGGGGCAGGGCAGCGGGGCTTCTCCTCAGCGCTCGGGGGCCAGCTCCTCCGCGAAAGAGGTGGAAGCCGCGGTGAGAGGGCGGGGGCCGGCCCGGGGGCTCAGCCCGCCGTGGGGGCCGAGGCCTGGGCCAGTCGCTCCGGCAAGGGCGCACCGGCCCCGGGAACTGGGGCCGGGCGGGGGGTGAGGGGCCGGCAGAGGCCTCCGGGGCTGCCCGCAGGCCGGGCTGGCGGGCGGGGGGTGCGTGAGGCCGGTGCCACCCGGCTCCGGCGGCGTGGGGGTTTCCCGGGCCAGAGGCAGCACCGCGGCGTCCGCTGGCTCCCGGAGGGTTTGTCTGGTGTGGGCTCAGCCGGTTCCTTCCCGAAGCTTTCGGTGCCTGCGGTGGCCCAGAGCAGGGTGTCGCATCTGGGCTGTGTGCGGACGGGCTGCTCACCTTCCCTCCAAACTCCCACCGGCTGCTCTCGTTTTGCTCCCCAGCTCTTATAGAAGATGGATTGAATATTCATTCCTTGTTTGGCCTTTCCAAGTCACTCGTGAGTTTATAGGCCCCTCTCCTTCAGCCGTTTTTTCTGTTTCTTTCTAGCCTCTGCCATGATTCAGTATTAATCGTCCTTGTCTCCTTCCTTTGTACGTTAAGTCTGTCATTTTTGTGTTGGGGGAAGCAGCACTGCACGCAGTATCCCAGACACTGTGTCACTGGTTCAGATAGTGGCATAATGAACTTTTCTCTCCCTTACCCAGCAGATCTCTTTGCCTTCTTGTCTAAGCACTGAGTTCTATTAAAATATCATTTGTCTGATGGCCCTCTGTAGTCCCTCAGTGTCACGAGGGCCTCTTCACCATTTGTCTCATTGCTACATCTGTACTTGGAGAGCACGGTTCCCGCTGCCTCTCTTTTAGTCCTCTCATTTTTACTAGATATTTACCCAAGACAAATCTTCCCCCCCATCCTGTGGTGGCTCAGTATCTGCAGAAGCCTTTCAAAGCACTGTAGCTGAGTGTGTTCAGAGCACCCAAGCAGATTGTACCTACTGGATCTCCCTTACCTGTTTGCTTGCTGACACCTTAGAAGAACTCTCTACAGATTTGTGAGTGTGGGGTTTTCTTCCCAATATATGTTTGTTTGGGGTTTTTTTCAAGTATTTGCCTAATCTCTGTTACAATTTCTATCAGTTTGCCTGGAACAGGTGTCAAATGTACTGGTCTGCAGATATCTACTGCAATACTGTTAAAACTTGACATTTGCCACCTTCCACTTATTTCATATTAAGGCGGTGTCAGAGAAGTGACACACTGCATGTCTTGATTCAGTTACTGCTGAAGAGAGAGATTCAGTTCGTGATGAAGGGGGTTTTTGAACCCTTGGGTGAATATTGTCTGATCTTGATGATTTGTTACTGTTTTGTGGGCTTCCACAGTTCTTATAGACAGCTCAGTTTGAGAGAGATCCTCGTCTCTGTTCTTCATAGTTTGAGATTTCTGCCCTAGTGGCCCCTCACCCCCCAGATTCCTCCATGATGAAGAAGGATGCACAGATGACTTTTCTTTTTTTTCTTTCCCTCTCCTCTGCCCTTGTCTTCCTTGAATGGCCCTTCCATACCTTGGGTTTTAGCTGACCCTGTAGATTCTGTCAGACAGGAACATGTATTATGGCCTTTCTCATGGATGCTCTTTATTTCTCTGATTCAGGAGAGTCTGTCCTCATTGTCAAAAGATTTTCTGTCTGATAAATAGCAACGAGACTAAGGCCAACAGCGGTAGTGAAGGGGGAGCAGGGAGGCTGTTGCCAGTCTCTTAGCTGAAACCTGTATCACAGCACACCCCGGGCTCAACGGGCTGTATTCATTTGGGCGCAGTCGTGTCAGCTCTCGGGGCAGTAATCACAGTTGTCATAATTAAAAGAAATTACTTTGCTTTTCTATCCTGCTCCCCAGCACAGGGCGTCAGGGCAGTATTCCCCAGCTTTCAAAGAACTTCCTCAGAGTATAAAGAGCAAGCTTCTCCTTTAAGTATCCTTGGAAAATCCCATTTCTCTGTTCTTCTGATTTCTCTACTTTATTTAGGGTTTTGGGTGATGCTTATCTCTGTAGTGACAAATCATAATTTAGCAGGGATTTCTTTCAGTGATGGTGCTGACTTAAACAGCCTCCTGTTCACCACTGCTTGTTCCCACTTCCCCTTCACTTATGTCAGTGCAACTCATGTTGAGCAGTGGGACGTGGTGGATCTGAGTTAAAAACAACCAAGCAGACGCAACCTTCCTCCCGCCTTGTCCTGAAACCTGCATCAGCTTCGTGGTCCGGCTCTGCCTGACACTGCACAGGGCTGCCCTGGCACGGCTGAGGAAATGGGCCGTGGTTAGCTGGAAAGTGCTGGAGTGATTCTTTTGGGGCAGGATTGTGATGATGCTTTCTGGGTGCCTACGGCAGAGGTTTCTAGAAAACTTACAACATTTTTAATTTAGTGTGTTGCGTGCTTTCTGTTCAGAAGCACAGGTACTTGTGTGCCTGTTGTATATTTGGCTTTAGCTGGCACAGCCTGGGGATGCTGATCAGTTGTACAGCCCCATCCCTCTCGCCATCAGGGTCTCTGCCAAGGTCAGTGCAGCCCAGGTGGATAGCACTGGGGGTGGAAAGGGATTCTAAAGCAAAAATGGTTCTACAGTGATTTTTAACTGTACGGTTGAACAGATTCTGTGCACCTGGCTCATTCATTGACCATCTTCCAGTCCCGGCTGTGAATGAGGTGGCACAGCTCCAGGTTGCAGCTCGCTTTGTGATGTGTGCCAGTCTTGTTATCAGTTGTTTAATACGGTGACGAGTCTGGGTTCTGTGTAAAAACAGCAGTATATGAGCATGTGGCTAGGGGCATGTCTTTGTTCTTGGGTGGAAATTAGGTCCATGTGGGCAAATTTGTAATTTTGTAATTTTTGTACATTGTCTGTAATTAGGAGTGTCATAATTTTGTTTAGCTTTTTGCTAGGAAATGATCATAAACCAGCAAATTTGCCTTGTATATCTGCAAGAGAGTGTGACTGGTGAAGCATGGTGCATTGTACTTGGACAGTGAGTATCTAACCCCTTAGCTGGCATCCACTAGCATTCCTTGGGACCTGGTTTCATTAAAATTGACTAAAATGCAACATTTTCAGTCTGTGAGGAAGCATAATTTTGAAGGGGAGGTGTGAAATACAGATTTGAAACTTAGTATGTGCCAGGTGGTTTAAAAAAAAAAAAAGTCTCATCAACATTTACGCCTGGATATTCCAAAGTTAAATGCTGGTTTCACAGCACATCTGAAAGCTCCCAAGGGCTGGGGCTCATAAGGTACTGTGGCTCGCGCGGAAGATCTCAAGATTTCCAGCTGTGGGTTGGTGCTCAGACTGCCTCACTCCCAAGTGAACCTTATGCCATGGGTGGTAGGGAAGCCCTGAGCCACGCTGCAGGATGGTGGTTTCAGGATTTTCCTTGTACCAGAAAATCTGAAAACCTTGATAACCTGGGCTTGAGTGTAGTTTCTTAGGGTTTCCTGGCTTTCAGCAGTGGAGCCATGAATATAGACATAATTAAACCCGGGGTTTCAAGCCTAAAACGGGTAAAAGAAATGTTTTAGGTATAGTGCTTAGACAGTGTCCTAATGGCTGACTGTAAATGGAGCTCAGACTTAGTAATGTAGAACCCTCGGCACTGTAGGTGTTCAGAGCAAAATGAGAAATTCCACTTCTGATGAGAAGTCAACTGAAGGATAAGGGCTGAGATGGAGTCACAAAATCCTGTTGCTTGCTCACTGTACAAGGTGGCTTTGATGATCCTAAAGATCTCCTATGCCTAAAATCCACTTCCCAAAAATAACTTTAAATTCCGTGTTTAAAACATTAACAAAGCCCTCTTTCTTCTCTTTACCTCAGGCCTTGCCCTGCTGTCAGGGATTACTCTAGGCAGTCAGATATCAGTTGAGAGTGAAAATTCAGAGGATTAAAGGTGTGTTTGTCTGTAGCCCAAATTAAAAGGCATTTTGTTAGAAACTTGTGTACAGGAAAGTGTCTCCTTTCATCTGGTTTGATGGTGGCACAATAAGCCATAGCACGTCTGCTGCCATTTCAGTTCTTCTTGGCTACCAGCTGAGGTGGGATGTCCCATTTCTTGGTATTTTTTGTCTGTTCTTCCCTGCCTTTAGATTCTGACATCTTCACTGATTTCTACTTTCTGATGTTTATGAGCGTTGTGTTCTCCCTTCTGACTGTCTTCCTTATTATTTTTATTGCTTTGGAGAGGGCCATGAAAGGTGTTGCTGATGCCTCTCATTGAAACCTTAGATGAGGCACAAATGGGAACTCAGATCTGAGAGCTTTCTGGAGCTCACTGTTGCATGTGAGTGTTTTAGTCAAGCTGGATTGTTTGTCACTGGGCCCCAGAAGATCCCCAGCACGGGTCTCTGGTGGGCGAGAGGTCCCTGGCATGGTGTTCACCTTTCTCCATGTCCAGTGGTGCAGTTCAGAGAGCAGGGGTTTTCCTGTGGAGCATTGCTCTCCCAGGCGGTACTGCCAGGAGAGCCTCTTGTCCCTCACACGGTGTGCTCTGTAGTCCTGGCTGTCCCTGAGCTCGCTGGCATCTCACTTGCTTTCCAGGTGGAACCAGGTGTGCAACCGCTGGGACCTGCCTCAGAAGGACATGAAAATTTCCCTCCCAAAAATGCAATAACAGACCAAGAGAGCAGCCAACAGATACAGCAGCTGGTGAGTTGTGAACCTGGTTTTGGGGTAAAGGAGTGCTTTACTTTTTTTTGGGGTTTTCACCTGTGCAATCCATGAAGAGCTTGTGGGAATTGAAGTCTTTTTAGGTGCAGCTGCTCTGCAAAAGTGGGAAGCTTGGGGAATCGGTAGGAAAACACAGGCCATCTGCATGGAGAATGTTGCTGGATGGCAGCTCCAGGTATTGGGCTGGAGGGGGACTATGTCACACTAAAATGAGAGGGAAACACGCCAGTAGATTCTGTGCCGTGTTTGGTTTGTCTTATTTGAACTGGGAACAGATATGACTGACCTAGGACAGATGTCATGTGAGGAATATGTCCTTTGTGAATTATTCCAGCAAACTAGGACAGTTTGCAGTGAGGTTTAGCAACTCTTACCTATCTGAGGAACCAAGAGTGGTAGCAAGTAACTGCAGATAAAGGTACATAACCAGAAGATGTCTGCTCTCTGTTAGATGTCATTTGGATTAGAATAGGAGCTAAGATAGCACAGCTAGTGTTTCACACTAAATATTTTGCACAGCTCTGTCTTTTTGTCCCCTGCATGCTGTCCTCCATACTATTCCATAGAGATAGGAACAGTCTGTGCAAATGGGAAACAGAGAGCTGTTTCCAGAAGATTAAACACTTGGGGAAGTGAGGAATAGCTGTTTCACTTGAAAAGTTTCTTGGTTTTACTACTTTAAAAAAATTCTCCCTTGGTCTCTATGTTGTTTATGTCTGTCACAAAGAGGTTTTCTTAAGAAGATAAAAATAGCTAATACAGCATTGGGTCTGAGAAGGTGAGCTTGAATTTCTTATACATTGTAAGAATGCGGACTTGCTGATCTACTTATGCTCGTTTCGTGCAGGAATTTGAACTCAAGAAAAAGCGCAAAAAATGTGAAAACCTTGAGCATGAAGTGAGGAAAAAGCATAAAAGATGCAAAGAACTGGTAAGTGTTCTTGTTGCCTACTGTTGTGAGCATAATGTTGGAAGAGGAGCTAGGTTGTTGCGTGCCTGTTGTGGATTCTCCTCAGTTTATCTTAATAAGGAATGACCAGTCTTTCTGTTAATTTGAACAGTGTCACAAATTTTGTGCTCCAGCCCTTGAGGCTGGAATTGTTTATTTAGTCTTTCAGCTAGCTGTGGGTTGAATACAGCTACATAAATCACTGGATGAAACTCTGTGGCCTTTGCTAGTTTGAGGAGATACTTACACTTTTACACGCACTCCAGACAAGTGTTGAAAGATTTCTGCAAACCCACAGCCATTTTCTTGCGCTTCTTATTTGTTGGATGAAATTTTGCCTCTGTTTAATATCATGGAGGTTTTACAGGTCATATCGCAGCATCTGAATTTCTTCCTTCTGTTTCTACTTTGCTGAGCAGCACTGGAGGCATTAGTGACCATGACAATGTATAGTTTCACCCACGGGTGCTTACCTTCTGAATAGATGTTTTATGTCTTGCTCAGATCTCAGGTCAGGTCAGTTCTAATGCACAGCTCAGACTCATATGCAGTTCATAGTGCCTAGCTCAGCCTCATTGTCTGGGTTAGAATGGGCTGTGTAAGGAGTGAGTTGGTCATTGTGTGGTGTTAGACAATAGCTTTTCAAGGTCAAGAAGGGACCAACTCACCTTGAAGTACTGGGACTTAGACTGCATGTGCATGGACTTTGCTCCTGGGATAGCCAGAAAATATTTGATGATGCATAAAACATTGGGATGGGGAAATGTGTGTGTGTCTCTGTGGAGTCATGTCGTTATGGAACTGTTAAATTCCGCTAAATGTATGAAGTTGCTGCAGGTGGACTGGACCTGACAAATTCAGTCAGTGTCTCTCCGTATGTCCGTGGTCTCCTGCCTGCTCACAGACAGTATTCTCTAAGGCAGAGCAATAGCTGGCTTGTGTTGCTTTCTTAACTCCAGACTGAATCCTGGTTTCAGAGTCAGCCATTTAAAACTCTTAAGTTTGAAGTCTAGAACTCTCCTTAGCATCATTCTTTCAAATAATTTTTCTTCCTTAACTGAAATTTGTCACGAAGACTCTAATCTTGGACCAACAGTGAAACTTTATGAATTGTTGTAGGTGGAGATGGAGTTCTAGACAGCAATATGTAAATAATGTGACACTGGAGCTGTGAAGTAGACAAGGAAATGTCTTTCTCATTCTGGGCTTTGAGGCTACGTAAACAGGAAAAGAAACTTAAGAGATTGTCTGGCACAGGGCTGGTATCTGCTTGAGCAGTGCTGCACACTGTTGCCTTCGACCCCTCAAGCAGCATCCCATCAGCATCCTGTACCAGCAGTCAAGCAGAGTTGCTCTGCAGAATAATTTGGGGAGTTAGTCTGAGGGCCTTGGTGTAGTAATGCCTGCTCTTTCTGGACAGGAGATCCAGCTGCAGGAGGTACAAAGTGAAAATGCACGACTGGCTGAAGAAAACTTGCAGCTGAACGAGAGGGCTGGATGGGCAGGACAGGTAAAAAGCAGTATCTTTGTCAGACGGAGCATTAGCTTCTGTAAAATTTTGCTGAGAACTTGCTAGCATGCTGGGGTTTCAATTTGCCAGCTGATTAAGTGTCGTGTGCCCATCTGCATACCTCTGTCCTGCGTACCCCATGGTAACTGCAAGCAGAGCAGTTAACTGCCCTATTTTTATTACAGAGTTCCCTAAAACTTGAGTGAGATGCTTTGTCCTTACTCAAGTTCATACTTGGTTTACCTGTGGTAACTTGTTAATGCATTCATAACCAGGGACAGACCGTGGTTGGTGGGGAGGGGTGTGCACTGCAGTAGAGCAGAACCCGTCACTGCAAGCAGTGCAGTCACTTCTGACATTTTTTTGTTGCCCTCAAAGAGGGGTTTTGGTGGCTGATGGTGGGGCAGGGGAGAAAGCCACCCCTGCAATTCAGAGCTGTCCTTGCCAGATGGAAAACCCAAAAGCTTCAGGTCTTGGGACAAAGGCAGGATACTTGCATTGTTCAGTTTGCAGAGCGGATTTCAGGGGAGGGTGGCTGCACCTCAGAGGGTTTTGTTGTAGGAACATGTTGTTGTACATGAGAATGGTGGAAGAGTTGGTTCTCCAATGAGTATCCTCCATGGGTTTCTGTTTCCAGCTCCTTCTCTGGACAAATGTAGTGCACAAGAGTTAAAAAGTCACTTGTTTGTCCCACATGTCCATGTTGCCACCATGCATAAGATTTCCCACATATTAAAATAACTGTTTGTTCTAAGTGGAAATAGTCTGCATTGCTAATAGTCATCAAGTCGTAGTGCACTCTAGAACCAAAATATGTTGCTGGAATTTCCTGTAGTAAGTGGAGGAGGTAAAAATGATTTCAGCAGACTGCTGAGCTTTCTATACTGTTCTCTGTGTTTAATTCTACCATCTAGGATTGAAAAAGCGTGTAGACCTTTGTGCTCTCTTTATATCTCTTCAGTATGTAGCCTGTTCATATCCCAGTCCCTTCCTCCTTGCAAGTGGTGAGGGGAGATGAGTCTAGTGGGAGAAGTGGTATGTGCAAATAAAGTGTTCAGCACATTGAAGACTGATACAAATGCTTGTATATTTGTTTTGAGTGACAGCAAAGGGAGAGGAGGGTCATGGTTTTGCTATGCAGGTCTGCAAAACGACCTACTGAGATACAGAAATAAATTGCCCTCCATTATTCACGCAAGGAATACTTATGGCTACTTGTGCTAATTGAAAATCCTTTCTCTTCAGGTTGAATCTGAGAATGCTGACCTGAAATTGCAGGTTGTTTTGGTTACTAAGGAACGGGATTCAGTAATTCAGACGAATCAAGGACTCCAAACCAAGCTGGAGAATCTAGAGCAGGTGCTGAAGGTCAGTAGGATCGACACGGCTGGAAGGGCTGTCCAGACACTTCAGCACTGCTTTTGGATGGCACATGTTGTCTCTTTACTTTTTTTTGTCCATTCTTTCATCTCTGTGCTTCCGTCGGGAATTCTGCTTCTGCGGGATTCTGGATCCTGGCCTTCCAAAGTGGGCAGAGGTGCTTTAGAAAGGTTGTTTCAGGGATTTGGGTGGAAGGGGATCACTGATTTAAGGCCATCACTGATCGTGGCCATCACTGATTTAAGGATTTTTTGACTGTGTTGCTCTGGCTTGTGGTAAGAGTTTCTTACTTTCTGCTCTGTTTAATGATGACATGAAATACAGGCCATGTTTTGACTTCATGGCCCATGGTAGGACACAGGACAGTATTTCAGTAATGTCACCCTTCAGCTGTCTGTGAATTGTTCCGCAGCACATGAGAAATGTGGCTGAGCGGAGGCAGCAGCTGGAAGTCGAGCACAAGGAAGCGCTGCTAGTCCTGCAGGAGAAGCAAGAGGAAGTCAGACGGTTGCAGCAGGTATGTAGTGTGTGAGAGAAAGGACATTTTACTCTCTGAATCCTTGGAAAGTGGTGGCACTGCTGCACGTTGGAAGTGTCATGTATGAAGGAGGTGTATGTGAGTTTTCAGGATAAAGTAAACCAGGGAAGAGTATCTGTGTCTGGGTGAACTCTGGTACTTGAGCAAAGTGAAGGGCTTTTCTCATGAATGGCAGTTCTGATCTCTCACTGCTGTTCCTCCAAAGACACTTTCAGTCTGTACAGTGTTTTAAATCTATAATGGTCTATCAAGGCGGTGATGAAGGTAGAAGTGAACTTAGGTAGGCTGCCTTCTTATTTACTCCATTTCTTATTTCTTCTTAGGCACAGGCAGAGGCAAAAAGAGAACATGAAGGAGCAGTACAGCTTCTAGAGGTAAGACAGAAGACAACAAGATGGATTAGTGGCTGCAGTTTTGGTATCTTTTGTTCTTAATGTCAGCTTTCGTGATGCCCTGGGTTTTGTTGGTTCTTGAACAAAATGCTTTAATGTCTTGATCAGATGCAACACGTTGCTGCTGTGAACGGGTATGGGTTGTGCTGGCAGAGTAGTCTCTTGGGCCAAAGTTTTCAGGGATAAAATCCCAGCCTGCCCAGTCCTCGGATAGGTTACTTCATTCAGATTGTGCCCAACAACTGTTTCAGGGATGTGTTAAGTAACCAACCTCAGATCTGCCTGCTCTATTTTCCACAGTCATCTGCAGGGAGGAAGAATACTTGTGTCCATGTGATTTGAAATTCCTTTTGTGTATATGTGCTCTATGCTTTTTATTAGGGAAAAAAAGGAGAAATGTGGCCTTTGCCTAAGCATAACGAGTGATGACGTTTGAGGCAGCTCCCTCATCCCGTTTGCTAGGCTGGGACCAGCTGTGCGAGTGCTCTGACATCCACACAGAACAGGCTTTGTCGTGGTGGCAGACAGCTTAATGGTGCAGCCTGGCAGATGTGATGAGCACTGTTTTGGTGTTGATTTGCATTATCTCACTGTTTCTCAGGATGGCTTTGGAGAAAACCTTAGCTGTGGACTCCTGGAGCTGCAAAGGCAAAGCACCAAACCCTGAAACTTGATGTGGTGATTTAGTGGCTGCCAGAGAGTGGAGTTAGGTGTGATGGCAAATGAGGCAGCTTCTGCTCTCTCAGTCCACTGAGGTTTTCTGAGGACTAAACCATCTGAGACTGAGGCGGAATGCCTCACTGTGCAACAGCTGGACAGTGAGATCTTGTGCTAATGCGGCCGTGGCCCTGTCTGTAGTGGTGACATACAGTCAGAGGTGACAGGCTGAGCTGCCTGTGTCCACTGCTGTGCAGCAGCTCTGTGGCTGTTAGGAACCCAGGAGAGTTCAGTGAGATGGTGGGTG
Organism: Strix aluco; assembly: GCF_031877795.1. Taxonomy (NCBI): domain Eukaryota; kingdom Metazoa; phylum Chordata; class Aves; order Strigiformes; family Strigidae; genus Strix; species Strix aluco. The sequence goes on along the minus strand of NC_133949.1, from coordinate 4,311,144 downwards.
CCCTTGATGGAAGAGATTGCTCTGTGGCTGCAAGTAGCATCTCCTTTGAAGGGGGCCTGACCTGTATCTGAACTGTAGAGCCCGAGAGTGCTGGGCTCCTACTGGGTGGGATTAAAATTGTTACAGTCTGGGTGAATATCATGGGGAAGTGACGTTATATATTGCCCAGTTGCCACATCCTTTCTGGGACATCTGCTATTGGCTGCAGAGACAGGATCAGAGCTGGTACGGGTGCTACTCTTAGGTCAGTTGGTATTTAGGTGGCTTCTTAGAAGCTTTTCAGTGAAGAGAGGTTTGATGCTTGCCAAATGTTTTCTGAACTATGCACTGAAGAACTGGAGAAGCTGCTTAGGTTTAAAACTGTGCAAAGGAAGAAAGGGACAGTCATTTTGTTCTGTGCTTGAGAGGCTGGTTGTGTTCTTCTGCAAGAGCCTCACCAGTTAAATATTCTTGCTTTCATGTTGCTTTGTAAGTCAATAACACAAGGTGGACCAAAGAAAGAGAAATTGTCATTAAAAGCTAATTTAATGTAGAGCAACAGTCATTTAAACAACTTGACTATAATCATAGTCATTCCAGAACATCAGTGTAGGGCAAAATTAGGGCATTTTGAGTGCCTACACTGTATATTGTCACTTCTGCATGTGTTTGGATTGCTTTTTGATGTAATATTAATGAAGCATGAGCGTGGAGTTTGCCTGTTGGAAGAGCTCAGTTACGTGATTGTCATAAGTGGAGTCTCCCTCCTCGGAGATGTTCAAAACTCCACTAGACAAAGCTCTCAGCAACCTGCTCTTGCTGACCCTGCTTTGAGCTGAGGGAGTTGGACTAGGTGATCTCCAGAGCTGCCTTCCAACCTCAGCTATTCTGTAGTTCTGTGATAAGGCAGTGATGGGGCTGAGCAGAGGTGTGCGATGGTTGCTGTGTGCAGAAATGCCATGGATAGAAGGACTGTCTTGGCTTAGAAAGAAAACCTTGAGGGTTATGGTCCTGGGAATGAAGGAGTTCAGTAGTGGTTCCAAAGTACATGAGACAAGATTCTCAACTGCCTTTTGCACTGCAGAGATGCAAAAAGCAACAGCCTGATTTCAGGAATCCTGTGTAGAATTTAGTTGGGAAATATGGTGGACAGAGTTTAACTTCGCTTGTTTTCCCTGACTTAAGAGCAGGGTGCATGACTGAGCAGGCTGTTAGCTGCTTGAAATCAATGTCAAAGCCAGGTTCTGAACTGTGCCTTGATTCCCAGCACTCCTCGTCTCAGGTCTGGGGAAAGCTCTGGACACAAAGTGCCCATTATGTTGATTTTATGGATCATGACTTGGAAAACAGGCTGAAATTTAGCACTGACACTCAAAGCATATTGTGATTTGGAGGCCCTCAAAAAGTACATGGTTATCTTATTCATGCATTTGGTATGTGGGATTTGGCTTTTGTTTAGCAAGCAGATGCTTGTGGGAATGAGGTGGGAATCTCAGTATGGAACAAGGCAGGCACTGTAAGTTGGTGAGAAAACAATTTCATTCAAACTGAGGGTTGGGTTATTTTTGGCAGATTGTTGATTTTTGGCTAGTGTAATTGCTGATGTGGTTTTCTATCTTCTTGCTTTTCTTCTTGCTACCAGAGTACTTTGGATTGCATGCAGGTACTGCTATAATCCTGTCAAACAGGACATTTTTCTCCTCTGTCCTGACTTTGACAGTTGCTTGATATTCTTGTTTTAACTATACTCTGGAAAAGATTACAAGAGTGTCACATCCAAGAAAGAAATGTAATTAAAGGAGCTACCACTATGAGTTTGATGTAGCAGCTACTTTTCTGTTAAATGCTTTGCTTTCTTGACCAATTAGAATGAGGAGCTTTATTTTTTTGGCATTTCCAGAATTTTAGAGTCATCCAACTGTGCACCTTCTCCATGTGTCACATACATTTAAAGGTCTTTTGGGAACGACTTGCAGTCCAAGAGTGAAGTGTTTTCTTCAAAACCCAAAAGCCATGGCCATATCATTGCAAATGAAAGTGTCGTGGAGAAAAAGATGGGTTCTGCTGGCTTTGTAATTGGGTGGAAGGTGGGAAGCAGAGAACGTGAAGAACAGTTTTCACAGAAGAGGTAGTAACCAATGAAGTTACAGTCTGGGAGCTGTGTGAGCCAGCCTATTCACAAAAGATGGAAAGGAGGCTTAAATGGAAGTGATGGGGTTTGTACCTGGTAGAATACTGCTCTCAGCAGTCACTTTCAGGTCTGACTGCAGAGCTGTGAGAAGATCTCATGAGTAACGGGGAGATTAAATGACAGGTAACACTGTGCAGAGGCCTGCACGTGGAGGAGAAGCAGCCATGACTAACCGGGCACAGTGGTGGGCTCTGCATTGCCTGTTGTGGCAGGAAATGCAATGTTGGAGGTAGGGTGTTTTTTTAAAATGTCAGTTCAATTCCCAGGTCTGGTCAAAAAGGCAAGTACAGTGTTGGGATCTTTTAGGAAAGGAATTGGGAACAGCCCAAGAACATTATTAGGGTGTGCCCACATGCTGTAGAAGTAGCACCCACATCTATGTGGAGTTATGGATGTTCCTTTAATCCCTTTAGCATTAGCCCTGCTTTGAGCAGGAGTTTGGACTGCAGACTTAGAGTTGCCTTCTAGAAAAATTGTGATTCTCTGATCTCAAAAACGTATAGCCGAAGATACAGAGAAAGGTAACAAGGCACATCGGGACGGGGAACATCATCTGTAGGAGAAGTGTGATAGAGCAGCCAAGGAGAGTGTCTAAGAGGACAGGGCTGAGCTGGTGGTGGTTGGTCTAGCTTGGTGTGGAAAATCAAAGCAAGTTCCTGAATTGGTGGTTAAACTGACCCCACTAAGCTCTCTGCTCCCTGCTCTTGCAGCCTCTTCTGGTAGTCATGCTACTCGATCTCAGTTGGTGTGTGGCTCCTCTTTCTCCTCTTTTTGGGTTGGGCATAGACACAAAAGTCTCTTCTCTCTTCTGTGTCTGGGGCTTGATTCCTGCTGGTTCCCCGAAGCTCCTGGCCATGTCCTTAGGCTCCTCTTCCTCATCCCCCTGTCTCCTAGCACTGTCCTGGAAACTTGCTGCTTGCCCAGCTCTGTGTGAACCTCTGCAAGTAGTCTGGTAGAAGGACGCATTGTGTATGATGTGGCAGTAGTACTTAAGAGATGTTTGTACGTTGTTTTGAGTAATACAAGATCTAACACATGAGTAATGAGGTATCTTGGAATTAAACTGGATTATACAGGCTATTGGCTTGGCCACCAGTATAAATGGATTAAACTGTGATTAATACATTTACAGAACCAAGGTACTATTGTGATGCTATTAAACACAATATCCAGATGCATCTGCTAGCTGGGGTCTCCAGACAGGATGGGAACACCCTCTCTGGTCCTGCAGTCGTTCTGTACTTGCCTCTTGTCATAGGCTGTGTCCCACGGTGGAATCGGGGACGAATGTTGCTCTAGAGGAAACCCTTCTTTGATCCAGCGCAACTGTTTTTACTGTTCATGGTTTCTTTTCTCTATTAAGATGTAATGCATAGGGGAGAAGCATTTATGTGAAAAATCTTAACTGTAAGTAAATTCAAACCCTTATGATTGCAGAGGAATCCTGTGCAACATGACTTGGTGAACAGGGAGTTGACTCTGAGCAAGTGGAGAATGCAGATGCTTCTGGAAGTTGCTCATGGCGTCTGATAATCTCTTTCAGTTCAGAGAGAGTTGCTTCTTTCCAGACTATGGAGACTTCACCAGGCTTCCCTTAAAGACTGAGAGCTCCTAGGTAGTTGTGAAGGAAACAAGTGTTAAACTGACATGTTTAAAACAGATATGCCCCACTAAAATAAAGATTCACTCACACTTGGAAGTTGGTAGAGTGTGGCTAGAAAGATTTTGCAATACTCTGAGACCAGAAAGAAAGCTTTTTCCAGGTCAGATGTGTTATTTTTAGAGCTGCTTAAAAACCAGACTTTCTGTCTCACAGAATATTTCAAGGCATGATTTTTTTTTTTGAGTTGGAAGGAGAAAAAGACACTTCAAAAGCATTTTGCAGAATGGAAAACTTTGAAGAGCACAATGTAGTCATCTGTTTTGATGCATCTTACCTACGCAAAATGATGAGATGAGTGACTGCAAAGCCTGGTGTGATCTCAGCCCAAAGAGAAAAAAGAACAAATGTCATCTCTTGCAAGGCAGAGCCTGCACCTCTTCCAGATGCACTAATGCCAAATTAAATATTTTCTTCATTAACTCAGCTGAAGAACTGCTGCTGAGATAATATATTCCCATCCAGCACTAATGCTTTTTGTTTACTTATTACCTGAAGTGCATGAGCAGGTTCTACACAGGATATCTGTCTAGGAAGCCAGAGTAAGCTGTTGCACTGTAGAATAGGGGAAGGAGCAGTTGCATTTTTCTGGCAGTTGATATGCCTACAGCTAGGGAGTATGTGGGGATGTGTAAGGACAGCCAGGACTCGGCAGTATTTTGGAAGGGGAAGATCTAGAGATGATAGAAAGAGAATACTAGAAAATACAAATGGTTCTCTAGTAGGAATGTATCCTTGCCTCTCCATAGTATTTTCCCAAGGCTCCCCTGCATCTAATCTTGCTGAGATCTTAGCTTTCTTCTACTCAGCATGCATTTTTCTGGAGCAAATCATCCCTGTAGGACCTAGTGGCAAAGCACTTGGGCTTCCCACATCAAAGAAACGTTCTGCAGCACAGGCCAGGATGCTGATGCTCTCTGCCCTTCCTCATGCCTGGAGGAGCCAAGATCTGGAGGGACAATCTGGAGGTCCTGCCCAGAAGGGTGGGGAGGCCACGGTAACGTTTTGGGAGCTTGTTGGAGCCTCTGGAGTGATGGGTGAGAGATAGCACTGGGAGAGCAATTCCTTTGTGATTTTAATCCTCCAATAAACATGTAGAATTTATTTATCTTTGAGTTATCTCATCTGGTCTTGTGCAGGGCTTGGGTAGGATATTGAAGTTCCAACCTGGCATTTCAGGGATAATTCTTAATTGAGCTTGCAGTCAGTCTCCTAACAGATGATGAATCTCAGGTTTTCAAGGATACTATAGCTGCAGAGCTGCCAGTTTCTGTTGACCATTCCTGGGCAGGGCACCCCTTTAGGTTCTTGGCATCTGAGACCCACTGAAAAGATGCAGCAAAGGCAAATGCTGTTCAGAGCTTCACTGGTGGTTTTGATATGGGTTTGTGCCTCATCTTGTGTCTTTCCTGTCAGGCCCGGGTGAAGGATCTAGAAGACCAGTGTCGCAGTCAAACAGAGCAGTTCAGCCTCCTGTCTCAGGAACTCAAACAATTCCGGCTTCAAACAGGAAAAATTGACCTTCTCACCTCTACACTGGTGGCTTCTGAGCTTCCTCTGGCTCTGTGCAACTCTACCCCACAGCCCCACTGGGAGAAGGGTAATTGGTGGAGATGCCTGCAAGTGTTTTGACAAATGAGTTGTTATTTGCTGTAAATGGAAAGGTGTAAAGGAAACAATGCAAATGTTTAGTTAACTTTTGGGATCTTTGTCTCTCTCTTGTAAATCGCTTTGGTTCATTTTGTAGTCATAAAGAGAACTTGGCTTTTCTCTGACCGAAGCGAGCCCGGGGTGTCCAGTCTGTTGTACTGTTAAATGAATCATATTTTTAGAGACTTGAGCTGCTCTAAAGGGTGTTTGCTCACTGTGATGCTCACTGCTGATCTTGTATTCTGCCTGTGGCTGAAAGTAATGGACAGATTATTTTATTGCAGAATCAACTGTTCCTGGATTGCCCACTCACCAGGATGCAAAGAAGCCTCACAATGAAGAGACTGATAAGTTGGAGTCATCACAGCAGGCACCTGATGCCACTGTTGGCACACCAGTTGCTGCTACCACTTCTCAGAAACAAACCAAGAAAGTGGAATCTCAGACAAACTCTTCAAAATCAGAATCCATGCAGAACAGTCCAAAATCCTGCCCAACTCCAGAGGTCAGTATGGGAGTCCCTCTGCAGCCTGTGCTTTCTAGCCATGAGGGAATAAATGCATTGCTGAGAGCACCAATAATCTTGCATTCATTCCTTCCTGGCTGCCTGAAGAAAATAGGGGAAAAACAAGAGAAAAGCTGTAGGAAAAAAATTAAAAAGGCCTTGGATGCCCATGAATTGTAATGCTCATTTGAACATATTCCTATGCTCCAGGAAGGAAACAACTGACTAGACAGAGTGCTAGGAGCTTGGAGAAGGTGTGGGGTGGGGAGGTCGATTGGTGGGAAGTGTGGGAAAGCTCTTGCTAAGCTTCCTTGTGACAACTCAGCTACTGTTAAAACACACAAAGGCTACAAACTGCTATTTTTAACATGCTGAGGAACTGTGTCCAGCCTATTTTTGGCCTTGAGCTGTGGATGACGGGCTTAAACTTCTTTGCTGGTGCTTTTAGATATTAAAATTTTACTTGGTGAAAGAAATCATGAAAAGATGCTGAGTTTGTGCTAGCAGAGGGATAAAATTAATAGGCTTTGCTTGTTTGTGTCACCAAGATTTCATAGGTGGTTGTTGCTTCTCATCCCCAGGAGCTCTTACATAGTATTGTAGGGTTCATTTAAGCAGTCTTTCATACTCCTTGCTGTCCATTACTCGACGTGACAATTTAAAGGAGTGTTCCGAGTGGGGCTGGGTGTGATGGCATGGGAGACAGCTTTTGCTCTTTTGGTCCACTGATGTTTCCTGAGTGCTAAAACCTTTGAGGCTACATGGAGTGCCTCGTTGTGTGCGTGGAAGGCTCTGAAGTCTTGGGCTGCCGAGGCCAGGGCACTAACAAAGGGATGCTGCTGTGGCAGGCAGTGCCCACTGCTGTGTAAGAGCTCTGAGAAGCTGTCGTGTTCAGAGACAAAGTGAAGGTCACACCTGGGGAGGAACAGGTATGTGACTACTATCAATTCTGTAGTGAGAAAAATTACTTAGTTGAAGAGAAAGCTTGGAAGCCACCATGCCTCCATGGAGAGATAAAGCCAGTAGGTCACTGTGGGACCCTTGGAAAAGAGCCAGCATGTAGAGCATTTGACTTCAGCAACACGTGGTTATGGAACACTCCAGTGTTAGCCAGGCTACTAAAAGCTTCTCCATTTGGGTGTACCTTCGGGTGTTACAAGGTGCAGGTGTTTGTTACTCTAGGACATGATGCAAGATTGCGCTACGAGGAGTACACTGCCTTGAAAAGGTGCTCTGAACTCTTTCAGAGATTAACTTTGGCAGTTCATATACTAGGAAAAATACCTGCTTTGTATTCTGGTCCCTGTGATGGGTTCTCATCAATAATACATTTGCCTTGAGGTCTGCTTTAAAAAGGCAGCTTGAATTGGTTCATGGGCACCATTTCAGACAAAGGCAAGGGAAGTGCATTTCTTCAAAAAATATGATGGCATTACATAATTCATTGCCACTGGATGTAAAATTCCAAGATGACAATGGCATCAAAAAGACCAAGACAAATTTCTCAAAGCTGCTTCGGCCAGTAGCCACCAATGCATTCAGGGTGCAGCCTCCATCTCAGGAGGTCCATAAGTAGCTGATTGCTAGAAAGCGAGATGCTATACCAGGAAGATGAGTATCACACTTGCCCTGTCTCTTGTACTCTTTCCTTCAGCATATGCTGCTGGCTGTTATCAGAACTGGCTGTTTGGACTAGATGGCCCTACCGTTTCCAACCAAAGCTCTAATGTTCTGAAAATACATAAACGTTACATTGAAGTATTTACAGGTGCTGGAGGGGAACTGCCTGAACAAAAGTGCTTGGAGATTTAGACATCTAATAGAGCTATAAGGTCTCCTTTGTTCAGATTACCATTTATGTTGCACATAGGGACAACTACCATTTAGAGGTAGCAAGAAATGAATATACTGAATTATGGATATGTAGGGTGGAAGGGGCCACCAGAATCTCTAGTCCAATCTCTTATTCAGGTGGGACTGTCACCAACACTAGATCAGTGTGGCCATGGCTTTGCCTAGCTGAGTTTCTAAGTTCTTCAAGAATGGAAATCCCCCCCCCTCAGTCAGAACCTGTCCCAAAGCTGCATCACTCACCTGGGCAAGGAGTGGTTCCTAATGTCTGACTGGAACCCCTGAAGCTGCAACTTGGAGCTGTTGCTTCTTATTACTACTTCTTCACCTTAAAAGTCATTCTTCCAGATGGTCCTTTAGCCCCATACATGAGCTTAGAGGACTTGTTCACTGATGTTTGAACCACTCTGATTTGGGCCATATCATACGTTTTTAGGTGGACACGGCAAGTGAAATGGAAGAACTGGATGTTGACAGCATCTCTGTAATGCCAGAGCCAGGCAGCCAAGGCCCTGCAAAGCTCCAGGTGTTTTTAGCTCGATACAGGTACTGAGTCATTTCTTGTCTAGGCATCTCATAGCTGCCTACTTCACACTCTTCTCTAGGACTCACCACTGTTAGGGGTGGATATTGGGTTAGACCGTGTATCTTATTCCTCCATGGAATTTTGAGACCTGTTATTTCCTGCACAAGCAAACCCAATGTGCTTAGCTTAATAAAAAGTTAGTAAGCTCATTTGTTATTCAGTGAACAGCACTGTGTGAAACTTTTTTTAAAATATGATATTGGATGGAAAATTGGGTTTGAATTGACAGATTCCTTGAAATGTCTGATTTCTTTACAACAGTCCAAGAAATTTTCTCCAAGAAAATCTTATTTCAACAATTAAGAAAAATTCAGGCCAGAAATCTTGAAGTTTTTGACCAAAATCATTCTAGTTGTAATTTTAGAAGGAAAAAAAATGCATATAATAAACCCAAATTTTTCTGGTAACTGTTGCAATCCACTGAGCAATAGCCAGTAGCTATTTACAGTTCAAAAAGTATTGGATGCCCTTCAGCTTTTAGACTGTGGATTGGGAGGAAGAGAACTGGGATGAATCTGGGCTTGTGAGGAGCAGATCAAATGTGATCTGTGTCTTCATGTCAGAGTCTTGGGTCTCACTTGGGTCATAAAGAGGACAACATTGCTTCGGTGTGTTGAAATCCCCTTTAAAGACTAAAGAGCAGGAATTAGCAGTAGGTGCTTGCAAAGATAAAGGGTTTTTATGAGGCATTTTCCTGTGATAGGCCCTCTGATTAGCTGAAGGATCCCTGGGCAGGCAGGTTAGTACTACCTGGAGTCCAAATCCTATCACCAATGTATTTATCATTTTCATGATAGTGGAGCTTTTGGACTGCTGATTAAAAAGTGGAGTTACAGCAGAGAGTTGTGTAACTTGGATCCTGAGGGTTGGATAATAATGAAGAAAAAGGCTAGAAACCTTTTCTTCACCCATGTAACTTTTTTTCTTGTGCAAATCAGCTCATTCTTAGGGTTTTAAACATGAGAATTTCAAGATGCTGTGCTGTGCTTGTCCATGACAGTCATATGGCTGTTGAAGTGTACCTTAAATGTTTGGGGCATTTTCAATGCTTCGGGGTTTTGTTTGTTTGGGTTTTTTTCAAAACTTAAGTACATGAAATGTAGAGAGCTATCTACATAAAATAGTTAACAGGGCAGGTGAATTCAAGGATGTCTATTTTAGAAACGCAGAGTCCTGCAACTTATCTACTTGGTACACTCAGAAACACAGCAGGCATTCAGGTAATTAAAATCTTTTTTTAACCACTTTCTTGAGTCACTCTGATCTGTTCCTTCAGATGTCACAAGACATCTGTTCTGCTACTCAGAAAATCATTCCTGTCTGCTGTTTGGACATGGAGCAATATGTTATTAGTTATATATAAAACCATAAACTAGAGTCTTGACCTTTGTCTGTGGAATTTGCTGCTTGCAAAAACTGGATGCAGTCCCAGTGAATTGTAGGGTGATCTAATATCACAGCTTGAATGTGTTGCTGTGAAAGTTCCTATACAAAGTAAGTTTTCATATTGTAAATATTTCAGCTACAATCCTTTTGATGGACCTAATGAAAATCCAGAGGCAGAGCTTCCACTGACTGCTGGAGAATATATTTACATCTACGGAGACATGGATGAAGATGGCTTCTTTGAAGGTGTGTTTTAGTAGAATGAAATGTGACCGAACTGCTGTGGAGAGTTGATCTCTCTTAAAAAAACGAGAGAGGAATTTAGTGAATCTTGAAACCTCAAGATAGAGGTTTTCTGCCCAAAGTTAGTTTGTTAGAGGGAAGAGCAAATTCTGTTGGAAAAGGGTTTATTTATGTGATGATTAATTTAAGTCTAAAACATGAAATCCTAGTCTAGTGATTTCAGTGGGAATTTTGCCACTGCTTTCAGCTGAGCTCCAGGTTTCATCCCCATATGGTTCCTCCCTAGCCATGGAGAGGAACATGTTCAGTCCTGGGCACCCTCTGCAGATGGTCCGTTTCCCTCTTCCCAGTGACTGTGTAGGGAGCCACAGATCGTAGGCAGTTGATGGCCTCGATTCCCTCTTGCTCTTTTGGCAGAGTAGGATATAAGATAAGCAGTCCAAACTACAGTTGTTATCCTGTTTGGTGTCATACAGTGTGTTTCTCTTTTGGCACCGAAAACATGATCCTGGTTGACAAATAGGCAAATGAAATTGGAACCAAGAATTGCAGAATGTAAATTTGTAATGAAGATTCTTTGTGGAGCTGACTGATTCAATGGGATGAAGGATCCTAATTTACTGAGGTGCTTTGCAAGAGCTGAGGCAAATGCATGCCATGTTGCACTGCTTGCTCTTTGAGTGTTCTGGCTCTTTCTTTCTATTTCCAAGCTTCTCATGTATTTATTTGTTTGTTTGTTTGTTTGTTGTTTAAAGAATAAAAAGGTTATTCTTTACTAATGTTTTCTGCTTTCCCTGCTTTCAATTGATTTGCTGTAGGTAGAGTTTGAAAGGGGAAAGTAAGTGCAATCCCTACGCACTGCTCATTTGACTGTGATTTGATGGTTCTTGCACATGTCAAGAGTGCTGTCATATCAGTCGTCCCCATGGGTCCTTTTGGGACATCTTTATTACAGAAGCTAGCATAACAAAGGAGGGAACTAAAAAGAAGGCCAGAGCTGAATACAGAGCTGGAAAGATGGACTTTCTTGAGGAAGTGCTACAAAACCCAAATCTGTATGGCTGGGAGAAGACATAAAATCATCAATCTGCGTAGTTTGGGAAGGCTAGGAAAAGACAAGTTAGTGAAAAAGCTGTGATGAGGAACAATAGGATAATGAAGAAGGAAAAATCCTTTAGCTAGTTACCCAAAACAGCTTTCTAGTTAGTTGGCTCGGAATGAGTGGAACAGTGAGTCTTCTCTCTATGGCCATTAGGATCTAACTAGGCAGGCCCTAGGAAATGCAGGAAACTGCCAGGAAAAATCTCCCAGAGGCTGTTTTTCATTCCCGACTGCAGAGCAGTTATGACCTAGCGTAGATGTTGTCACATTGTCTTCACAGATGGGTTGGAAGGCTGAACGGTAGGTGCAGTGGTAACAGGTTTCCTGTTTTTCGTTTAGGGGAGCTGATGGATGGCCGGCGAGGGCTGGTCCCCTCCAATTTTGTTGAGCGAGTTTCAGATGATGACCTCATGACGTTTCTGCCTTCGGAGCTGAATGATCTCACCCATAGTTCATACCAGGAGAAAAGTTTTGTCAGTGCAAGCACCAGCAGTGGAGATAAGAGTGATCTCTCCATTGAAGAGAGTAGCATCAGTCCATTGGCCAGTAGAACAGAAGGAGACCAGGAGGAACCTGTTAGTCATACAGCAGTGCCTTACCCAAGAAAATTGTCTTTGATCAAGCAGCTTGCCAGAAGCATAGTTGTAGGCTGGGAACCACCTCTTTTGCCAGCTGGCTGCCCAGACATACAAAGCTACAACATCTATGTGGATGAAGAGCTACGTCAAAATGTGAAGAGTGGCTTTCAGACCAAAGCAGTGATTGAAAAGCTGGATTTAAAGACAAAGTCTTACCGCGTATCTGTGCAGACTGTGACAGAGCAAGGCAGTTCTGATAAACTGCGGTGCACTTTCTTTGTGGGGCAAGATTTTTGTGTGGCACCAACTATGCTGAAAGTCAGAAGCATCACTGCCACGTCAGCAGAGGTCATGTGGCTTCCCTGCAACAGCAATTACAACCACGCGGTGTACCTCAATGGGGAGGAGCGTGACATAACGAAACCTGGGGTCTACTGGTACACCTTCCACAACCTGCAGCCGAGCACTCAGTATGTTGCCAAGCTGGAGGCCCGGCCCTTGAAAACACCTTGGGAAGAGGTCCCAGAGGGGCAGGAGCAGAACTCAGCTGTGATACACTTCACTACCCCACTAGCAGGTATCAGAGCAGTCATGCCCGTTGCCACTGTGCATGGAGTGCTTGGAGCAGCGCGCTCTCTCATTCCTTTGCTATGAAGCCTTGGGGCGAAGGGAAGTGAGGCTTATTAGGTCCCAAAGCCTGAGATGCTGTACTGTTTTGTCTTAATGTTTTTCTTCCTTTATTTTAAAAATTTATTACCTCTTTTGTTTTCATTTGCTCTGGGAAGACATTCCCTTTGCTGATTTGAGCAGCATGCCTCTCAGGGCATGGTTTGCCATGACCTTGCTCTAAGGGTTGCTGCATCTTGGCCTCAGCTACTTTTGCAAAGTTCTGTTTTCTGTTTCATTAAAGCTTGCACAGAACAAGAGCACCTTATTTTCTCTGGTTCTGTCTATCATTTCCCAAGACTAGTTTTGGCTATTCTGGTACAGTTCTGCAGTGACAAGTCTGGCATGGGAGTTTTCTTTTTGATTCTAACCAGCGTTTAGTTTAGCTTTATGCTGCAGACAGGTAAGCAAGAGCAAGATCTGTTTGGTCTCTCACAGGCACACCTGATGCTCCTTTGGATGTCCAGGTAGAAGCTGGTCCCTCGCCAGGTATCCTGGTTATCAGCTGGTTACCTGTCACCATTGATGCTGAAGGATCTTCCAACGGGGTTCGAGTCACGGGTTACGCCGTGTATGCGGATGGACAGAAGGTACTCTGCTGGCACTGCCAGGCTGACCTACGGGCGGGTGGGTGGCTGGAGGCTGGCGCAGCGGTAGCAGGCACTTGCAGAGCCTCAAGACCTGGAAAGCTTGATCCAGTAGGCGTGCCATGAGGAGCAGTGACAGTCTTTGGCCTGGAAAGGAGTGATATCAGAGAAGGGACAGTGCTTGGGCTGTTTGTTTTGACTGATGCACACCAAAAAAGACATCTGTCCAGATTTTTGACTTGTTCTGGATATAACTAAGCTAGGAAAGTTCCTGTGGCAGGACCTTTCACTAACAAAACAGGACAATTAGTGTCAAGCCTCCTCCGTCTCACCCTAGGCACTAGCTTGATGCTTGGGGAAGCAATGAGCTTAATAAACAGTGAGTCCACAGGGCATGGACAGAGTACAAGTACAAGTACACAACCTTACCACCACCTGGGGCCTGTCTCTGGACAATGAGGAGTTAGGTGTAGGTCTCCAGCCCTTTCTTAAATTAGGGACAGGTGAAGGGAGAGGTGTGCAAACACCTCAGGGTCCGGTACAAATATTGGTAAAGAACCTCCAAGGATATTCTGTATTAAAAGTGGTCTGTGGTCTTCTGCACGCATGATGTGCCATTGGCCATGGGAGAGGCAAGCCACAGCTGTTTTAAGGAGCACAGTGCAAAACAGAGTGGTGCTGTGTTGCATGATTGCTCTTGTATCATGGAAATGCTTTTTCCTCTACACAGGCCAAAAAAGGAGGAGTCTGGGAAGGTAGACAAAAGGGAGGCCAGAAAAAGGGGTAGCCTTTTAAACTGTAGGGAACAAGGAGAATTAAAACCTGGAGTAGAAGGGAATATAGTCATATTTTATAGTGTATCATTTCTTGAATGTTTATGGTAACAATTTCTCTTTACTCTTCATTCTTCCCTGATATTGTGCAGAAGGGTGAGAATTTTGCATGCCTGCTCTCAAGAGCTTTGAGGTCTGTTGTTAAATTCGGGTTCAGGAATTGTCATTCTCAGAAGGGCTGAGCTGTGCACAATCAATAATTGCTCCCTGGTTTTTTTGCTTGCAGGCGATAGAAGTTACTTCTCCAACAGCTGGGAGTGTCCTGGTGGACTTGTCCCAGCTTCAGATGTTCCAGGTGTGCCGGGAGGTTTCTGTGAGAACAATGTCTCTGTATGGGGAGTCAGTGGATTCAGTTCCAGCCCAGATTTCCTCGGTCTTGCTGCGAGCCTCTCACCACTCTTCACCTGCAGGTTCTGCTGTTTCTACCACTTTTACCTCTAGACTGCCCCGTGGAGAAGCCAGGGGCTCTCTGCCTGCACGCAGCCCAGCCACGCACCAGACGGCTGCATTCCTGCTTCGACAAAAAGTTCCCACTGATAGCTCAGATGCCAAATTGACTGATCTCTCCGCCAGCCCTGATGGCTCCGCGCGATCTCTGCCAGAGAAAGCCTCTTCGCCACCGCACCTCTCCTCTCCCAGTGCTTCCTTGGTGCAGGTTTTAGGCACTTCCCCACAGGGATCGGATGCTGCCCAAGACAAGAAATGCCCGACTGTGCCTCCTCAGCCAGCTGACAGCACGGTGCTCCCCGGTGAGGGCTCGGAGCCTGTCCCTTCAGGGGAAGCAGAATTGCAAGGCCTGGGCAAAGGGGCGGAAGTGCAGGTAAATACCATGTGTGCTGGGAAGGAGAATGGATCATTTTGGGGAGTGGAACGCAATGCCACTGATCATCTTTCTGTGACACACTGTTGCCTTGGGGCCATCATCCAGTGGCTGACAAACCAGCAGGGAGTAATGGCTGCTGTTGTGTACTGGGAAGAGCAGATGAAGCTCACCGCTTGATTACATGTGTGCATGCAGGAATAGAGTCAGGAAAGCAAGAATTCATCAGAGATAGAAGGTGAAAAGGATGTTTCCACTGATGATGATGTGTTAGGCTGGCGTCACTGTGCTCTGGGTCCTATTGGGGTGTGATGAATTATATCAGGAAAAAGGATCATTTTCCCATTCTCCCCTTTGACACTGGGGACTTAGGGGAGTGCTTCAAACTGTTAAATTCAGCATTAATCATGGCAGTGTGAGGTTGAAAAGGCTCAGTTAGACAAAAGCAGGGAAGACTTCTGATAATTGCTGGAACATCAGCAGGTGTGTGGGCCCAAGACCAAAGGCCAGGTAAATACACAGAAGAATTGAGATGTTGAGTCCAAAATTTCAATCATTCTTCAACCCCTGGTCATCTGCTGCTCACAGTACCTCAGGTCAACTGTTGTGATTTGTTTGCCCACATTTAGATGTCTAGTGTAGATGGCTACGCATTGGTGGGTCTCTTTGCCTCCTTTGTAGTCAGTGGAGTGAAATGGGTGCTTCCAGGATGCAAATCATTCTTCTTGAGATGTGTGTCTTCACTTGGCTGTCAACAAAGGGAAACACAGCAGAAGGATCCTAGCTGTCAGAGTAAACAGAGATTAGACCTCTCTGACTTCTGCCTGAGCCCATGGGACATTTAGAAACTAGCCTCTGCAGTGTCTAAATCTCCCTAGGGATGTGATCCTGTAAGTATTTTCAAAGGGTTCCTAGTATATAAGGACAGGGCTGTGCTCCGTTGCAAAATACAGTGGAGGCTGCCTTATTTTAGAGTGAGGGTTAGAGAAAAGGGTGGTTGATGAAGGCCAACCTTACCCTCCTCATCTCTGGGGTTCCACTCCTCCATCTCCCAGAGCTTTTCTTAAACATCAGACTGAACTGACTGGAAAACAGACAAAAATTTAAAATTTCTGTAATCCAACTAGATGACCTGACCACAAGTCTCTGCAGTTGTACTCTATGTGTATATTCTTCATTAATTCCCCTTTTCTTCACAGCTCTTACCAGCTCCATGAAGTGCTGGGGTAGTGTCCTCACCTCCAGCTCAAGCTAACCTGCAAGCTGGTGTGTTCCTGTGGTAGATGAGTGGGAAGTGACGTTGTTGTAGAGCTCTTCTTGCTGCTCTAAAACTAGTTATTGTCACTACTCTTAGGTGGCTTACATAAGCCACGTATGGTGGCCAGAGCTGCAGCTAATGACAGGGAGGGCTTTGTTCCAGGGCCGGCCAACCTTCCCAGCTGCAAATTGCCTGCCAAAATATTCATATATCAACAGTGCATAACACTTAGTGTTTGTGTCAGTTTGGGGTGGTAAGGGCCCCCTTTTGGTGCACAAGTATTGTGTGATATCTCCCCCAGGTTTCATTGTTTGTGATGACCTTTTTTTGGTTTGTTTCCCAGATGGAGCAATCTGTAAGCAAAGCGCCGGAGCTGGAAAGCCCATCTAACAGTAGTGTGAAGATATGTGTGGAGACCTGCCATGCGTGCTCCGTGGAAGAGTCACCAGAAGGTCCCAGTGCTGAAAGAGAGAAAGAGGCAAAGGAGAAGGACTTGAGCCCAGAGCCTGTGCCCTCCCCCAGCCAGGCTGAGGGGACAGAGGGCACCTTCCAAGATGCAAGTACGGGTGGGAGCAGCTGCCAGGAGTTCCTGAGGTTGTCCCCTGGCAAGGAGGTGATGAAAGAAATGTCCAGAGTGAAAAGAGAGGTTTGTTTTACCTTGGTTGAATGTCTCTGCCCCTGGAGGGATGTGGATTGTATTTGACACCCCTAGGTTTTACAATCTTATGCAGTACTGTTCTTCTGCAAGCTATAAGATGCATCTGCCAGTTTTGTGTGTCTCTGTGTGTCTGTACACATGTGCCAGTTGCTGCATTTGGGTGCTACCCGACTTATTTCCTGGCACGCTTTAGCCATATGTGTACTAGAGAAAGGTAAAATGCTACTTTATTGCTGAAATAGGGTGCCTGAGAGGACTGAGGAAATCTGTTTTGCTTTTCAATAGCAAGAAGAAAAAATGTCTGAAATGGGAAGACGACAGCTGACCCTTTTTGCTGAGCACAACCGTAGTTCTGACCTTTCAGATATTTTGGAAGAGGAGGAGGAAGATGAACTGTCTTCAGAAGCTCTCGAAGAGAAGAAATGGGACCAGAGAGAGCCATGTTCCCGGGAGAATGGGGAAAAGGTAACTTGTAGCAGAGTAATGCCTGTGGGGAGCGCCAGTGCAGCCATCCCATGTCATCAGCTCCCAGGAGGAGGTGCTGGTCTGAGCCCAGCGCTCTCAACAGTGCTTTGCTACCTTCCTGCCTGCTGTGCTTTTACTCCCAGTGTTCTCTTAAGCTAGTAAAAATGCAAGTTCATTGTGAGAGGGAAGGGTGTTTACATGTAATGAATGTACCCAGGGTTTAATTAGTTGGAAGAACACACAATGTAATGTGAACTTTAGAACCCAGGGTTAAAAATCAATCCTATTGATTAAGTTCTTAATATAGATATAAATAGTGAACACACAGGAATCTGTAAAGTCCACCCATCTGTAGATGCTGTACCAACCCACCTTCCCATCTCAGGCAAAACAGGCATGCAGTATCTTGGCATGCATTTGGCATTTCAAATATATATATTTGAATAGCTTAGTGCAGATTATTTTGCTTAGACCTTGGTGTAGGAATGGATGGATTGTAGGAGCAGAGCCGTGGCTTTGCAGTTCACACGTTGCAAGTGAGGAAGTACTGATTGAGCTGAATTGTGAGTGATCACGTTAATTCATGTTACAATTTGAACAGTTAAAGGTAGGTAGTGTGCTATAATGCATCTGTGACAGGTAGTGTGCTTAAAACTACGTGACTGGAAAGTGGTATGTAATCATACAAATTATGTCAGTTGAGCTGAAGGTGCATGAGGGAAAGTGTTGAGGTTGAGTGACTGAGAAATTAGAAAGATTTGCAGGAAATGTGGTATGCCAGTATAGCATAAAGCACCCTCATTTTTATTTTAAGCGACCAAAAACATGATGCTGACCTGTGTGGCTGCTAGTCTGCAGCACAGATGGGATGGGTCTGGTGAGCGTTAAATGATCAGTAGCAGACAGTGTAATGACTCTGCAGCAAATTTGCTGCCGTTCCTTTTCTCCTTCTGAAGGGGGTTCTGCTTCCCAGGTGGGGAGGTTGGGCCTGCAGTGCAGCGTGTCAGCAGCCCCGGGAGAGCCTGGTGGCTGGAGGTGCTGGGGCGGCTCCAGTTGTTGGGATTGCACTGGAAAAAAATGAAAGAAAAACAGTTTCCGTGGAAGGAGAAAAGAGGAAATAAGAATAGTCAAGAATGCTGTTCTTTGTTTCTTTTTTGTGAATGTTTTATTGGCCTGAATGTTTTGGGGTGGTGGGGTTTTTTTTGGTTTTTTTCTGAAAAAGAAACACCAAAAAAACATGCACATCCTACTGAGTTGAGCAAACTGGTGCTTCTTGACCTGATAAAGTGATCGTTTTCTGTTCTGGCAGTGACAAGTTGAGGGTGTGAGCATGACAAGATGCTGAATGGTGAGAGGGCATCAGGGGCAGGAAGCTTTAGGGCACAGAGCTCCCAGCACTGCCTTACAGAGTGAGGGAAGATGGTGACTGAAGCGGGCCAGGTCTCAGCAGGGCTGTTTTCTAGGATTCTGTGTATGTGGTAACATTATGGGTTATCTCAAGATTTCTCAGCCAACTCTTTCAGCATTTGGGGGATGAAAGAATGGAGGGTGCTGCTTTTAAAACCTCGAATAAGTTAATTTCAAAGCCATATATTATATTAAAACTCAAAAGCAAAACCCACAACTTTCTAAACAGCTAAAATAAGTCTTACTGGACTTATTTTGTGGTTGCATTTATAAATTCTGCATATTCCTGATTGGTGCTAACAAGGTAGGAGCCTAGCATACGTGTCCTGTAAAGACAGTTTGAGGAAGCTGAGCTTGTTTGGTCTGGCAAAGAGGAGGCTAGTGGGAGATCTTGTGGCTGCCTACAACTATTTAAAGGATGATTAAAAGGATAAGAGAGCCCAAGTTGTCTTGTTCATGACAGATGATATAAAAAGAGGCAGCAGTCATGAGTCATGAGCTGTTTGGGAAGTTCATGTTGGAGATGAGTACAAACTTCTTTCCCAGGAGGGTGGTGCAGCCTTGGGACAGGTCCCAGAGAGGTGGGGGATTTCCATTCTTTAGTGTTTTCAAGCCTCAGCTAATCAAAGACTCTGATTCACTGTTGGCAACAGTCCTGTTGCAATTAGGAGATTGAATTGGAGATCTCTGGGGGCCCCTTCAACCAATTCTAAATATAATTCGAGACCAACTCTTGCTTGGAAAAAGTTATGGAGGTTCGGATAATCAATAGGCAGCTCACAACTGCCTTTTTTTTTCCCCACTGTGGTTCAGTTTTTAATTATCTCTGAACAGGCCTGCTCATGCCTGTAGCTTAAAACATCAATAGCTCCACATGCTTTGTAAACTATCTGTAAATATTTTTAGAACATGTCATGATGTAAATTGTCAGGGAAGTTGAACAAGAGACCTCCAGAGGTATCTTCCAACCTAAATTACACAGTGCATCTGGGATTCCACCTTTTATTTTAGTATAAAGGTAGTAAGAGACAAAACATAAACTCTATTGTTGGTCTGAGAAAAATTTTAAAATTCAGCAGTGTTTTCCCCGAAAGTTTTATGTAACCTGGTAGGCTCTTACCCAGCTGCAAGTCTGTGTGACCCCTTAGAGGTAAAGGGTTTTCATGTGTATTTGTGGCAACTTGATTCACCTGGGTTTGCAGACAGTAAACTACTGTAGAGCTGGACCTTGACAGATGATGGGAAGGGCCTAGGCAAGGGCCTCCCACAGTAGCAACATCTCCAAGGGGTGCCTTGCTGCCCCAGGGTCACTTCTGTCTGTTCCAGTGCGAGGACAGAGAGGCAGGGGAGGGCTGTGAGAGTCGTCCCTGCGGAGGGAGGAACCCTGTCAGCTCTAACATGCAGTGAACAGCCGTGGAGGAGCTGTGCCTCTCCTGCCCCGTCATCCCACACTGGGGATGCTGAAGCTGTGGGGAATCAAGGGGGCGGGATGAAAGGTGCTGCAGATAGTTGTGTGTGTAGAGGCAGAGGCTGGGAGGGAGCTCTTCATGCATTGGCCTTTCTTGCTTTCCGCTGCATTGCTAGTTCATCTGAGTGTCTTTTGCCAGAAGACCCATTGCTCTCTTTTGCTTCCTACCCTTGCTTCGCTGCAGACCACAGTCGCCGCTCCATACTGCTGTGCTGGGAGGGAATCAGCTGTAACTTTGCCTCTCTTTAATGTTTATTTCCTCTCTTTTTTCCTTTGCTTGTCCTGGCTGTGGCTTTTCTCGGGGGCTGGGTACAGATGGATCTTTGTGATACTGACAGCGATGAGGAGATTCTGGAGAGGATACTAGAGCTCCCACTTCAGAAGAACCACAGCAAGAAATTGTTTAGCATCCCTGAAGTGACTGAGGATGAGGATGAAGATGAGGATGAGAAGTGTGTTATGGAGGAAAAGGCAGACCCTCAAGACTCCTTGGAAACAGTTACCTACCATTCAGGAAGGACAGAGAAGCCTCTCAACGTCAAGGAGCCATTTCTAAAGGCAGATGGGAGTAATACCTCCACGGATCTGTCCACTCAGACTTCACAGGAGGACCACAGTGTTAAGGAGAGCAAAGGGGATGCTGACCATGTGAATCCTGCCTTTGTCCCACTGGCCTGGAGTCAGAAGAAGGCAAACTGGAACTGGAACTACCAGGAGAATGACCCGAAGTCTGGGACCGGGGCAAGTCCTGCTTGGAGCAAGAAGAAGGGAAATAATTACCGAGAGAAGACCCGGAGTCGGCCAGAGATGGGTAGGAAGAGACAGAATAATATAACAGAGCACTGCAGTCGTCTGCTGGGCAACTGCAGCCAGATGGGAGGCGGGTTATACAGAGCTCCTAGCCTCAGGGAAGAGCTGAACGTTGTGAGCAGTGCTGGTGGTAAGGAGGGGTTTGATATGTACAGTCGTGCCAGACAAGGCACCTTACGAAAAAACGACATGAAAGCAGTGGTTTCACGGTTTGCAGAACCTGCTGTGATGGCAACACGCTGCTCCAGCCCCAGGAGCCTGGAAATAGACATTGAATATGACTCCGAAGATGATCAGGATTCGACCTGTGCATCCCCCCCTGAGAGCAGGCTGTGGTCAGAAAGGTCCCAGAGCTGTCAGGCGGAGTGGAGTGATTGCTCCAGTCAATCTGAGGTTGCCCACACGGATGGCAGAAGGGACCTGACCAGACTGGAGATGATGGAAGAGCAGGGTATGGAGTGGGCTGGGTCTCCGAGCCGGCGCCTGCGATTCTTCTGCCAGGAGAAGGAAGCACTGAGATGTGAGAGCAGTTCTGAGGAGCAGGGCTGGGAGCTGGACTGTAAGTCACCTGGCTGGAGAAGGAGGCTCGAACATCCTTCGAAGGGGATACGTAGCACCTCCTTGCACAAAAGGGTTGGGTGACTTTTCCTATTCTGGCTTTGAAGCAGCTTGCAGTGGCGTTAGCTTCCCTCTGCTTCCCTGGCCTGCCTGTATCTTGCTTTGTTCAGTGTTGTCCAGAGAAAGGACCCTTCTCTAGGATTGTCTGGAAGAATATTTGAGAGATTCTTTAGTTCTGTGCTGCTCCGTGGCTTTTCTTGTATTAGCTGCTTCTGCTTTTCCTGCTAAATGACCGAGTGTCGCCGATGCAGTATTCCTTTTCGCACTGGGTCTTCCTCCCCATGGCAGGAGGCTGTGGGACCCAAATGAGAATCCCTGGTGAAATAAGCTGATTTGTGAAAGCTTTGTGTAGATGATGACTGTAATGTCATTGCCTTTCCTTGAAATGCCCTTTCCTGCGTCCTCATGCTCACCAAGGGGATCATCACAGGTGCCTGGCAGGGTGCCTGCCTGTACTTCGTTCTGTTTTCCAACTCCCTTGGTATTTTCAGCTCTAGAGTGTCCCTGAAGAGGAATGTTGCATTTGGATGCATTGCTCTTTGTGGAGTGCGTTTGGGCTGAGCGCTGTTCACGCGAGTCGGAAGGCAGAGGCTGCTACTAACTCTCTGGTGGTTCCTGTTGCAGGCGTCCGGTAATAAAGATCCTAGGGGCCAGGAGCTGCCTGGCACAGCTGCCTGGCAGGCTCCCAGCGGGAGAGCGAACAAGAGCGTAAGAAGAAGCCAAACGCAGAAACCTTTGCTCTCTAGTCCAGGTGAGTGGGCAAAGGGGGAGAGAGTTGGGCAGCAGGAGAGAGGGAGGCTGTTGGAAACAGCAGGGGAGAGGCTGGTAGGCAGCGTTTGAGCCGTGCAGGCCTATGGCAGTGGAATGGTGCTGACGTTCTCTCTGGTGTGTCTCCTGTCTGCACGCAGGTCCTCCAAGGAGCACCACTTCAGAAACCTCTGTTAAAGACGATGGCATTAGAATATTTGTGGCTCTCTTTGACTATGATCCTGTTTCCATGTCTCCTAATCCTGATGCAGCAGAAGAGGAGCTCCCATTTAAGGAGGGACAGATCCTGAAAGTAAGAGCACACCTTAGTGAATGTCTCTTACTCTGTATGGATCCATTTGATGTTCCAGGAACAGCACAAACCTTGGGGAGGCAGAGCCTCCTTCATCTTGGGAGTTTCCTTAGCATCCCTTTCTCCTTTCTCCATGCATCTCAGCCCCTGTAGTATAAACAGCCTGTCTTTTCCCTTGCAGATATGTGGAGACAAGGACGCTGATGGCTTTTACAGGGGTGAATGTGCAGGAAGGGAGGGCTACATTCCCTGCAACATGGTATCAGAAGTCCAGGTGGAAAACAATGAAATGAAGAAGCAGCTCTTAAAGCAAGGCTTCCTGCCTGCTGACACACCGATGGAGAGCATAGGTACTGTATCTCCTTTATGTCTGTGCTGTGCTATTGTCAGCATGTTTCTTTGCTGAATGTGGAGAGCTCAGTTGTGCTGTCAAGCTGTGTGGTCAGTGCAGCCCACCAAAATGATCTCTAGTGGTGGTCTGGAGGCTTGTTTAGTGGCTGTCGCCGTAGGAAGCAGGGAGGTCTCGACGGATGAGGGGGGCAGGTGTTCTGAGGTCTCAGTTCATAGCTGACTGCTGCAGCACAGCGCTGCCCAAGGCTGCATTTGCAGCTGCTGGAGCTGCTTCTGTGCTTGAGGTGTCATGTCTGTGAACGTAGCACGGAGTGTGAGTGAGGCTGATCCTTGCTCGAGGAGGGGAAACAAAAAAGTTTGAAGAGCAGCTGAAGGATGTGACCAAGAGTTTTCACTTCTGTGTTCTCTCCTTTGTTTTGTGAGTCTGTAATTGAACCCATAGGGGTGACCCTGCTTTTGGGTGAGAGAATCTCATCTCAAGCACAAATACAGGCTGGGTGGAGAATGGATTGAAACCAGCCCTGAGGAGAAGGACTTGGGGGTGTCTATTGACAAGAAGCTCAGCATGACCCAGCAGTGTTTGCTGGCAGCCCAGAAAGCCAACCGTGCCCTGGGCTGCATCAAGAGAAGTGTGAGCAGCAGGTCAAGGGAGGGGATTCTCCCCCTCTACTCCACTCTTGTGAGACCCCCCTGCAGTGCTGTGTCCAGCTCTGGGGGCACCAACATCAGAAGGACACAGGCCTGCTGGAGTGGGGCCAGAGGAGGCCATGAAGATGATCAGAGAGCTGGATCACCTTCTTTGTGAGGACAGGCTGAGAGAGTTGGGGGGGTTCAGCTGGAGAAGAGAAGGCTCTGGGGAGACATTAGAGTGGCCTCCCAGGACTTAAAGGGGGTACAGGAAAGGGGGGAGGGGCTCTTTATCAGGGGGTGTAGGGATAGAAAAAGGGTAACCGTTTTAAACTGAAAGAGGGTAGATTTAGATTAGATATAAGGAAGAAGTTCTTCCCTGTGAGGGTGGTGAGGCACTGGCACAGGTTGCCCAGAGAAGCTGCCCCCTCCCTAGAAGGGTTCAAGGCCAGGTTGGACGGGGCTTTGGGCAACCTGGGCTAGTGGAAGGTGACCCTGCCCGAGTCAGGGGGTTGGAACTAGATGATCTTTAAGGTCCCTTCCAACCCAAACCATTCTATGATTCTGTGAGAATCTGTGACTTGGGAATGGAGGAAGATGGGGAGAGACTCATGGGGAAGGGGAAGGAAGGGTGTGAGACAGCAAGGTAGGCAGTCAGGAGTGTACAAGGAGCAGATGTGGTCCTTGGGCTCCTCCTTACTTGCTCCCTGAAGTATGTGGTTCAGTGCTTTATGCACAACAGAGACTTTCCTGTTTCTTCCCACTTGTGTGCTTGGAGAAAGGAGAGGATCCTTCCCTGGGATGTGCAGCCAGCACAGCTCGGGCTGAGTTAGGCTGCAGTGCAGTGGCTGTGAGCTGCCCTGAGACTGCTGTCAATATATTGGTGTCCCAATGACTGTCCCTTAGCTCTCCTATCTCTCATCCTGCACCTTTCTTGGAACTCGCTGCAAGCAATGGCCATTGTTTGACCTGCTCCACTTGTTAAAACAAGAGGAAATTCTTGTTTTGGCTGGCCACTGTTTCCCTACCAGTTGAGCAGGGTAGAACAGCCCAAGTGTGGGTCTGATGGCAATGGTAAGCCTTGACATTGGCTGAGCTATTCCACTGCCTCTCACATGCAGTAGAAGAATAAAAACCAACCCCCCCACCAAAAAAAAAAAAAAAAAAAAAAAAATCCAGCTTGTTTCTGTTTCCCTGCAGTGAGACCCAGTATCCAGCCCTGGAGGCTAAGGAGCTCCTAAATGTGAGTTACTGGAAGGTTGACCCTGAGGAGCAGAGGGGTTGAAGGACCCTGTTGCTTTCACCACTCTGTAGCTATGTGATTTTTTGGTAGGTTTGTGTCCTTTGGCCTCTCTTATGTCTAGGGAGAGGAGAGATACGACTGAGGCTTTTTTCACATTTGGGACATTCCTAACGTTCCTCCCGCGTGTATCCTCTGGTGCCCAGAGATGGCCAGATGCCTGTGGTGGCCTTTGTCCCTGTGTGGATACACAAGGCCCTCTGTCCTCTGCCCCGCTGCGCACTCTCGGAAGAATAAAGGAACTTAATAGCTCTGAGACTTCATGAAACGTAGTGGGTTTGAAAGTTTTCAGGAGGGTGGTGGTAGTGAAAAAGACATACCTTATGTGTGCACGCAGAAAATAAACCTTGTTCCTTAGGCAGCCGGGCTGTATGTTCCTCTGTTTTCCTGCTGCCATAAACCCATATTACAGCCTCATAACTAAGAAAATGCCTTGGAGGGCTTGGTCTGGAAACTCTTTCTGCAGGCTCATCTGGGGTCTCGTCCAGTACTGACCCTGCTCAGTGCAGAAGCTTTAGCTAGAGACCTCCCTAGATCCCCTCCCACCTGAGTGAGTTGGTGGGGTGCACCTCACCTGGAATTTTTCAGGTCTTAATGGTGCAAGGTTTTATTTTATCCTCATGATGCTGCTTCTGGAAGATACAGTGCAGTGAAGTTGCCTGATGTGTACTGTGGTACGTGATGGCATGAATACTGTGGTAGGTAATGGGCATAAACACAATGTGTTTTGGGATGTGGATCATGCCTCATCTGAGTCCACATATGAGAAATGGAGGTGTGGGCTTTGCCCGTAGTGATCATGGTGTCTGCTTCCCAGGGGAGGCATGTCATGCTACTGTTGCCTGTTCACTCTTCAAGATGCTTTTCACTTTCCATGCACTGTCTGTTTCTCTTGTCTATTTATTTGCTTTTTTTGATTTTTATTAAGGAAATGGCACATTTTCTCCACCTCCACGCCGCCAAACCGTCCCTCCTCCAAAACCCAGACGCTCCAAGAAAGGTCTGTGTCACCCACTGCCTCCTCTTTGATTTTTGCAATAGGATTACAGACTGCATTGAATTTTTACTACTTGCTTACAGGACCCTCAGATGTTTGTCTCTGTACGACTGCTAGGAAGTGGAAAGAGAGCCCATCCCTGTGCTGGTGTTAAGTTTTTAACAACAGTGATGTCTTTTTATAGTTTTGGAGCTTGACCTCTGCTTCTTGTTACGTTCCTGAGTCATGGTTACTGGTGTAGACTTTGAGTTGCATGAACAGTTTGCTTTTGTTGTTTGCTGCCTTGGTCTTTGTTCTTTTTATTGTTGTTTGTCAGTTGTGTCGTGTGGTCACTGTTGAAAGACGAACTCTCGCTGATGAGACATTTTCTTCCCCCAGCAGGGCTGGATAAACAGGAGAAGTACAAGTCTCATCCAGGTGAGAACTGCTCTTTCTTATTCTGAGTAGATAACACATGATCATAATACAGATACGTTTTGTGGTTAAGGGCCAATGCAAGACCCTGTAGTGCTGCTTCAGAGCACTGTAAGAAAATGGTCATTCTCACAAAAGAAGAGTCTTAATTCTTTTAGTTTAGTAGTGGGTGCAGTTGCCTTTGACTAAACAGGGAGTGTTTGAGGGTGAAGGGCCTGCATGGTTGTGCTTTGGAGGAGCAGGGAGGTCTTACTCATCTGATGCCACAGTCCTTAAAGGTCCAGCATCCCTTGAGAGGATGCTCATGGTGCTTAGGTGCACAGTCATCTGTTGATGTGCAGAGAGGCCAAGCCTGCAAACCTGTTGCCAGCCCATCCAGTGTTGCCCTGAAGCAGGGTTTAAATCCATAAGATGAAGGACTGGACAGTGTGTGTTTTCTGTAATGCCATACTTTGCTTTTGTAGACTCAGAGCAGGTCTGTAATGGGGCTGAGCAGGCAGGTGGCTGTGAAGGTGCAGTGTGTTCCCTGGATGATGAGGCCTGTGCAGTGGCTGGGCTGCCAGGTGATGCTGTGCAGGGCTCTTGCTCTTCCCCTGGCACTTGGAGGATAAATTTTTTAGCTCAATAGCAGGTCATTGTGTGGAGGGAAGAGAAATGTCCATTTGAGACACTATAAAGAGACTGCTGTCCTCTGTGTGTGTCTGTACAAATAGAAAACATAAAATAAAACATTCCTGTATACATAGGCAGGACACCAGGATGCTGGAATGGGGAGATGTCCCCACTTTTGTGCTTGTGAGGTGATACAGGAGATCAGAAAACTGCTTTACGAAATGTCTCTAGGGCCTCTAAGATCTCTCTCCCATTTATTTTCCTCCTGGTATTCTTTTTGCTCAGTCTACTCCAAGAATGGTGAAGGAATTGGTGTGATTTGGGATTTTGTTCTAGAACTTCTAGCTCAGGATATTTTGTTTTATTTTTGTCCTGCAGGACAGAAGCATAAAGACTCTGAAGCTGAACTGCTGATTCCTCGAAGTATGGTGGCTGTCTTTGACTATAACCCTAAGGAGAGCTCTCCAAATGCAGATGTAGAGGTAACCACCACTCCTTTTATAGGGTTCTTTTTCCTCTCTCTTTTTTTTTTTTTTTTCCTTCTATCCAAAGACACTTAACACTTCAGTCAAAACAGAGACTATTATAGCTTGGCAATATTACTGCTAAAAAGGGGTTGGCTGAAGTCATAAAATGTAGAGCTTGCTGACATGTTCTCCCATGCATTCTCTGATAACAGTGTTATCAGTTATCTGTGAAGAATATGAAGCAATATAGCCCTAATGATTTTCAGTATGTGTCTCAGTGAAACTGTGCAAGCATCTCATGGCTTCATAGCATCCTCTAGTGATTAGACAGGACTAAGCAGATCTGGAGTAGGAGGAGGCAGACCCTGCTGTTAGCAACTGATTCAGGGCACACACTGGTGAAAGGAAAAACTTGCTTAAGGGGTTGAATAGACTTCTGATACTTCAGATGAGCACATATTTTGTGTTAAATACCTGTGTAGGTCTCCGTTCAAGCAAGACTTAGCTTCAGTTTAATGGACCAGTCTTTGAAGTTCTTGCTTTTCAAGCAGTCCCTACATATAATCCAAACAGTATTTTTGTGGATAAGTCTGTTTCAGATGGAAAGATTGCAATGCAGAATCCTTTCTGCAAAAAAAAGTGCTAAATTAGAACATGCTCTGTTCTCTGTTCCTCTGTAGTAGTGTTAGTCTACTCTGAGCAAACATGAACACGGGGTTTGGATTTGGATTCTTTCCATGCATCCAGAAAGGAGTGTATGGCCAAGAGGTGGCACAGTTCAGGCAGTCCTTGCCTCCCAAACTGAGTGTCTTGTGAGCAAGGCAGCCTGCTTCTGAGGACAGAGTGTTGTAGGGATGGTGAATTATCCTGGGAGATACAAAGAGAGCGTGTATCCAGCCAAAGAACACTTTCGAGCCCTTGTCAACAAGGAGATGACTGTATTTTTTGCAGTGATTTGGTCTTCCTAAAACCTTCCCTGTGGAGAGAGCTCAAATAAGTGAAACAAGCTGGTGCAGTTCTGTTGCATTGTTGGAGATGCTTCCTGTTCACACTCCCAGAAAATTTGGTCACCTGTTCTGCTAGAAGGCTGCAGCTGCTGTTTGTGAACTTGCACCAAGTATAGTAGGATCAGCTGTGCCGTTCTGTGTGTGACTGAAGTTCCCTACAAGTGTCTTTCTGCTAGAGCACAGTAATTCACAGCCAACAGGAGGAGCCTGCAGCATCCAGAAATAAACTGAGTACTAGGGATATAATAAGCTAAATATATTAGAGGTCCCTTCCAGCTAACACTTCTGTGAAGTGCATATAAAGCCAGTGTGTCTTGAGTGGGACACAGCCTGGTTGGACTGCACCTTTCCTTAGAGCAGCTTTTTTGCAGTAACTGGGCAGTTTCTTCCATTAGAAGGGACTGCTTACACCTTTGTCTTCGGTCTTGTGCTCCGTGGAGCTGACAGGACAGACGGATGTGGTGGTGAAGGGTCACATTTATTGTGCAGTAATATTCTATTTCCAGGTCAAATCTTCCTGTTTGTATGCATTCCTGCTAGTGAGTAATCCCTGTACATTGCATACTGAACAGGCTCATCCATGGGAGCGAGAGTTAGTACTTACATTTGAAGAAATTAAAGGTGTTTCTGGTGCTTGTTCAGCTTGTTCTCAACATACCTTTCCAGAACAGGTGTAGGTACTATTTTGAAGCCTTACTAAAATTGGTTTAAGAAACAGGCTTTGCTCTTGTCTTTTAATTTAATTTTTTAAAATTTTTTAAATTTCTTGTAATTTATGAAATACTGCCTTAGCACTGAATTCAACAGTTAACCACTTCAGTTGATCTTCTGCATCCTGGTCCTGCAAGTCTTAACACAGTGGCTTCCCTCCCTCGAGGTGAGATTGTGTAACAAGCCCGGGGTGACCTTGTGTTTCTGCTGAGAAATTCCAGGCAGTGCTTCTCCTCTGACGACTGTTCTCTTGCTCTTTACAGGCTGAACTGACTTTCAGTGCTGGGGACATTATCACTGTGTTTGGGTCCATGGATGATGATGGATTCTATTATGTAAGTACAGGGGTTGGGAAGGTCCTGTGGCTACATCTGAAATCGTTGGAGTCCATCTAGTGGCAGGAGAGCAGAAATCAAGGAAGAAAATATTCTGCTTTTGGAAAAAAACAACCCCGTATTGTTTCTGGCAGTCCATGCTCCTCCTGGAAACCCAATATCCAAATGGTTCTGAGTTTATTTCTTAGCATAACTTGACTGCAGGTTTCCCAAAGCTCAGGGTGCATTTTTCTGTACGTGCATCAGCATCTGCTGTAAGCTGTTTTGTCACCAAGCTCTCAGACACATGGTCTCATCCAGGACAGGAGGCTAAAATGGCAACATAAGCATAAAAATGTATGATGACTCCCATCCAGCCATACTTCAGCACATCAACTTCAGCAAGCTCTGGTGTCTGTTTAATTTACTCTGCATGCCTGGGGACTGAGCCTGCCAACGAGCTGTGTGCTAGACACGATCCTTGGCCCTTGGATCATTCACCTTTTCCTGCACAGAATGCAGTGTGTCTTCACACATCAAAGTTGAGGTTCAGCTCCAGGTAAAGTCTGGAGGGGGGATCACTGGGAATGTTTTGTTTGACTTCTTTTACAGTGTTGGCCAAATGACATTGCTGGGGTTGTTTTTGTCTCACCCAACCACCTGCTGTTGAACTGGAGACAACTTTTCAGGAATACAGCCAAGCTTGGTTTGCAGCTCTGGACCTCAGTGAGCATTGAGGCAATGACTACAGGACATTGTACCAGTAGTACCTCATTCTTTAAGAAAATGAATAAATACCAGAGCAAATCAAAGGCCTTTAGAAAGCTTGTGGCACAGTCATATTCAAGTTGCTTCTGGGACAGCAGTGGAATGTTGCTGGAATACATTTGTCGTGTCTTGCTGCCACCTTTTCTTCCTTTACCCTCTTCTGTGTTTCTGCACTCTGAATTGTTCCACAACTAAACAAGAATGTGAGTTGTGAAATTTGCTGAGGATCCTTCAACATGAGCATGTTCCTCGGTTTCTCTCAGGCCATAGTCTGGCCTTCTCTGCATGGAACTGCTCTATTTATTATTTCTCCATCAGCCAGCAAACCTGATGTGAGAACTGAATATTGCTCTTGCAGGGAGAGCTGAACCAACAGAGAGGGCTTGTCCCATCTAACTTCTTGGAAGCTGTAACATCGGATGGAGGCATGGTCGAGGAACTTCATTCGAAAGATAAAGAAGGTTTTCCACCGAGTGCTGAGAGCCAGGTAAGATTATGTGACTGCATAGTACAGACATCCAGACTGTGATGTGGCTGGAGATTGGGCATTGTGCAGCATGCAGCATCTGATGGAATCATTTAAATTATTGCATGCAGCTTAGTTCATCCCATGGGAGATGCTCAGAAGTTTAGAAGGTAGTGCTAGGAACAATTCTTGAAGACTTATCTACAGTGCAAAAAGAGGCACAAAACAACATCCGCTGGGGCCTCAGTCTCATTATGGTCAGGTGAGCAAAGAGCATTCCAGGTCCCACCAGCAAATTCTTGATCCAGAAAAGGGTCAGTGGTGAAATCCTGCTGCAAGCAAAGCAGTTCAGCCTGCTCCCCAGATACATGAAATTCTTCAGATATGCTCATATCCATGTCAAAGAGCTCTGGAGTTATCGACACCCAAACACCAATGCTCTTCCACTCACCCTGAGTTAGATATATCTTAATCCAGTCTGAGGTGCTTCCAGATAAATTTAAAACACACTGGGGAGTTTCCCAAACAGATCTGTGGGATGGATCCTAAGGCTTTGAAAGCATCCCACAGACACAGGGAGTTCAAAGGTTGAGCTAACCCCTTGCATTATGTTGCTGACAGTCTTAAATTCTTAAGCGGAAGTTTTGAGTCATCTGCCAGATTCAGTCAGTCCCCCCAGTGGGTGAGGCCAGAAGTGTAGCATGTCCCTGGTCACTCCTGGACCTCATATGCTGTGTCATAGAGAGTGAGAGGCAGGGCAGGACACAGCTTGGTCCCAGCTCTCATGTACTCAACCTTCAGTTCTTCCTGGGAGGTATTGGCACTGTCAGGTGGTGCCAGACCCATAAAAGTGTGTCAGAGCAGGCCCAGATCGGCTTTGAGCCAGTCCTTAAGGAAGTATGTGGCCCCGAATCCTCTGTTGAACTCTCCACTGATGCCACCCTAGTTTTCCTGCTCTCTGCAGCGTTCCTTGTCCTATTTTTCATGCTCAGCTCTTCCTTTTCCCTGTACCCACCTCCCATTTCTATCTTCAAATGCTGCATAATCTCCCTTAGGCTTCACCTGCAGCCCCATCTCTTGCTTCCAGGCATTTCAACCTTTGTGGGTACAAGTCTGCACTGCAGCCTCGATGCCTTCTTATGAAGGGCAGGTGGCAGGCCTGACTCAGAAATAAGGTTTGTGGGTAGCTTGATGGATCCTCTTCTAAACTCAGAAGTTGTCTGGGTCCCTTGTGCCTTACCTGTTTAGGACTCAGTCCCTTTCCTCCCAGCTTGTAAGTGCTGGTCCATGCTGGGGAATCACAGGTTAATTAAGCTGTTACTACTAGGGTTTAAGAGCCCTGAGATTACACAAGTCTAACTTTCTTGGGGGGAAACAAGCATTCAGAGTGGGTTTCCTTCTTCAGTTTCCTTCTCAAAATTACTTACTTCTCCCAAATCACTCATCTATTGGAGTAGACGGTGCCAAAGGAGATCTGAACCAGTAAAATTAAAACAGGTTGAATTCATAGTGTAGCTTATTACAGATCTAACCCTTCTCTCTGACTTCAACCAGCAACAAGAAGGGCCTGTTTCAGATGCCAAGGGTCATTATTCCAGCCCCAGCCTGGGTCATCCCAGAAACCATGGGGAAATTCAGGTGACCTTCAGGGCTCAGGGAGCTGATCTGCCACTCGCAGATGTGAAGGGTTTGGCTTAGCTAATGGTGTTTTGTTAAGGGTGAGTAAGAGGGAGGAACTTGGCTGTTAAACAGGGTAACATACAACAAGTCTGCCCTTATTTCAAGTGTTCCGATTTGCGTCCCCCTCTTCTGTTTTACTGGAGAGGAAACTGCGACACCAGTTTGACCTGCCATGTCCCAGGCTTTGTCCCAGGCCTTACAGGGTAACAAGCTCCTGCCCGCTCTGCAGCACGAGCTGCTCCTGCTTGCTGCCCTGCAGCTTGCTGCTGCGCCGCTGTCCTCTCCGCTTTCCACTGGTGCTGGGTTCAGCAGTGGGTGACTGTTTCCCCGGACACAGGAGTTTCACCCAGATATTCCTGCATGCTCAAGGCTGTAAGCTTTTTCCCTATGGTTCATGACACCATTTTTTAAACAGAAATGCCTTTTAAGTGTGAATAAAACAATCCATATAAAATAGACATGTTTCAGGCTTGCCTGCCCTTCAGACCTTTCCATTTGTCTCCATTTCTCTCTGCCAGAAATCCAACAGAGCTTCCCCTTGCATTGGCTGATTTTGGGCCTGCAGAGCAGGAAGCTGTGGCCTTAGGTCAGGATTGATTTGAGAGTTTTGGTACTCAGCTGATCCACGAGCTGCTATTTTTTTTGTACTCTGAAGTCTGGAGACTTGGAATATTCAGTTGATGGTGATTAAGCCAATTTTATTTCAGTGGGAATCCACGTTAACTATCTAGGCATGACTTTTTGTTGGCTGCTTCTGTGTAGTGCCAGACTGCCTCCTGTTCTGCTGCCTCCCTGCTTCACCAGGAGGTCTGTCCCGGGTGATTCTGGCTTAGCGCTCTTTAACGGTGTGCAGTCCTGCCTCCTGCTTGTGCTTTGCAATCCAGACCTATCTAAACAGCTTCCAAATATTAAGGGCAGGTTTGCCCCCTTTCGAAAGCAGTACATTTACCCTACTCATAACCAAACTTGTGTTAGCTAACTGTGTTTAAGTATGTTTAGGGATTACCAAGGAGAGACAGAACATGATCCCACTGAGGTTTTGGCTCTGTCACAGCAATCACAGCATCCCTACCTATGGGCAGAACACCTGATGGGTAAGGTAGAAGGAGTACCTCCTCCTGTAAAACACATATTCTAGGGCCATCCCTGAGCTGGAATGAACTCTCCCAGTGATACAGCCACGCCTGGGGCTTTCCAAGATCAGAGACACATTCACTCCGTAGAGTTAAGAAACTTGCTTGTTAAAGCATGTTGTTGGCATATACACCACAAACAGAAGCACCTTTGCTGCTGCCGTTTGGTACGTGGGGGCTGGGGGGTATGCAAAAAAATATCCAAAGGCAACAGATGCATGGCAGCCTCTGGAGAAGTATTGTTTGAATCTTCTGAAAGAGAGAGTGGCAAAACAGACTCCCATCAAATTTACCAGTCCCAGCCTGAGACCTCACACATCAGGGGGCATGTATATGCACCGTGGTATCACAGTAGAGCTTTGGACTTGTATTAAAGCTAGTTCCAGTCTTAACACAAGCTTCTCCAGCATGATCATAAGTGATTTTTAAATCACTTGTAACTTCTTGGATTTGATGTTTTCACCCTGTTCTTACACTTCCCTTCGCTCTGGTGCTATGCCAAAGGCCTGAGAATAAGGACAATTTACTTTCCAAATTGAACTGGGGAAGGTGGATCATTTTGAATTATTTCTGAGTAAATCTTAAAGTGCTGGCAACTGAAAAAGGTGAAGCAGTTTAACTTTCAAACTGACAACATTTGGGGATTAGATTAAGCAATAAAAAGTACAGCACAAAGAGGAGTATCCAAGAAGTTATGGTCACAAGCTAGGGCCCTGAAGCACTCATGCTCACCAACTTGGAGTAGTTGCTTTAATGCTGTGGCTGTCAAATGAATATTTTTTACCAGTAATATGCAGTTTCTGTCAAAGACTGATTGTAAAGCACCTTCAGAAAGTGTTTGATTCTAATTGATTTCATGTATTTATTTCTGCTTGTACTATGCACCCGTGACGGTTCTTTTCTTCAGAGAATGAGGAAGAGAAGAGTCCAGTGATAGATATGAATGATACATAGAGAGAGAGAGCAACCATGTAAGTTTGTGTGAGAAGACCCCTTCAATCTCCCACCCAGCCTAGCATATTAAAGGGTCCTGCACCTGTAGTTTACTGCTTTTCTTGCTTGTAGTTTGACAGGCTGTTTTGGGGCTTGCTAGCAAGTCCACCTTCAAATCCTCTGGTGGCAGACCTCTACCTGCCAGATGATTGGTTCTAAATTAAAGACAAGCTGTGGTCTGTTCGGTTCATGAAGTGCAATGGTTTGGAACAATTATCTGGTGGTTTTGGGGACCGTGATGGGACTGTGCTGGATATTCAGGTTTAGAAAAGACCTGCTTTGTAATTCAGCCTGGCTCTTCTGCCACTGTTCAAGCACATCAACAGCCAACGTTTTGTTTAGCCTTTGCAAGATCCTGCTCAGGCTGAGCACACCCCATATTCAGCCTGTGGTTTTTTTTCTTCTTGATTTTACTCCTTCCTGAGTATAGTCCTGAAAAACCCCTGCACACCATCAACTTAAGAAAGTAGTAACACTTAGTCCCTAAAACCAACCTTGTGGGGTAATTGTTCTGTCTGGTAGCACTTAAAGAAACAATTTGGGGGCTGGGGGGTGACACCCCTGGTTTTGGGGGGCAGTGGGAGGAGATCTGTGTTTTTCTTAGTTTCAAACATCGTTTTCCTGAAATTGTGCAAATGAGTAATACCTGAGACAGCACTGAAAACCACCCCCTAAAACTAACATGACTCTTCTGTTTATCAACCCTAATAGGTTTTACCAGGATCTTGACAGAACTATTTTTTCCTTCATGTTTCTCTTAGAGTAGAAACCCTAATTTTAGTATCATTTGTCTCTTACCAGATGAATCTGTGAACTGGTTCTGTTGCTTTTCTGCCATATAGAGACCTCTGAGAATATCTGCACATGCTTGTGTGCAAGAGTGCCTCTGTGTGTGGAAATCTGCCTGGGCATCGTATACCACAGCTGGGAATCAGCAGGACTTCCAGCCACAAAGACAGGAAACTGCTAGTCACTTCCTTTTAACTGTTTGATATTTGATAATGACATTGATACTGCACTATCCTTATTACAGTAAATTATTGTGACATTTGTGATGCCTCTCATTTTGCATGCAGTCTTCCTTGCATAGCTCTACAGGAGAAATTGTATAGGGTTTGTTGGGCCGCTTCAGATCTGCCCTAAAACTGTCCCACCTTTGCCAGAAGAATGGTTTCCAGTGGTTTCCACAAAGCCTCCACTGCCCTGACTGCACAGGGGCCTTTACATCACTCCCACATCCTTTGGGGCTGCTGAGCCAGACAGCCCAAGGCCTGAGCTTCATAGGGGAGATCACTCACTGCACATTGGTGAGACCCCTTCAGCTGTTAGCCCAATGCTTTTGTGCATTTTATCCAAGGATTCTTTGTCGCACAACACATAAATAGTTTCTGGAGCAGAACTCAAGGATTCTTACTTCTGCACACAGCTAACTCAGTAGGCTACCAAGTTAGCCCTCATCTGGCTCATTTTTTCTCTTTGCCTCCATAAATCTTGCATTACTGGCTGAAAATGGTTCATCTAGATTTGTTCAGATTTATTTCCAGACTTCTCAGACCTGACTAGCACTTGGACCATCAACACCAAGCATTGCACCTTGTATGTGGCTGTTGCCAGGAGATTGCAGCGGGTGCTGCAGCAGGAGTGGACCCTGCAGGCAGAATGCAGCTTTCACAGGGGCCAGGCTGTGCCATCGAGCCCTCTGCGGCGTGTCCTTGGCAGTAGCTGGCCTTTCAACGCAGTGCTGCATATCTGGAGAGTCGCAGAAGTGCCTCTGAAAGTGTGTGGAACAAGATTTCCTGGTGAAAACAGTGTGGGTTCAGGAAAAATCAGGGACTGTATTGTTCACTGTAATGAAGACAGGTGGAGAGGAGTTAATGTCTCTGTCCTTGTATCCAGACACCTCGGTTGAGGTAAGAGAGAGTCTGGTGGCACTGTCACTTGGGACAGTTTAAAGTGATTGCTGCAGGACAGTAGGTGACTCTCAACTTTCAGGAGTTGGGAGGGGTCATATATTCACACCAAGACAGAACTCTCTAAAAGTCCTGTACCCCTGTCTGCTCAGGACTGACTTGATATGTATTCAACGTACTGAGTCTGACTCTAGAGAAGAGGTTTCTGATCATCTTGTACCATCTTTCTTCCTGCACAGAGTGAAGCAGCTGCATAACTTCAACATGTGAGGGGAGGAGAGTTCACAGCCACTTTTTGTGCTCTTTGTCACACAGGAGTTGGGGTGCTGAAGCAGCAGTAGGATGATAGGGCACTGCTGCTTTTGCTTTTGACCCCAGGAAGTTTTAAATAAACAAACCCACAGTCCATAATGTGTGATTGTGCTACAGCTATGGCAGTAATGTTATGTCTGTGCATCTGCTTGATTCAGCAGCTTTCCCCAGGCACAGTGTGGGACCAGGACCAAAGCACAGCTACTCCTGCCAGTGAACTTACAGACAGCTGCTGTGGTTCTCTCACATGTCCTGTGCAGGGCTAATGTCTCTGCTCTTCAGGAATGCTTCCACCCCAGGCAGAGCATCCTGCTGCTGGTGTCGCTAACTCATCTTCCCTGTTGGAGCTGTGGCTGCTCACAGGCCCTTAAGGGACATGAGCTCCACTCTGCCTCACTTAGTGGGACCCAAGCAGAGAGGTGATGTTTCGGTGATAGGATAGGGTGTACAGCTAGGAGCTTGGAAGATGCTGGTTTGTGAAAGCTGTGTGGAAGAGAAGGCAGTGGGACAGGTGTTTTCCTAGACCTCAGAAACCCAGAGCCTCTTCCCTGGTGAACTTTGCAGCTTCTTGGGAAAGTCTGCTCTGCTAGGTTAGAAACAGTCACTGTCCGGACACCTAAACCCAGTGAGAGAAGCTCGTGGAAAGAAGGCTGCTGCTGGGAACTGACCTGCCATTAGTATTTTGTGAAGAAGAAACTGAGCCCAGGACTACGGCACTTCCTGATTCCTAAAAGCCCTTTCCAAAAGGAACAGCATACAGCGCATCATTTGGGACTGTGGATCCCAGTGAACATTCTCAAATGCTTGGGTGGCTTAGGAACACATCAGTTGCTGTGTGCCCCTTGTTCCGACTTCTCCGTGTCCTGCTCCATCATGAACTTTTTCTCCATTATTGGTGCCACTGCAGAGCATCAGACTTTGCTTTCTGCCCCTCCTGTGACTAGACCTGATGGATGCTGAGCTGCCTTGCTAGACTCCAAATTTCTCTTCTTACTGTGACAGAACATGGCCACTATTGCAGAAGCCTCCTGGCTTAGCAAGCCTCCTTGAGCTTCTGAAGCCCTTGTTCTTAAGATATTTTTTTTCTTAATGTCCTGCCTCTCTCCCTGAGTGTGCTGGGACCCCCCCAGGCTCCCCCAGCCCAGGCAGCCAGCAGGCATACATGGATGCCCCAGTATCCATCTGTGCTCTCAGGAGGTGCTTCGCTTACAGCGTCTTCAGCTGTGAAGCAGCATCTTTCACCAAGTCCTCAGTGGGGCTTTTCTGCTGTCTTATTCTTAGCCCAAAGCTAAGGAACTTCAGAATGTCTGAGCTCAGACAGTGGGTACAAAAATGTTTAAATCCACTGGAAACTTCCTAACTGGATCTAACTGCATATAAGAGCTGAGCCTTGCAGGGTGAGAGAGAGACTGACAGGGAGAAGACAGGGTTCTCTGGCTGAAGTTTGTGTTGGCATGTTGTCATTCACCAGCTCTAACTTCTGCTTTTTTCTTTTGTTTTCTCTTTTTTCCACTCAGTTAAATCCAGATGGGTCTGTTGATCAGAGCGACTCCTCACCAACTCCTCCTACTCTACCACCTTCCTGCCTTGTCATGGGCGAGCAGTGTCCAGAGCAGGCATCGCTGGCTGTTCTCAAATGCAGTGATGTACCTGGTCAGAGTAAAAAGAAGAGAGGCTTCTTCTTCAAAGGAAAAAAGCTCTTCAAAAAACTTGGGTCCAGTAAGAAAAATTAACAAGGGATTTATTGTTCTGTAAAGACTGCCTGTGCAGTCTACACAGGGACTGGAAAATTCAGGAGAAGCCCTCTGCAATAAGCTGATTAGAGTATTTTCATAGGGAAAAAGTGTATGTTGAGTAGAGAAAACTCTTCAATGGGTCTGTGAGCTGTGGTCTCTGCTGAGAGCCCAGCCGTGGGTGCCCACCCAGATGGGCAGTGGCTCTGAACACAGTGTCATGGCACTGGGGTGTGTGAGGCCTCAGCTCTAGGACACCGCTACCTCCACGGTAGTGTGTCCTGCTCCATGCAGCCCTCAATGCACCGGTTCCCTGTAAATATTTTAATTTAAAAATTATATTCTGGTTGTAAGTTAGCTAAATGGCTTTTCCCAGCAAAGCCCTGGCCCCTTAGGAAGAGATCCCTTGTACTACGCACCCTGGTATTTCTCTGGTCCGAAGGAGGTTGTGTCAACTCCTTTTCTTCCTGCAAAGAAAATTTGCACTTTTTTGTTCCCATGAATCCCCTTTGCTGTCTCTGGGCTGACAAGTGAGTTATTTGTACTGTAAACTTGTAAATACGCAGCTGTGCCTAGGAGCGTCCCACACTGCCTCAGTCATGTTTCAGCACGAGGATTCCCGTGGAGGAAGGAGGGATACCCTGAAGGGGATTCATACTACTGCCTACAGGGTGGGCTGCTGTAAGCTGCTCTTGGCTGGTTCACCTTGACCACACACTGGCTGGGGACTCCGCCTTATTTATTTATTTATCTATCTATTTATTTATTTATTTATCATCTGCCTCTTCTGCAGTTTTATTTGGCTGTTTCAGTGGGCTGCTCCTGAGTTGGAGCATTTGGAGAGCAGAGCTGGGGATGGAGAGTTTGCAGCTATTTTCATATGAGATGATGTGTTCCTTGAGTTAAGACACATCCCTTTCTAAGCCACGGAGAGTTTTGTACTACATGGTTTCTATCCTTTTCAGTGTTTCTTTCTTTGCATGTTTCAGTGGGGTACTTGCTTTGAGAAGGACAGTTATGTGAGGTACGTGAATGATGCCAGCACAGTGTCCACAAGTGTTGGTGATACGGTATGTTTTTATTTAATATCGAATTTTATTATAATAAAGTCTATTTTCACAAAAATACATTTTCCTTAAAAAAGCAAAAGATTCAGTGCTGCTTCTTCAGGGGAGTGGGGCTGCAGAGGGGAAAATGACACCAATCACTTGTACCTAGAGGGTGCTCCACAGCACTTCATATAGGAGCCCGCCTTTCCTGGGATCATGGTGCAAGCTGCCTTCTCTGAGAGGGAAAAGTCATTACCTCTCGTGTTTCAGAGACCTAATCCTGGAGGAGGAAGCACTGAGGTGCGGTTACCCGCTGTCACGCTGCGCCTGGGCTCAGTTACACCACGTCCAGCCCTCAGCTGGACATGCCTGTGGCCCTGCCGTGCTGCCTGGGCAGCTTCACGCAGCGTTAGTCCTGGGATCTGGGCACTGGACCCCTTCCCTGTGGGTGCCACTGGGCCCGGGGGGACCCGCACAGCCAGATCCCTGTTCTGTTCTGTTCTGAGCTCTTGGGTGTTACAGGTGTGTGTGTGCTCCTGGACATGAAGCGAAAGGCACGGGGCTGAAGCGGCTGCCCTGATACCAGCGCCTTCCACGGAGGGCTGGCAGGGCAGCGCAGAGGGTTGCTGGCCCTGAGGCTGCCAGGAGCACGCGGGCCACACCGCTGCACTCACGTGTCCCTGTTGCGTCGATGTAGCAGAGCAGTGAAAGCAGCATCAGGTACAGTGGCTACATCCAGACCACAGTGTTTCATTCCCTGATGACTCCCTCATTTTTAGAGTAGAGCAAAACTGAAGACATCAGTGATGGGTTTTGTTAGAAGTACAGCTTCTGCTTTTGAAGTTTCAGATGATTTGGCGTTTTCCATTTTTTTAATTGGCTCCTCCACAGCAAGCCACCTTCAAGCCTTGCT
This sequence comes from Strix aluco, assembly GCF_031877795.1. NCBI lineage: Eukaryota > Metazoa > Chordata > Aves > Strigiformes > Strigidae > Strix > Strix aluco. The sequence goes on along the minus strand of NC_133949.1, from coordinate 4,271,007 downwards.
GGGAGCACATACCTGTGCCAAGATCTGTGTATCCCTTGCAGATGTTGGTTTCTTTTCGTGCTGTGGTGATAGGGCAGCTTGCTGGGATAGGCCCAACTCTGCAGTTACTGTGTCTTCTGACACAGCCACTGCTGCGCTTGGGTGATAGACTGTGATGATAGTCTGCTTTCTCAGAACAAAAGAGGCCAGCCCCACCACAAGAACCTTGTAAGTGGAACCCACACTCCACTTGCAGGCTTCCTAAACATCTGATAGAACTTCCAGAGAGTCCAGGCACATCTTGTGCCAGTCAGAGAGGGACCTGGGGGTGTTGATTGACAGCCAGCTGAACAGGAGCCAGCAGTGTGCCCAGGTGGCCAAGAAGGCCAATGTCATCCTGGCTTGTGTCAGCACTAGCGTGGCCAGCAGGGACAGGGAAGGGATCTTACCCCTGTGCTCGGCACTGGTGAGGCCGCCCCTCGATGAGTGGGTTCAGTTTTGGGCCCCTCACTCCAAAAAGGCCATTGAATGACTCGAGCGTGTCCAGAGAAGGGCAACGGAGCTGGTGCAGGGTCTGGAGCACAGGTCTGATGGGGAGCGGCTGAGGGAACTGGGGGGGTTTAGTCTGGAGAAGAGGAGGCTGAGGGGAGACCTCATGGCCCTCTCCAACTCCCTGAAAGGAGGGTGCAGAGAGGGGGGATGAGTCTCTTTAACCAAGTAACAAGCAATAGGACAAGAGGGAATGGCCTCAAGTTGCACCAGGGAAGATTTAGACTGGATATTAGGAAGCATTTTTTTACAGAACGGGTAGTCAGGCATTGGAATGGGCTGCCCAGGGAGGTGGTGGAGTCGCCATCCCTGGAGGTGATCCAGAGGCGGGTTGACATAGTGCTGAGGGATCTGGTGTAGTTGGGAACTGTCAGTGTGAGGTCAATGGTTGGACTGGATGATCTTCAAGGTCTTTTCCAACCTAGACGATTCTGTGATCTTGTGCCAGCAGGACCTGTCCACTGCCAGCAGCTGCTCAGAGGTTGTTGCAAGGGTCTTCTCCCATGTTTCTTACCTGAGAGATTAACAGTTTACTGCTAGGAGCCCTGAATCTTCTCTAGCCCTGTGCCTAGAGAAGAGGCTTTGCTGCCTCTGTGTCTCCCAGTCTGGGCTTGTTTGGGGACTGCTGCCCTATGCAAAAGTCTCTGTATTGTCAAAAAAGCGTGGTGTTGATTTTTGTAGTGCCACCATGGCAGACACACTGGCTACTTGACATCCAATCCTCCTATGTGAACCTGCTGTAGCTGCTCAGTTCTGCAGGGCCTCAACCCTGATCTGGTAAAGAGAGGGGTGGGGTTTCTGGAGACAGACTGAGCTTTCCTCCAGTCTTGCTAGGAGTTGCAGTTTTTCTGCCTGTTTGCCTAGAAGACATCTGGAATTGAGCAAAGCTGCCGTCTGTGGCATCTGACCCCAAGAAAGGAGAAGAAAAAAGGTGGTTTTCCCCTCTCATCCAACTGGAACAGTTGAGCTAGATACTCTTTATGTGCTTCAATATACTTTGGCTAAAAGAGAGAAAAATAAGGAAACCCCAAGAGTTCTGAGGTCAGAGCACAGGTCTCAGGTCTGTACCTTGCTCTTGCAGCATATTGAGTAGTTGATGCCTCCTGGTCCCATCAGTGGAAACGTGGACACTTGAAACTCTGATCTGCAGCGTTCCGTGGGCTCTGTGAAGGCCGCTGCTGCTGCGTCGTCGTGTGGAGAGGCAGTTCTGTACCTCGGTCCTCTGGGAATTCGGCCAAGGTGGGAAAAGTCCCTGTGGGCTTTTCTGGGGATTTTGCGGGATTCCCTTGACAGGAGGGACTCGGTTGGGAAGTTGCTGCACCTTAAAGAGAAATGATTCAGGAGGATCTTGATATTGCAGTGAACCACGTCTCCTGTGGTGAACAGGAGTCAGGGCAAGGACAGACTGAAAGTTTTGAAGTAATGAAGTGCTGCAGCTATGAATCCTGAAAGGAGTTTCCATGACTTCTGAAGCAGACTTAAGCAATCAAAGTCACCAGTGACCCAGTAATTTATCTTCAGCTTGCCCTGCCATGGAGGAAGTTGGTTGCCATTCTAACTGAATTTACCAGCTGGAATTTCCTAAGTAAGTTGTTTAAGGTCTTTTGAAAGAACTGTGTCGTTGCTTTTATCAGTTCATCAGGGGATGAACTGAGGAACAAAACCCTTAGGAAGAAAAGCAGGCGCTGTAACGTTTTGGGGTCTGCTCAGAGCTGGAGGCCGTGGCTGCAGCTGGTGCCTGCAGGATGGCTCCCTCGCTCCTGGTGCTTCATCCTCCCTCCTCAGCTGAGCCCTTGTGACCAGAAGCTGCGGGTTGTCCCTCTGCTGCCAGGCACGTGCTGGACTGTCCCCCAGCACATTTTGCTGTGATAGACACAGACATTTAGCAAAGTCACCCTAATTCAGTTGGTTCCCAGGCAGGCTCTACAGCAAAGCTGAGAGAAGTCGTCTTGAGAAAGGTTTAACACCTTCAGGCTTCGGTAGCTAAACACAAAAGGCTACAAGAAACAAAAAAATAAGGTAAAATGCAAATGTAATCTAGGTGTTCTACTTTGCACCCTCTGCTTTTAACTGCTGTGCTGTATCCCAGGTGTTGATGGCACATCTCTGCTCTGAGGCACTATTGCTTGCATTGACATATTGTTTCCGTACTCCAGAGAAGCAGCATGTGGTCTCTCCTTTGCTACCGAAGGTGGTGAGCACGAGGGCTTGGCACTTGCGTTGATGCCCAACAGAAGGCTCACCCCTATACCTGGCCTTTGCCATACACCCTTATCTAGGAGCAGGGTCATGGTCTCCAGGGAAAGTGAACTTCAAAAGACAAAGCATCTTTCAAAACCTCCCATTTTCATGGTTTCTGGAGCAGTTCTGAGAGCAATTAAGTAAGTTCCTAATTGTGAAATGCAATTACCAGCACAGACATGTACTAACTGTCTCGTTAGCCTTTGAAAAATCCTTATCCTCTTCCAACTGGTGAGCTGCATGATACAGCAGATGAAGTGCACAGATAATGGCTTTGAAACTCTGCCAGCTCTGCCCCTTTGCACAAGAGCAGCGCCGTGCTCGCCGTTGTGCAAGCGGCTGGTGGCGGTGGCAGCTCAGGCAGATACGCTGCTTCTGCCTCAAACACACTGAGCTCACAGGATCACAGAAAGGAGGGGGGTTGGGGGCATCTCCTGAGTCTCTGGACCCCCCTGCCCACAGCAGGGCCAGGGGAGGTTGCTCAGGACCTTGTTCAAGTGAGCACTATCTGCAAGGATGCAGATACCACCCCTTTTCTGAGCCCTGTCCCAGCACTGCACCACTCTCATGGTGTTTTTCTTATATCTAATGGGAATTTTCTTTGCAGCACCACATGCCCGTGGCCTCTTGTCCTTTCACTGGGCGCTTCAGAAGAGACTCTGGCTCTGTCTGCTCTGTAGCCTTCCCATGAGACAGTTGAAGCCAAGAGTGGGGCTCTCCTGAACCCATCTTGGACTAGGGGTCTAGACATGACCTGTGCTCCAGGTGCAGCCTCACCTGTGACTCGCTGCAAGATTTGCAATTCACTTTGCAGCTTTTCTTTAAGGCTCTGGACGACCAAGACAGCGTGTCAGAAGGTGCAGCCCCATCTGCGAGTAGCCCAGCTTTGGGGACGGGGACACCTGCAGAGTCACTGCTAGAGGCACTGAACAACCCTGGGGTTCCTGGAGTGCCCCACGCAGGGAAGAGTTCAGCTAACAGATGTTCATTTAACCTACCCCAGGGGAACACGGGCAGAGACTTGGGTGCTCTCAGTCTGCACTGCTAATCCAAGGAGTTTCTGTTAGAGAAGGGAAAACACAATTGCAATGCATGGTTAGTTAGAAGTGAGCTGAGGAGCAGCTCCTTTCACAGAATCATCTCAGTTGGAAAAGACCTTGAAGATCATCTAGTCCAACCATTAAACTAACACTGACCGTTCTCAACTCCACCAGATCCTTTGCTTTTCTGTACCCCAGCTTGTTCAAGCCCATCATTCGCCTGATCCAGCAGTATCCCACTGCCCCGCCTCACTGGCACTGCTGTAACACAGCCAGGATTTGGCCATCAGCTGGATTTGCACTCAGGCAGGGAGAGGGGCTTTGGCCAGGGGATGAGGTGGTGCTTTGTGACATGAGCTCCCGGTACAATGGCAGTTTGGGGAAGGGCGAGACCCTACCTGAGCTTCCCGGTGCTCAAGACCAACAGCTGGAGGTTGGTGAAGCCTGTTCAAACCATCATCCTGGTGCCTCCTGCTGCTGCTCCATCTCTACGCAGGGAAGTGCACAAAGAAGAGCATTCATGGACCCTTCCAGACCACAACAAGGACATGGGACAGGGCGGGTTAGGGAGGTGAGATGGGGAGTGCTGAGCAGAGCAGACACCCTTTAGAGCTGGTGCCTCCACGGGTGGATATGAAAACATCTTTTTCAACCTTGAAGAGCAGCAAAGGATGAAGAGCACCATGGGGGAAGGAGCCCTGTCCCTGTAGGACATCCCCAGGAGTCAAGACTCTCAAACCATGGCCAAGCGCAGCCTTAACATCTCCCCAGAAAAACTGGGGAAGCTCTGTCTGCTTGAGCATCAGGCTGTGCGTGCGGGTGGGTACGTGGGAGCCTCCCTGCTGGGGAGCTGGGCTGGGAGGTGGGTGCTGTGCTGCCTTGGCCTCGTGCACCCATGGGGAGTTTCCAAGCCCTGTGAGTCAGCCCCGTTGGGGCGCCCACTGCAGTAACACCCTGCTGCAGATAAAAGCGCAGGCGCGGAGGGGGCCGTGGCGAGGACAGCGGAAGATCACAGGTAAGAGCCCGGCCCGTTGCCCATTGGTTCTGCTTTCATGGAGCACTTGTTTCTGTACTGTGAGGCGGGGGCTGGGGCTGTGTTTGGAGCATCCAGCTGAGGTCTGCGCTTCCCACTGCTTGCATGATGGCTCCCCACACCTTGCTCCAGGGCTGGCAGAGCCACTCTCCGCTTGGCACCAAGCGCAGCTGGAACACAGCAAGGATGTGGCTGGAGCACATTGCTGCTGTCACCGGAGGGCTCCTCCACAGGGAACAGGTTTAGCTTGGCATTTTAGGGTGGCCTCTGGGCTACCTTGGCCAGCAGCTCCATGGTCGTGCTAGGCAATGTGCAGTAGGCAAGCCCACAGCTCTGGGCTCCTTCTCATAGAGCTGATCGCTTTGGAACACCCTTGGGAGGTGAGTGGGTCAGCTTTGGGCAAAAACATTCCAAGCGTTTACATGTAGAAGACCTTCCATGCTGCCCTGGCTGATCCCTCTTTCCCTCCAGCTCTTCTAACCCCACGCACCGACTCTCCCTGCACGCTCAGTGTTGCTGCCCGGGCTCCCCAGCGAGCTGCCTGCCTGCAGCACTGGCAGCGTGTTCTGCCCCCTGCTCCCTTTGGTGTTGCCCCCATAGCCCCAGAGCAGTGTGTTCCCACCAGTGCCTGAGCTCCCAGGGACAGGAGGCAGCTCCCTTTCCATATGCAAGGACCTCCCAGGCAGCACACTTGCTTTTTGGGGACCATCATGCTGGGAAGGGGACATCTCATGAAATCCCTTAACACCTGCCATCAGCAGTGTGGGCACTGACCTTTCCAATGCATGGCGAGATCCACAGAGTCTTGGTTTTCTTCACTTCTTGCATTTCTTTGCAGGGATGAAGGCAGAAATATTCCTGGGGTTGCTGATGATCCTCAGCCTGTTCCAGACATCTTATTCCTATGGTATTGTCCTTTTTTTTTTGCAGATCAGAGGCTTTTCTGAGTAGAAAAGATAAAATTAAGTCTAGAAGAGCCTGAATTATTCTATTGTAAGCAGCAAAGTCCTGAAGAGGTGTCAGAAGGGACATAGTCAGTTTGTATCTACTGTGGCAGCAATCCTGGCTGTTTCATGGTTTTTGTCAGTTAACATCCTCTCTGATTTCTTAAAATCACGTTGAAGGGGAGGTCAGTTCTCAGCACTGCTCCATCCCCACGGTACAACGGTCTCCCTCCCTGCACGCTGTGCAAAGCCGCGAGCGCAGCCTCTCCCTGGAGAGCGGGGTTCAGCCCTGGGGGCTACGGTGCCTGGGGGCAGCTCCCTCGCTGCATTCATGCTATTTTATACGGAGGCTGAAAACTGAACTCCCCTCTTCGCGGGGGGGCTGGTTCCTGCTCTCAAAGTGAGGAATGAATTATCGCCTCTTTCTGAAGTGAACTCGCTTCAGCTGCTGCAGGGTTTGGTGAATTGGAGCTACCAGGGGCTGCGGAGTTCGGGGATGGGGCTGTGACTCAGCTCTCTCCCAGCCCTGAATCACTGCTCCAAAACATACAGAGACCTCTGCCTGTTAATTTACAATGTAAAATCCTTGTGAAAAGCACATGCCTGACCTTTTATTTGTCTCAAATGGTGGTTCAGGCAGTAATTTTTCTCACCGAGGTTGTCAAAGAGGCAAACTCTGGGTTGATCAGGGAAGATATTTTAAAGAATCCAGGGAGAATTTGGAGATATTTATCCCCTTTGTGCTGATTTCTGAAGTTTTCTTCTTCCTTATAAGCTATAGGAAAACGCTCTCACTCAGAGAAGCCCACCAGGGGCTGTCCCCTCCTGTTCTGTGACCCTGTCACGACCTGGACTGGAAGCCCAGTGAATCGCAAGGGTTCTGTGATCCCCTCGGGTTAAATTAAGGTGAAACGACACCAAACGACCAGTTAAAACGTTTTACTTGTGGTAGAAAACAATTTAAACTTGGAAAAGGATAATAAGCAATGTGGTCTCTTAGAAATCTGTAAGAAAGAAAAGAAAGGAAAGAAAAGAAAAAGAAAGGAGAGAAAGAGAGTGAAAGAAATCTGGATCACCACCCCTGGATCCAGCGTTGTCTCAGGTCTGGTGATCTTGCACACACAGCAAAGTTTCTGTCCCCTTTTAAATTCGTCTTATCAGTTGATTAGCATACTAGATGAGGAGGGAGGGGCAGGTATTCAACGAACTCATTTCCATGAGAGACTTGGAAAAAGGTGGAGCAGGGGTTCCAATTGAGTTGGTGGTCATACTCGCCCTGCCCACTTTTGGTTTTTCCTCTGTTCCCAGAGATTTTTGCTGACTTCATTCTTCTTATCGCTCATCCCAGAGGTGATCCCCTCTTATCAGTTCTTGTTACCGCTTTGGTGATGAAGGCATGAAGTCATTAGCAGGGCAAGCACTGTGTCTGGCTTGCACAATGGAGCTACAAAGTGTTGGGCTTAGGGGTACTTGTGTTTGAGGGGAGACACCTGGTTTCACTCAGTCCAGTTTCCCCTCTTCGAGGCTCATCTGAGGAGTCTGTCAATGCAACTGCAAGGGAGTGGGGGGTGCAGCCATCGATACACTCCTACTTCCTTGGGTGACATTCCTTACACTAATCCAAAGGCCACAGCTTGTCCTTGAGGTTTTCTGTGTCGATGAATGTTTCAGGCATTACTTCTTTCAGTTCCTTACAGACCCACAGCCAGCAGAGGATGGGGACACAATTCGTTTTCGGGAGCTCCTCTGAGCAGGAGGGGGAGCAGTGAGGGTGGCAGGAGGTTGCAGTGAGGAAATCAGGCTGTGTATCCTTCTGCCTTGAGGTGTAGGGGGATGTATATGAGTTTTAGCCAGTTGGTGCCATGAGGAAGGACCCAAACTCACCGTAGGTGTATTAACAGTGTGGCTATAACCAATCTAGGATAAAAAGTGAGGGAGTAAAGACAGTGATAAGAAAAACCAGCACACAAGAGCTATTAATGCTGGGCTATCAATGCTTGTCATGGCAGCCAGTGGTATCTGTACAGGCTCTCTGAAGGCGACTATGGCTGGAGGCATAGAAATAAGATGAATCACATTAATCGGGGTTGCAAAATATCCTGAGGAAACAGCAACTGCTCTCCTTTGAAATGGCAGGAGGGATGATGCCTACCTCTTCTCATGGTGGCTATTTGAAGCCTCCACTGATGGAGATAATCTTTTCATGCCCAGGAGTGACTCGCTCAGACTCCCCTGAGGAATATTTGCATGTACAGGTGCCTCTCGCTCTAGAGAGTGAGCAGCAGCAATTCCAGCACTGCTGCGCCAATATCCCCGGGTGCTGGAGGCACAGAGAGAACCCCACTGCAGCACAGGGATGCTCCCAGCTGGGAGACAGCACTCTCACCTCTGCTCTTTCCTTTCCCGTACTGAGGTCTGCCGGAGGGGCTGTTGGACGCGTCGTCCCTCCTGAGCAGCGTGGATGAGGCCAAGCAGCTGGTGGATGCAGCCTACAAGCACACACGCGACCGGTAAGTCGGGGCTGGGCTCGGCTGCGGGCGTACACTGCGTGCCCTGCCTGCAGCGTCACTGGCTTCTCCTCCTCACTCCGGCTGAGTGGGCAAGGGTGCGAGGTCCTCCGGGGGCACAGTGGGCTCTAATCCAGCGTTTTGCCTGCCGTCACCCTGTTTTTACACCACATCTCCAGTGTAAGAGCTGTAACTGTCCTCTGTGTATGTTGTTCCTCCCAGCTCAGTATTGCTTGGCTCTGTTTCATCCCTCAGAGATACTCCGAGGAGGACTAGAGCCAGCATAGGCTCCTGCCCATTTCTAGTGGTTCCCTCCTACGGAGGGAGCAAACCACTCTAGGCTGCAGTGAGGGCATTTTGAGGGATCTGACTGAGACCCCAACTTTTGCCACTGTTGTTTGGGAGCTTCCTACCAGCCCATACATACCCTCCTTCAGTAGCCATCCTCTGAAACCCCTCGCTGGCTTAGGAACCCCTGCCTCTGAGAGGAGGCTCCAGCAGCATTAGGACAGGATGATCTGGAGATGTTTGGGACCTCCGGATGGAGACTGGCACCTGCAGACATCGAGGAGCTGGATAACATCTGAGTGAGGTTTCGTTGCCTCAAGGATGTAAAGACCTACAGTCTGTCTTCTGGCAGGTGGAGCTGAGATTTTAAGAAATTAAGAGATTCCCTTCCTGCAACTCTGCTGAAGGTGGCAGGAATAGCCCTGGGCTCTTCCAGCTACTGTGCAGGCAAGGAGATGACTCTGCCCTTGTTTGCAGCTCAGCCAGGAGAGCTGGGGTGCCTGATGCTCAGCTGTGTAACCTGCAGGACTCTTGTCTTTGCCTCATTTCAGTCCTGCAGATTTTATTTTATTCTCCCTTGCAGCATAAAGGAGCACCTGCAGAACAACGCCTTGACCCCAGTAGAGCTTCTGGGATATTTCAAACAGCCGGTGGCAGGGACTCGAGCCGCCGTTCGGGCTGCAGATTACTTGGAAACCACTCTGACCCTCCTCAAGGAGAAGCTGCAGTGGGCTGTGAGGGGGGACTTCAATGTCACAGGTGGGGATCTCACTTTGCTGGGAGGAAGGCAGAGGAGGAAGGTACGGGGTTTGGTGATTGGGGCTTTGTGGGGCTTGGGAGGAGGGAATGAAAGGGGGTTATAATGGGCCACGACTCAAATCCCTCCCATGTGACTGCAGTGAGACAAAGCTGAGTTATTTTCCTGTGCTCTCTTTCCATCTTAAAAAATTATTTGGGGGTTTATCAGTTAATGAAAGTGTTTTGTGCACTTCCTCGGTTCTTTCTGCAATATAGAGGTTAACGTACCAATGGGTCAAAGCTTGTAAGATTTTTCTAGATAATTTTTTTATCTAGAAGGGATAAAGGGAATGAGTAGGGAATGAGCAAACACAGAGGCTGTGACTCACAACAGCTCAACCTCAAGGTAAGTTCTTTTTCTGCCAGACTTCAGCTAGCAATAGTCCAAGTCACTGCCAGGTTGTTCTGCATCTGGAACAGGATTCTGTGAGAAAGACACAAATAGAGAAAGAGAACAACAATGTGAAAGGACATGTCAGTATGTGTCTTGAAGGAGCAGTGTCCGCCATGGGGTGGCAGTCCTGACCTCCCCGTTTGCCGAGAGCAAAAGGCAAATTAGGGGCAGTAAGAGAAACGGCTTAGGAAGGCACAGTCCTGCCATGAAGAGATGAACTCGTAGGGATCCCCAGCATTACAACAAACCACTGGCAGGCCAAGACACACATCATGGGGTGCTCCAGCATCGCTCCAGCACGGGCTGAGCGGGAAGAAGGAGGCAGAGCTGACTGCTCAGCTCCAGCCTCTCCATCCATTTCTGGAGTGATGCTCCAGCACGACTCCAGAGCCTTGCCAGACCACCCGGCTGCCGCCCCTTATCTGCCAGCCCAAGAGCTGCCTCTTAAACCATGCTGTGACCCAAACTGTTGGTGGCAGCAATGACTAGGAAACCTCCAAGGGACTCAGGACGTGGTGTGCCAGCAGCAGTAGCCAAGAAGGCTTTGGTGGTTGAACTCGTGGGGATATCGGCACGGTGGAAATGCAAAGGCAGCGTCCCCTTGGGCTGCCCAGCCACCTGATGGTTTCTTCTCCAGACAGCTCTGAACAGTGGTGATACACGCCGGCGGCTGCTTCACAGGGGGAAAGAACTTGTAATGCACCACTAGGATGACTGTAGCTGTTAACAATTTACGGTAGAGATAAAAAGAGAGGGGAGAGGAAGGAAAAAGGATTGCTAATGCTAGAAAACAATTCCACTGCTGCACAGGCCTAACATGTAATTATAAATAAGATTTGACCACAGCTTTGTTGGGTTTAATGCTTTCCAAATCAGAAAAAGCAATCTGCTGCTCTAGAGAGCAACCTCAGCACATCTTTAGCAGGAAAACCTTAGATGACAGCCTCTTGTGCTCTTCCAGATGATACTGTGATAAGAAATCATTTCAAGGGTGCAAGAAGGAAAACTTTTTCCTGAGCCTGGGAGGCACCACAGACCCAGCAGGGCCGGTACGTTCCTGCATGTTTATTCTCTGTTGTTACCTGGCAGACTTGCTGACACCAGCTCAGCTGGGGATGATTTTCAAGGCAAGCGGATGTGACCAGCAGAATAAGAAAATAAATTGTGATGCCTCTCACCTCTATCGAACGATCACTGGCGAGTGCAACAACAGGTGAGGGGGCTGTGTCAACAGAAGAATGGATGGGATGGGTCCTCCATTGGCAGAACTAGACCCACATCCCCAAGGATGATCTATGTAAGACGCCTTCTTTAGGGTTTTACAACCCACAGTGTTATTTCCTAGATGTGTGGAGCTTTTAATTACAGTCTTGCTTCGAGGATTTTTGGTGTTGTACACAAACTAGCTCTTTGGCCAAAATGCAAATAGCTCTGTGCTGGGGACTGACTCTCCAGCCCAGAGTCTCTGTCGTCAGGCTGCACCTTTCTTCTTTCTCCTGGGCTTTGTCTGACTCTGCTCCTTTGCAGGGTCTCAAAGGGCTTCCTGACCCAAGCCCATGCTGGGGCATGATGTGGCAGTCTCCCTGCCCCACACTGTGCACAGAAGGAAATCTGGGCACGTGGGCTGGGAGGGAGCAACTTCTGCATGTCCCATGGCTGGACAAATGGAGGAGCATGACTGTAATGTGAGAGACAAGGGAAGCTGTGCTAAACAGTGGAGTGTTTTAAAAGGGACAGTATAGGAGCATTCCCCATCCCTCCCCTGTTACCAAGAACCTGGTAGGCAGAGCATCTCCTGGGAGCACCTCAGGCAGAGGAAGGAGCTCAGACTGCCTGGGGGATGCATTTAGGCATCTGTATAAGTAGAGAGAGCTGCCTGCCTCCTCCCATTTTCAGACAGCAGTGTCTTCATTCGGGAGGAGGATCTGGGCTCTGGGATAAGGACGGGTGCATCACACCTGAACCAGACCCTGAAGCCCTGGAGAAGGTGGGCTCATCTGTGCCCTGTGTCCCTCCATTGCTTGGCCCTAGGCAGCGTTACACCAACGGCATACGACAGGAAACCAGAGAACTCATCTTAGACATGCACTCCAAAATTAAATGTATTATTAGTATATATTATTAGTCTAATAAAGGCTTTAACTGTCTAATCAAACTATAATAACCACCATTAATAATTCACCACTATAATTAAATGAACGGGCATAAGTATCTGCCCCTTTTCTCTGACGTTAGGCTTTCACCTTTGTTTTCCACCCACAGTCTGAGGACAAGGGCCCTTCAGGCTGGATGACACAAGGAGTCACCAGCAACCTGAGTTCTTGCCTGGGAGAAGTTGAGGCTTGGTGTGTATTATTGTTGTTATTATTACTAAACCTGAGGCTTATTGATAGCAGCAAACCCATAGGGCTGCGGCAGCTGCCCAGCTGTTGTACACTGCTGTGTGGCCCCATTTCAAGGTTCCTGTCTCTCTCCACATCCATAAGCTCTTGGCCCTGCCACGATCCTAATGACACTAACAGTTTGCTGTTCTTCCATTCACCCTGACAGGAGAAACCCATCACTAGGAGCTTCAAACAGACCCCTGGTCAGATGGTTGCCAGCAGAATATGAGGATGGCGTGTCACTCCCCCGTGGGTGGACAGAAGGAAAGCGTTTCTCTGGATTCCCCTATCCACTGGTAATGTTTGTAATAGTCATCTGAAAATGCAGTATTAGGGTTTAGGGATTGCCAATCCTGGATAGATCACAGGCGTCGAAGTGCATGTCCACCGACTGGCGTGGTGGTGATCACGAGGAGGAAGTTAAATTCACCAACTTCAGGTTGATCATATGAGAATCTCCAGGGTGATCTAACAGAAATGCTTTCTAACTCCCATGCTTTCAGGAAAAACAAAGGAAAATTAATCTGATTACTTCAGAAGTGCAGGATAAAGAAAGAATTACACAACGTGTTCTTTTAAATTAAATGCATTTAAGCCAATGTAATTTACTCACCTTTTTTGATTTGGCTTGTGGAAGCTGGTTGTCTCCTGAAAAGCAATATGCCAGAGGATAAAATGAGCATGTCAGTCGCCAGAACAAAAATTATCCAGCTAGAGATTCTGTGTGTGCAGCTAGAGATTCTGTGTGTGGGTCTGTGGGTGGGGTGATCTGTGGGGGTGCGTGTGGCTCTCGTGGTGCCTGGACAAGAGCAGGGACACTGTGATGTGGTTTCTGATCACTTGGGCTTGGTGCAACAACAGCACTAATGAGGAGCTCTGCGATTTTCTGGGTTGTGTGCCTTATGCTTGTGCTTTCACTGTACTCCCTAAGTCTGCTCCACAGCACAGTGTCAGGGCTTGAGCAGAGTTTTGATCACTTTTTCTGTAGTAATACATGGAGGAAGAACTGGTGGGGGAATTGTGATGGATGGGGAAGGGATGAGAAAGGAAGAGGGCTTTGGGAGAGTGCCCTGCTAGAAGGAGTTTACTGAGATAACTTTCAGAAATTCCCAAAGACTTTTTTTTTTTCATGCTTCTATTTCAAAGCAGTCTTGTAAAATGTTTTACCTCCCTTCCCCCGGGTATTCAGCATGGCTCTTGCTTAGCTGCTTCCGTATGTCCATCAAGGGATACACTTGGCCTAGAGGCTCAGAAACCTGACTAGAGCCAGAACAATGCGATGCTCAGCAAAGGGGGCACTCAGTAATGCCTTCCAACTCAGACAGAGATTTCATTTTTCTTCTGTGAAGTATAAGGAATGCCTTGTGAATTTTTACTGATGTCCCCTACAAACTGATGACCCCTACAAACTGATTCATACAAGTAATTTCCTAATGCACTGTTCTGCCTTCATCCCCTGCAGGTTCGAAAAGTGTCAAACAAGATTGTCCGCTTCCCCCCTGAGCAGCTCAGGTTGGACCAGCAGAGAGCACGCATGTTCATGCAGTGGGGCCAGTTTATTGACCACGACCTGGATTTCACGCCAAACACTGCAGCCAGAGTCACTTTCCGTGGCAAGGTGGACTGTGACACCACCTGTGCCAAGGAGCCCCCTTGCTTTCCCATCGAGGTACAGCCAGCCTTCTCGCAGGGAAGGGGGAGAGGGAATATCTACCTTCCAGCCAGGAGATGTTGGTGGCTGTCCCAGTCTGTGGCTATGGAGGGGCCAAGGGAGTCAGACTACTCTCTGTAAGGTGGCGGTGCTGGGTTCCAGGGGCTGTCCCCACATGTCAGGCACAGCCACAACCTGTCTTTCCCCTGTTTCCAACCATTTACTCATCTCCCTCAATGATATGGCTTTGTTTTGGAGGTATGGTGCAAAGGCAGCGTGGGTGATGCCTGGATTATAGTGAATGTCTCAGAGACAGGAACTGATGGGTGTCAATACCCCAGCAAACCCATGTCCATTTGGTGGTTAAATGCTTATTAGTGCATGGGGCAAGGAAGTGATGAGCATCTCTCAATAGCAGCTAAGGCATTAGCACGATAGTCGCATTGGAGTCTCCACTCCAGTAAATGCTTAATGAGTACACGTCCACCCTGCAGCCCTGCTCTCCTGCCTTTGAAGATGTACTGCAGCTCTGGCTCTCCTGTGTACCTGTACTTCCTTTCAAGGAAAACTGTGAAGGGATGGAGCATGACTGAGTATTTGCCCAACATGTATTTGAGAATGCAGGCAGGGTCACAAGTTCTGGATGACAACTGTCCACAGCGTCAATATAGACACTGGACTACAACATGAGATAGGAACACCTGAGCTTTAAAGATTCAGTCCTGCGTGTATATATTCAGAGGAAAAGTTTAGGTATCCATAGGACTTTATGGAAATTTAGGCATCTCCAGGCTTTCAGGCATATTTGGGACTTGGACTCCTAAAATAGCATCTCTACTGTCAATGTGACCCTTCATATCTGGGATTTATGACTGATCTCCACACTATCTGTCATGGGGACTGTCTCTGAAATGGCTCCTGCCTGGCTTTTCTTACAGCTGTAGTACCACAGTGCAGTTTCTACACCCCTGAACCGGTGATGAATTTTATATTTCTGCAGATCCCACCCAATGACCCACGAATTAAAAACACGAGAGATTGCATTCCTTTCTTCCGCTCAGCTCCTGCTTGTACCAGCGGCAGAGCAATTCGAGATCAGATCAACGCGCTCACCTCCTTTCTTGACGGCAGCATGGTGTACGGCAGTGATGTGCGTTTGGCCAACAAACTGAGGGATCGGACCAGCCAGCTGGGCTTGCTGGCTGTTAACCGGAATTTCACTGACATGGGGAAGGCATATATGCCCTTTGGCAGCGCACAGAAAGACCCCTGTCTTATAGTCAGCAAGGGAGCTAAAGTCCCTTGTTTTCTTGCAGGTAAGTTGGGTGCTGGCGCCCCTAACCCTGAAATCCAAAGTGAACAATTCCACCAGCTCCTGTTCATTTCTTTAATTGGTTTTCTTAGTTAAGCAGAAAATGGAGCATAGCAAAACATCATGAAAGACTGACACAGGCTGTGCTAGGTCACAGATCTTCACCATCCCCAAGTCATCTTTGTGACTATATGCCTGGAGTGAAGCTGTCCCTTCTGTGCTCAGCAGCTCTGGTGTAGGGCCCAGAGAGCACACAGGGCTGCTGGAGGTGACCGGGGAACCAGTGCTGTGATGGAGCTGAGCAAACACAGCAGTAGCAGACTGGCCTGAAGGCAATGGCTTGTCTGTACTTGTCATTTGGAAGCTGTGTCTCTTCTGTCAGGATGGGTACAGGTGTGTTGGTGCTGGCCTGGGTCACCTTCATGAAACTTCTGCCTGTGCTGCTGCACATCAGCGTGTCTGCTGCACTGTGAGGGGAGCTTAGATCCCAGCTGAACTGAGAATGAGACTAGCCACAGACCACCTTTTAAGATGTGCCCACCCCGCTGGGGGCGCACTGGCAGCATGCTGGCCAGTACATCAGCACAGGCTTTCAGTCTGACAGTCAAGGCAGCCTCCTGCTCCATTTATCCTTTGTCATGCTTTTGGTATCCTCTTGACCACTTCTTCAATCAAAAATAACTCCTTTTGTCCTGGGCACAGCCTCCCAAAGCCATGCCTCCTCTCCAGCCAAAACACTGTACAGCCACTTCTCATCTGCTGCTGTTTGCTGTCTCCTGCCCCAGCACACAGAGATGGAACAACTGACCCGGAGCCCTGAGCACTGCTCCCTTCTCCCTGGCCCCAGCTGATGAGGACCACAATGTTGCCACAAATGTGCAGGACCCCAGAGAGGGTTTCTGATACACCTTGTGAATTAGTATCTCACTCCTCTGTCCTTTTCTTTTGGCGAGCAGGACCTGCTGGCTAACTCCTGCTGGCTCTGGCCACACTGGGCTGCTCATGGCACTGTCGGAGAAAGCTTGAGGGCACAACAGATCTCATCAGCTGTGAAGCTCATTTCTATTCCCTTGGCCCCCTACATATCTGGCCCAAGATCCTCTGGAAAACATCACCATGGTCCTTGGATATCATCAGGACCTGGTGGTGGGACCGGCGGCAGAGCTCTGCTTGGTGTCATCCTTCAGCGCCCTCCTTTTAAGCTCTTGGTGTTTTATGCTTCCTTCAGCCTCTCACACCTCTCTGTCCCATCTGTTGTTCCACATCTTCAGCTGCTTCCCCAGTTCTCGCAGGTCTCTCCTTGGTGAGGACTGCGCAGGACCTGTGGCCAAAGGCAGATGCCCAGTGAGGAGCAGAATGGGCAGCTGCTTCCCAGGGTGGGCCCCCAGCCCTCAGAACTCTGTGTCTAGGGGCTTCTGGAGCAGTTGCTGTTCCATAGCTGGGTGTGTAGCCATCAATGAATTTATAATGAACAGTTCACGCTGGCTCGGAAGCTCCTTTGAAAATTCAGTGTCTTACCTGTGACTTTTCTGGTCCCTGAGAACTGGGAAAATTTTATGTGTGCAGTTGCCTAACAGGGTTCAGCGATTTCCTATGTTGGAAGCCCTGGGTGGATGCATTCTGCTTGAGGAAACCTCACAGTGCTTCTTTTGTTTCTTCTGCAGTCTCTTACAGCCAGCCTTTGACAGTAAATGAAAGGGTCTCTGTGCTGAATGCAAGAGCAAATCCCTTTATTGACTATAGGACTAGGGGACTAAATACCACATATTTACTTTTCTCTGAGTGCCCCTTTATATTCTCATCACCTGCTTGCTCTCGGGTTTCCTGCCCTGGGTGTTTGAAGAAGGATCTAATATTTCATTGTGATGCCATTTGTAATTTATTCCTTCAAGTTGTGACTCATTTTGCTTTTACTTTTACTCACCAGAGAGCTTGATTATGACTGTCATCTTGCTTTGGCTGTAGTCTCAGCTGGTTTGAGGGATGCCTTCTAACTTTCAGAGTTCCCTTGGCCGTCCTGACTTCACTCTGCCCATTTTCATCTCTTTCTTGAGCTGTGAGACTGTCTCTCTGATGTGGGAGCCTGGAGACCACCCTCTTGTATTTAGCTTCTTAAGTTAATGCTCTGAGCTCTTATTTGAAAAAAAACCCTTCCCCATCTTTCTCTGTGATGCTGAGCACAACCATGGTGGCCTGTTGGCTTTTGCTGCCTCAGCGGAAATTTGGCTTTTCACTGGTGCTCTCCAACCCTTGGAGCCCAGACCCTGGTTTCCTTCTCCTGTGTGTTTCTTACCCATCTTCTTCGCAATGCAGATACTGAGACATCTGAAAATTTCGCTATGCATGCGTCCCAGTGAGACATTCACCCCCTCCCAGTGGGAAGCAGCCAAGCGCACGCAGGTCACTGGCAGTACAAGCCTGCTCACTTGTGATACTCCTAGGTGATTCTCGAGCAAACGAGATGCTGGAGCTGACGTGCATGCACACGCTCTTTTTGCGGGAGCACAACCGCCTGGCTAGAGGCCTGAAGAAACTAAATCCCCACTGGAATGGAGAGAAGCTCTACCAGGAGGCACGAAAGATCCTGGGTGCCATGATTCAGGTACCACCCACCATGTTCTGTGTCCTGGCTCTGCTGCCTTGTCTTGCAGTCTCACAGAATTAACATAATGGGGTTTGTTAGTGTGAGGTGTCCAAAGGGTGCAGTATTTTGGGGTGCAAATGACCAAATTCTTTCTACCAGCCCCTTTTGTCCAAAGCAAAATCACACGGAGATACACGAAATGTATATTTTATTATTATTATCGTATTATTATATGTTGTTATTATTATATTATTATTATATTAAATGTATATTTTAGACTGGATATTAGGAAGGATTTCTTTGCAGAAGGGGCTGTTGGGCGTTGGAATGGGCTGCCCAGGGCAGGGGGGGAGTCCCCATCCCTGGAGGGGTTGAAGAGTCGGGTTGACCCAGCGCTGAGGGATCTGGTGGAGTTGGGAACGGTCAGGGTGAGGTTCATGGTGGGGCTGGAGGAGCTTCAAGGGCTTTTCCAACCCAGATGATTCTGTGATTCTGTGAAATAACAAGCACAGAGGGGTCCCCCTGAATCTTTGATGTTCCTCTACTGTTAAATTTCCAAATTGCTTGATGGGTTTTTAAATGCACATTTTTGTTTGAGAAACATGGAGACAGAAAAGTCAGAGGAAAAGTTTTTCTAACCAGTGTTTGGTACAGGATAAAAACGTTACTGGAGATTTGGATTAAAATTCCACTGGGTTTTGGGTCTCCTCCTTTCAAGAAGCCCCATGTGCTGGTGGGTGCAACCAGCCATGGCATTCCTCTGTCCTTACTGCTTCGAGGCAAAGAGACCCTCGGGACTGTGCTGCACCATAGACTTTGCCCTGAATGAGATCCTAGGCTCACAGAAATATTTCTGTGCTTGGAAGGGACCTCTCAAGGTCTCTTGTCCAGCCTCCAGTTTGGAGCAGGACCAGCTTCAAAGCCAGATGAGGTTTCACAGCCAACAGAAAAGGCTGGCTCCTATGAGAAGAAGACATGGGGTTTCCAAAGGCAATGTTTAGTCATACCTAATTGGAAACCTGTCTTCTGAGTTGGCTCGACAAACAAACAAACAAACAAAAAGTAGCAATATCCAAAGGTTTAAGTTTTTAAAACTGTCAGTTTAAATATTATAGTGTAGCTGAATAAAGATGTTGGGTAAGCCAATGTGGAGAGACTCAAACAATTGTACTAAAAGCATTGTCTCCATCATCACGTTTAGATCAATGGTTTCATCTTCTTGCAATTTTCAGACAATTAAGACATTTTCACCTACTGACACAAAATTTGATTTTTTAAATTTTATTGTGCAGCCTCCTCTATATCCCAAAGCGGCATGAGACCAGGGTTGGAAATCTCTACTATGGGAGGACTAACCCAGCTGCCCGTGGGTGGTGATATCATCTGTGACAGCACTGTTGACTTTTTCTTTGTCATCTGAAGCATGTAGGGTGGGAGGGAGGAGGAAATGCAGTTCTACCTGGTTGGTGGGAATGGCCTCTACCTATAGGACAAGGAGGGAACATATGGGAGGCTTTGGCAGGCTTTCATCTCGCTCTGACCTGCCAAGCTGTTGAGGCAGGGAGGAGCATGTCAGGGGACGACTGAGTGCCAAGTCCTCAGCACCAACGGGCAGAGGATCCTGGTGCAGGGGATGAGAGTGGGTCAGGTACAAGCAGGAGCATCAGCAGCTTCCTGATGTTCCTGGAAAGGTTATGTCCACTTTGCATTTTCACACAAATCACTGCATGTTCATGCAAATCTCATCACTGCTAGCGAGTGTAGTGGTCCCACCATGCATGGCTGGAGAACCCAGGAGCCCAGCAGTGGCCTGAAGTGCCCGTGTCTGTGTCTGGAGCTGCATCAGCTGTGGCATGCTACAATGGATAGGTGCAGAAGAGGCTTTGAACCAAGACCACGGAGCTGCAGAAACAAAAACGTTGCTCAACAGTGTCAGAAAGGATCCTCACCAGACTGACAGATCAGCTGTGTGAAGGTCTGATGAGGTGAAAGGAAGATTGGCCCTGGGGACTGCTCCACGCCTGTGCTAGCAAAATCTCCTACATAAATCCCATCAAAGAAGTTCAGTGTGACAGCTCCTGTAGTTTGAGACACAAACAATAACTTTGCTTCTAAAGAAAATGATGGCCAAGCAATCAATGATTCACACTTTCTTTGTTCCCGCCTAGATTATAACCTACAGGGACTACCTGCCTCTTCTGTTGGGAACTAGTTTCCAGAGATGGGTTCCTCATTACCGAGGCTACAATGAGTCTGTGGATCCTCGAATATCCAATGTCTTCACCCTGGCTTTTCGTTTTGGTCATGCTTCAGTTCCCCCAACTGTTGACCGCTTAAATGAAAATTACAAGCCCATGGGTCCCAAAATTCAACTCAGAAACGCCTTCTTTGCTGTCTGGAGGATCGTTAAAGAAGGTAAAGCC
Organism: Strix aluco; assembly: GCF_031877795.1. Lineage (NCBI taxonomy): Eukaryota > Metazoa > Chordata > Aves > Strigiformes > Strigidae > Strix > Strix aluco. Next base: position 4,250,880 of record NC_133949.1, on the reverse strand, counting down.
TTTCTTGCACCTCTGCAGTGTAAGGTTATTTCATTCAGCCTTTTCTGCTCTCTCTGGATGAGCTTCTGCTTCAGCCAAACTTAGAAGCAGTTTGCATTAAATGTATTAAATGATCTTTACTACCAGCCAGAGTTTGTCCCAATATAGTTGTTCTCTGCAGTCAAATGCAGCCCATCTTATTATGAAGCATGCAGTCTGATTGCTTAATTGCTGTAGACTCTAAGAATGTTATTCAAAGTATTTTGTTTTTAATTCTTTAAGCCCAGGAAAATTGATTCTCTTGTAGTAGAAGCTCATAATTAAATATACGCTGCATTCAGCTCTCCTGAGCCCCTTACACACACTTGCTACCCTGCACTGCTCAAAAGTCCCTCTGTAACCGTTGCAGGTGGCATTGACCCCTTTCTCCGGAGCCTGATGGTTAATCAGGCCAAGCTGATGACACAGCAGCAAATGGTCGTGGCTGATCTCCGGGATCGGATGTTTGAGCAGGTTGCAAGGATTGGGTTGGATTTACCTGCGCTGAACATGCAGCGCTGCAGAGATCATGGCCTCCCAGGTAAGCTGGCTGTGGGAGCAGAGCTTCCAAAGAAAACCAAGTAGGAATCAGGTACTTTTGTGACTGAACATTGAGAAAAATCTCCAGCTCATGCTTGGCTGAAATTACTCTTTCCCAAACTTTTTCATCATTTCTGCACAACCACAGGGAAGTGGATAGGAGGTTGAGTAATGAAGTCAGAGCCTGGCTGGAGCTGGAGGAGACACGTGGAGGCACACAGCCAGGACATGGGGCATTGCACAGACCAGAGTCAAGTGTTCAGGAACTGACTTATTTGAATTGTTCAAATGGCAAAATGGGGAAAGTAGTTCAGCCACAAGTTTGCAGGAGTGGAATTATGGCCAGAAGTCCTCTGTGGCTTCTCTCCAAGCATCTGTAGTGGTCCAGCCTAGCCACACGTGACTGGAACAGCAGATCACAATATCTGAGCAAAATCTTGTCATAATTTCTCTGTAAAGACTGTGTCCCAGAAAGAAAGCATGTCAGAAACACTGTTGGAGCTCTGCAAGATGCAAAAGCACTGTAATGTCATTGCAAGATGGTCTTGGGAAATAGATTGTCGATAAGACTTTACAACTGGCTCATGGGTGTGTCATTGCTTAACAGTGTTATTAGGCTGATGTAAGTGCCTGGAGCTGTGTCAGTAACGTCCTGGGAGATGCAATAGTGCTCACTTTGAAACCGTGGTGAAGAGTGTGCTGGATTCACAGGTTTTAAGCCCAGAGAAGCTTTGCAATACATCCAGGGGCATGGTCAGGTCACAGGATTGCTCTGCCTTTGCTGCAACAGAAGGTTGTTATTTTTCCATGCTTTATCTAGGAACAGCATTGTGCAGAACCTCATCTGAACCACAAATCCTGAATTTATAGCTTTGGCTGTTGATCGGCTGCAGTGGAACTGACATGTATTTCTAGTGTGAGTTCGTGTTTAGCCTTTGGGTCTCAGCCCACCCCCAAGTGCTACCGTACTCCTTGATGTTAGACAAGCTATGGAGGTGATGACAGTATAGCAAGATCAAAAAAAGCCTCTTAATTCTTTTTCTGCTAAAGCAAATTCTCAGTCTCCTTGAATTGTTTGATAGTGGTGTCATCCAGACACCACATGCTGTATCTTTTTCTCTGAATTCTCCCCAGTTTTTAGACATCCTGCTCACAGCGTATGCTGCAGCATCATCTCATCCCTGCACCTAATATTTCACTGACTTGACAGGTATGAGGAGACATTAGTGCTCCACAGACTTTTCCTCTGCTTAAGCAGCCATTTGACAAGACACTGAATCATAAATTGCCCTTTGCTGGGAATGTGCCCTGTCCACCAAGATGCAGAATTGTGGTCCAGTGGATTTTCAGCTGTTTGAAGTACAGAAAAATTAGTCCAGCTGGCAAAGTCTGGTGGCTCTCTCCCACCTGAAGTAACCTGGGCTATGCAGAGCTCTTTTTGCAGCATGGAATGGCCTGTCCCTGTGGCTAGACAGGGACACAGGTGAGACCAGCTGTGGGGAAGTACTTGGCCACTATCCTGTTGTACAGAAAGAGGTAACACCAACATCTTGTCCACATTCACTTTCAATGAAGTCAACACCAATGAGTCTTGTGAGAACGCCTCCCCTGGGGCTCTATCTGAAGGTATCTGAGACTGTATGCTCCCTGAGCTCCCTCAGGGTTCCCAGGTTACGGTGAAGGCATGCCCAGACCCTTCATCTGGGCACCCACAGCACCCACAGCATCAGGTGCCTGAACATAGGTCTCCTTTGCTATTTGAAATGCCTTGGGGTTGCCCCTCTGGCTCTCTGCTGCAGCTTCATCAGGGTGTGGGTCTCCTGTAGTTCCTCAGTCACATCACCAGGAGGTTGTTTCAGACACACCATGGCTCTGGAGCCTGTGCACAGGCACCTGCATTGCCGCTGAGTGGAACAGCAAAATGGCACTGGAAGGTGGTAGAGCAACTCCCACTAGGAGATCACTTGCAAAGACATGGCCCTTCCACAAACAGCACTGAAATTCCAGGCAGGATGAGCAGGCTCTGGAAGGAGTGGAAAGGCATTAACAGAAAAATAGAAACATTTAGAGAAATGTTTTAAACGTATTGGGACCCTACCTGTGCCCCAGCTTTGGGAAAGAGGAAAAAATCTTTCCAGGAGGGGGAAACACATTACTGATCTGTCTGCTCTGGTACCCAACCACTTGCAGGTTATAACTCCTGGAGACAATTCTGTGGGCTCTCACAACCTTCTGGATTGGAGACACTTGCTCAAGTGTTGAGGAATCGTGGTCTGGCAAAGAAGTTCATACAGCTGTATGGGACACCAAAGAATATTGACCTTTGGATTGGGGCACTCTCAGAGCCCTTTGTGAATGGAGGCAGGGTTGGGCCTCTCATGGCTTGTCTCATCGGCACCCAGTTCAGGAAAGTTCGTGATGGGGACAGGTAAGAGTGGGTGTTCAAACCCTGAAGGACAGAGGCTGGAGTTGACGCGGATTTCTTTGTGCAGATTTGGAAACTGTTCCAGTTGTTTGCTGCTTTGTTTTTCATTACTCCTCCAAATGTTTCTTTCCCTTTCTGGTGATGTTCTTGTTCCCTGTCTGTATGATAGTTGAGATCCTAGGCTAAAATTCCTTCCCAGCCAAATGTTTTCATTCTCAGCCCACTCACTGCCAATCACTACTTGTGCAAATTGGATTGCCCTTCTCCATGCCGATGGTTCACAACCAGTGTGAATGTTTGAGCTCTTTTCCTCCTTCAGATAAGTGGTTTCAAGGAGTCCCATGTCACTGTGTGTTCAAACAGAAGCTTACTCCAGCAAAGGGAAGCGTATAAATAGCTTAACAAGAAAAACAGATACAGCTCTAAAGGTGGGAAAACCAGGAATCTAAATGGATTGACTTCACCAATTAGAAAAAAAGCTGTCAGGTTTAATCTGCCTAAATGGCTTGCACTGACAGTAGATGCTCGGCATCTGTTGATGTGGTGGCTCATGTTTTGAAAATTTGCCTGCAGACCAAGGGATGTTGCTGAAGGAATAACACTTTCAGGCTTTGCAATGAGTAAAAGAGATTAATTGTTCTCTCTTGGTTAAGTCTCAGCTCAGCCCAAGCTGCTTCCCTGGCACTGGCAGCATCCCTGTCCCCTCTCTGTGGGACTGCTCCTTCTGGGCTGCTGTGCTCTGCAAAAGTCAAACATCTGTCCACCTTCCTATCTCCTGGGTTTGCCATACACAGCTTTGCACCATTGCAGTGCCTCATGCACTTCTCAGGGGTCTTAGAGATGATTTTTCACTATTTCCATCCCAGTTCTGAGTTGGAACCCTGTGGTCTGAAATGTAGCACTGCTTGGTCTTCGCTTGCACGAATGTATGGGTGGGTTGGGGTTTGCTTGCCAGCCAAAATAATTTGAGCAGTGTTGTGCTTTCAACATACCTGAAGTCCTCCTCTTCCTTGAAGCTGCTCAGGGACTTCAGGTGCAGAAGTGAGTTATGTGCCCCGTTTTAAGATGCATTTCTGAAGTAAGGTCCCTGTACTTGCTAGCAATATTGCCTGAAAATGGGATCATGACCAGTGTTCTGGGAAATTTTTCTGCCTAGAAAGACTTACTATGAACTCAAAACCCAGTATTGGGAGCCTAAAGGCAAGCAGTCTACTGCACATCTAGAAATCCTATTCTAATGGTAGGATACAAAAAAGCGCTTTTTTTGGAGAGGATAATTATAGGGGTGGTTCCAGCATGGCAATCCTGTGGATGTAGCCACAGTCTGTGTACAGTATGTGCAGACTTTTCTATTTGAAAGAGGGTGCCTGTGCCTCATTTGAGGGAACACAGGGAAAGGCTTTAATTCAATTGCGTCTTTATTATATGTCCGTGTCAGAAAAGCAAGTTAAATTATCCAGCTGGTGAGTCAGGGCTCTTGATTTAAGTAACAGAAATTTAAATTTGTTCTTGGCAAAAGAAATGTGTTATTGGTGTTAATGTGAAATAATGTTGCAGGAGTCGTGAAGAAGTCAGAAGGCAAAAATATGTTGTGTCTTCTTTCTCCTGCAGGTTTTGGTGGGAGAACAGAGGGGTTTTCACTCCTCAGCAGCGCTCTGCACTGGCCAAAATCTCCTTGTCACAAATAATATGTGACAACACCAAGATCTCTAAGGTAACAAGACATATCTTCCAGGCTAACAGATACCCTTGTGACTTTGTGAGCTGCAGCCAGATCCCAAAGCTGGACCTCAGAGCCTGGAGGTCGAAGAGGACTGAAGAACTTACAGAGCAAGGTATAAGCTTCAAAGAGCAGACAGTTCCTGTCTGCAAACGTGTGAGATAACCAGACCCCAAGGCTCTAAAACAGAGCTGCCTAACACAGGTCTGAACATATGTGCCAGGTACATACCTAGCACATGTTTAGATACTCCGTTTCATCAGGTCCACTGTGAGGGCTCCTCCAGCTCACAGATTTTCCAGCGTCGGCATTGCAAGATGAAGCTAAGTGCACTGCTCTGGGATTTTTCTGATTAACAGACTTTGCAGTTTAGCTCTTCACTGTTGATACCCACGCTTTTCTTCGTGGAAAGTGATGGCCGGATCAGGGAGGGTCTTTCTGTCTAGGTTGTTGGTCTGTCTTTTGCACAGCTCTGAGCAGGCTGTCAGCACATCCTGGTCAGGCCGAAAACAGCTCTGCACTTGAACGGAGATTCCTACTTTATGGAAGAGATTATGGTGTTTGATTCCTGCTAGGAAAGTTTTTGCCTATATTTACAATATTTCCCTCAGCTACCTTCAGGATTTGTAAAATTCTTGAGGTTTAATGCTTTTCTTCCAAGTGCTCTCTGAAGTCCCCGGGAAGTAGATGTAGGAAAGAGTGTCTCCACTCTGGGAAAGGTAGGCTGCTTCAGTGCCTTAGGGCCATGCCTTTTCCTAACTAAACGTCATCTTTCCTTTGCTCTGACAGTCAGGCCCTGACACGCTCTCATGATGATATCCAGGCTGTGAGAAGGAGCAAATCTCTGCACCTCACAGCAATCATTAAGAGCTCAGACAACTCCATCTGCAGTCAGCTCCTGCCTTCTGTGAGGATGATTCATTATATTCTCCTCAGGGCTATCCGATTATCAGCTTGAAAGTGTGGCAGGGTACAACCATAAATGCCATCTTCATGGTGTCAGAAAAAGTGAGACCTGTAGGATCTTGTAGTCAAGGAGGGATCCCTGGAGGTCTTTAGAGCAATCGGGACTAATACCAGAGTTATTGGTCCCTCTTTTCCATCTTAACCTGTGGAAATAAATCACACAAGATAACAGGGAGCTATGGTGTGTCCTTTTCTCATTTAACTCATTGCTTTTTATGTCCTGTAGAAGAAGCATCTGGTGACTTCTAACGCTGAACATTGAGGATTCCCCAGAAGTCTGGACTTGGGAAGCTGCCGAGACGGATTATTATTTGTTACTGTGTTTATGCTTTTACTGCCTGAAATGTTTGGGCATGGTTGTTGTCATTTGCTCAATTTAGTTTGCATGAAGCCTCTTCAGCGAGATGGAGTCCAGCAATAAAAGAACTTCATGAAAAGATGTCCCAGATCTGTGAAAATCATTTAATTAATTTTGCTTTGCTTTGTGATATTATCCAGAGACTGATTCCCAATCACACCAGCTGCTGGCTTAGGCAATTTCACATACACTGTGTTTCAGTAAGATTTACTGCCAAAAACATGTTTTGGACCCTCCCTTCAAAGTTTCCAACCTACATAGAAAGAGACTGGGGCGTTGGAATGACTGCCTGTTCTCACCCTCTAATTTTTTTGTTTAAAAAAAATATGTACTTCAGTTTCCAGAGAAAATCTACTAATTTCACGGTGCCTTTGAATGAAGCAGAAATATCTGTCATGAACCCCAAACAGACTTGTTTAAAATGCACTGTTTCAAGTTTTGCTTACATAGGGAATGAATAAATTGTCCACATGGAAGAAAGCTGTTTTCTCACCATTTTTTGCCCTTAGCCCAGAATGCGAAAGGCATCATCTAGTGTGACAGAAAACTGTGACAAGCTATTCCTGCAGCCTGGCCCCATTACCCCTGGGCTGTGGAGCTAATGGGATGTGTCCTGGCAAAGATAAGAACTGTCTTAACGTACAAGAAAGTAAAAGCTAATCTAGTTTTACTCCAACTTTGTCCCCTCAATATCTTTTCTTGAAAGGGATCAAACCTGCTTTCTCCTTCCTCTGTAGTCTGCTACGTTACTGTTATCAATCAATACATTGAAATTCTAAGCCGAGGACAAAATATTCCTTGCACTTCATAAAAGGTGCAGTAACCACAGGTGAGTGGAGGATGGTGGTAGGTTTTGTATGGGAATATTGGACAAAGTCAATTCAAGAACCCATGTATTTTTAATGAAAGAAAGTATTTCTTGCTGAAGTCTCTGACCCACACTCCTGTGCCATGCAGCACTATGAAATATTCCTTGGAGAAAGGGTCAGTGCAGGATGTAGTTCCAACAAACACTTGACAATAATCTCCTCCTTATCACCCCCAAAATGGAAAGAGTCTCTGTGAGATCCTTGGAGAAAAAGAAGAGCGATAGATGTTGACTTCTGCCAGCGCTTGGCCAGGGTGGAGGGGCAATGCTGGGGCTGCGTAACGCCCCGGGTGTGTAGGTTGATGAACATAAGCCTGGACGCGTTTTGAAGTCAGAAAGCATGCAAACATGCCCTAGAGCGGGTTGAAGCCCACTGTTTCTTGAGTAAGTTCCTGGTGCTGAGAGCTACAAAGGAGTCAACAGATTTGGTGGGTGTGAGATGCCCTGACTACACGGGGGATGTCTCATTGTCTCTAGCTCTAGTTTTCTAATATTAGTTGTCTAACACCTGCACCTCCAGCATCTGTTCAGCCCCTTGGGGACAGAGGAGGTCTCATTCATGTCCTTTTGACTTCAGCAAGCAACCTGAGAGGAAATGACTGGCTCAAAATTGCCCATGATCTTGCTGTGTGCACTAAGCACAGAGGACCTATTTTTCCAATTTTAGCCAAGCTCAAGGCTGAAATTTGGAAAATTTAATCTAGTTTATCAATTTGATCAAACTGCCTAATCAAACCCATGAAATGCATGTATGGCAAGATGGGGGCTGTTGCAATGAACTGCCTGGAGCATGCCTGCCCTGGCCGGTGGAACCACTGAGATGGGGAACGCAGCCTGCAGGAGCTGGGATGAGGTCGTTTTCCCTGCTCAGCCTCTGCTGCTGATTTCAGAAATGCAGCTCTCACTCCCAGCTCTGTCAGGGCCTCTCATTCACTTTCCTTCCCACCTGCCGCCTCCTCCAGCTGTTCCAGCAATAAGAATGGATGTCCATCCTGAGTCCACCTTGCTCATGACCTTCTCCCACACTTCACTTGAGTGGAGGCCTACCAAGGTGATCTGTGGGTTGGAGCATGTGCTGTACAAAGAGAGGCTAGATTTGCTCAGTCTGGAGAAAGGGAGAGGGGGTGATTTCAGTCTTTGACTTCCTAATGAGTAGCTATGAAGTCAGACACTTCTGAGAGGCACACAGTGAAAGGAGGAGAGGTAATAGACACAGGTTACAACAAGGGAAATTCCCCTTAGGCAAAGAAAGACATTATTCCCCATGGTAGTGGTGCAATGCGGACACAGGGACCAGAGAGCTAGTGGGATCTCCATCCTTGGAGATTCTCCAAACTTGCCTAGACAAGGCCCTGAGCAAGCTAACCTGGGTTTGGAGTTAACCCTGCTCTGAGCAGCTGGTTGGACTGCACACCTCCAGGGGCCCTTCCCACCTCAATTTTTCTGTGATTTACAGTGATAAACTGTTTTATTTTCCAGCCCACATGTCACCTGATTGTACTGTGCACTAGCCTCATGGATGCAAGTCCTATAGCACAAGCCTGTTGCATCATGTTTCTGTTAGGGCTGCTCTCCCGTCATTATGAAAATTTCCAGCTACGTCTTTGCTCATAAAGAGGTATCCAAAGCTAATCTGTGCCTTGTGAGTGATTCATGGATTCATCATGGAGCTGCAGCTGGAGCATGATACAGTTTCCTCAGTCTTGATGATCTGTCTCTAATATATTTACCCTGGAATCCCTCTGAAGTTTTTAATATCAGTGTTAATGCCTCTATTTAACTGTATAGTAACTGCATGCACTAGATGAGCTCCCTTTAGTACTGTTCTCCTTTTGAAGACTGGGTGGCTGATGTGGTCCTTGGCACTGCGCAGTCCAAACACTTTGATGTTCCACTGGAGCTGTTTGTGCCAGCAGTTTCCAGTGGAAATTTCTCCCATTTCAGAATCCAGTCCTTTTTTATTTAGTCCTGAAATCGCTCCTTTCACATTTAGAAGTCAAATGTGATCTTTAACTTAGGCAAAGCTTCTCTCTCTCTAGCACTGCTGTACTGACAGCAGTCCATTCTCTTCTGAGACTTCATTTGCTTACCGCAAAGAAGACAATTTTCTTAGTCTTTTCCCATTAGATTAGATCACCTTCCCTGTCTCCACCTCTCTCTTCTGGCCAACGTGTGTCTTAGCAGAGTTGGTGAGTAAGAGAAGTATTAAAGCTGCATGATGAAAGCTCATGATATGAGCAAGCCCCTCCTCTTCCTATCTAAGATTCACTTAAATTGAGCCAGGCTCTGAAAAGGGTGCAAAGACCCGGGGGCAAAAGGGAGTCACCTGAACATGGATACATTTAGTCTTGGCAACTTGGAGCTGGAGTTTCTGAAAACGCCTTGCGGGTTAGGCAAGACCTGACTGCTTTTGAAATGGCAGCATGATGGATCTAGGGATCCTCGTAACAGAAGAAAATTATAGCTGAGGATTTTAATATTTGTGGGTTTGGAGCCTAAATGTTTTGTTAGATCTGAGCTGACTATCTCTCCATGATGAGGTGGGAATGTAATAATTTTTATTATCTCTTTATGGCCTTGCCTTTTCCCATACTTATCAGAGATACTTACCAGCTGTTGAAAGCCCCAAATAACCAGTAGCCTAGCTTCAAACTCTTGCCTATCTGACGCCTTCTTGAGAGCATGTCTGTCCTCAGTGCTCCGAGTGTGCCGAGTTACCTTTCTGCATGGAACAGCTCGGTGATGCCCAGTCGGTGCCAGTTATTCCTCCTCACTTTGGTGGTGCCACGGAGAACCACCCCTCTCACAGCTGACCACACCAAGGGTCTAACAGATCCTCACACTTGTAAATCTGCTTATGCGGGCCCTTCTCTGGTTATGCTTTGTTTTGACCATGTGGACACCACCAGTTGTGCTGGAGACATTTTTCTGTCTTCTCCTCAGTTTCAAGATCTTGTGTTCTTGTAGATCAGCTGTATTTTAGGGTTTCTGTGTTCCTTTGGGTAAGTCATCAACTTGCTACAGCTTAGTAACTGTTTGGTAGAGCACTGCATACTGCAGAAGAATAATTTCCTTACAGCTTTGATGAAAGTATTTGAAAATTTCTGTCAGTGACTTAAAATAAAGCTTTTCAGTGGTTTGTGTTGAGCTTCTATTTGCACACTTCCCTGTCCCTAGACATTCTGGGTGAGTTTTCACGTGCAGAGTTGTGTGAGATGTTCCTCTTGCATTAGGAGCCTGACAACAGTGGCCTTGATGTGAAAGCTATGGCTGGCCTTGCAGGACAGCCATGCAAACTGCCTTTCACGGGCTTTACATTTTAGGAACCTCTCTCCTGGTAGATCAGGATGAACCAGTTGCACAACAAATCAACATTCACCCAATTATGAAAAGCCATAATTAATACTGATGAGATATTAAGAAGGTTAATAGGCATTAGGAAGGTAATTGTTTGCTGGATCAGACCTTGGGTAAGCACAAAACAGCCATGGCCAGTCTCTAAAAGCGCCAGTACAGAGGGGTCACAGTGCCCGGGTCCAGTGTGCACATGTAAGGTGCCTGTCTCTTCCATGTGAGGAGGCTGTGGACGAAGCTCTTTGCTTTGGCTGCCTCTCCTGTGGTTGCAGGAAAGCCTTGGGAGAGCTGAGCAGCGAGTCCTGGAGTCACTTCACTACAGATTTCCCATGAAAGACAGGAGAAGGGTCCCTGGCTAAGCCAAGGGAGCAGGGGGCACAGGCAATGCCTTTCTTTATTATTATGCCTTTCCTCAGTTTCTTCATAAAATATTACCGAGACTTGTCCATTTTACTGCTCTTGGGGATTTGATCTTGTTCTTTAGGTTGCAAGTGACAGCCAATGTGGTCCTCGGACTATTCCCTTTTGAGTATCTACAGCTTTCAGTCCTGGCTGAAATTTAATATTGTTGCTCCTCTTAAGTGACAGTCGTGCAGGTGATGAATTGTGAAGCTTTTGTTTTTCAGTCTAGTCATTGTACTTATTGCAAAGATCCTTTTCATGCAGTGGTTTTAGACAAAATGCAGTTGGAGCCCTGCCAGGTTATAGTTGCATTTTCCTGATATATGAAGATGCTGCCTAAACATGTGCCTGCCTCTGGCCTTGAAAACATCAGGAGTAGCTTGCTCTTGCTTAGTTTATCTTTTTGTCTAGACATATGGCACTTTTGCCACTTTTCCCACTCTACTTGAGGAATGTCCAGTTGCTCAGCTTGGTCCCTCTGATGCCTAGATGTATGGGGCAGGAGCTGGCTACTAGGATCACTGGTTTTCTCTTTCTCTCCTCAATAACAATAATTACTGATTTCCTGGACGTATTGCAGCCAGCTCACTTGTTAGTGAAGGTCAATGCTTGCACAAAGAGTGAGACAGCCTGGTGTCTGTGCTTTCCGACACATCCCGCCCCCTCCCATTAAAGATTTTTCTTAAAAGTCCTCAGGGTTCCTATGCACAGAACCCCCTGAAGGGGGGCTGTCTCTCCAAGCAGTCATTGCTCTACTAGCCCAGAGCCACACACACCCTGCACTTAGGCAGCCTTAATACTGATTGTTTGTCCCTGTTCACCAACCGGCTCCTACACACAGCGCTGCTGGAGTGCCCTTGCTAAACCGGCTTTCCACGGCTAGTTTAGCTCCGAGCAGCAAACACAGCCTTTCTATAGCATCGCTCCCGAATCTCTTCCAGCTTTGTGCCACCCACATGTAGTTGATCAAGGGAATCTGAACTCTCCTCCACAACACTGGGTGCTCATGACTCATTTGCTGCTCTGTGCAACACTCCTCTGGTTGACTCTGGGCTGGAAGGATGGAGCTTTTGCTCCTTCACTACCCATTTACTTTTTTGTTCATCGCATTTCTAGTCCTTTACCAGGTGAAGCCTGCATTCAGATACTTCTGCAAGATGACCTTCTATAAGTTGTGGATCTTCACCCTAAGCATTGTGGTCATTATAGTCAGTATTCCTCATGGACGTAACGTGGAAAACATGAAGTAAGTTGTCTGTGGCTTCTTTCTGCTCTGGGCATTGACAGAGATGAGTTTGGGAGGGTCCTGGGAGTTGGGCGGCAGTGGGGAGGAATTACTTGTATATTGGTGTGGAGAGTTGACAGGCCCTGTAATTCAGAGAAGGGATGTGGGTTTCAGTATTTTATTTTGGTTGATAAAAAGAATAATGAATTATAGAAGGAAAGGATGTAAAAGGTGACCTAATTGATAAATGAGGTAATGCCAACAAACTGGATGTAATGCACAGGTAAAGTAACTTGCTGTTTTTAGTAAACCTCTCCTATCTGCTCTTCAGAGCCATATTTCCTTCTTCCATGTGGCTGATCATTCTCTTTCTAAATTGTGTTGAGAAGGCCTCTGTAGGTGCTCTCTGACCCGGTGCTCACCTGAAGAGGCACGAGCAGACACTACCACAGTGCAGTGGTCACTCCAGCATTGTCACTGGTGTCCCCATCACTGCAATTACAGCCCAGTGCCCCCAGGCCTGGCAGCCTCTGAGCCTGTCCTCTTGCTGCCCATCCCCTCTCTCCATCTGTTACTGCCTCTGCAACGAGCTCTGGACTCACTGCGCAGCTGGGTGTATGCGTGTGATTAGCAGCAGCAGGTATTAGTAGCTTGGGGTGTGTGTTGAGTAGGGGCTAGAAGCTGACTGCTACACAGCAGCATAGTGCTTGTAGCCTCCTGAAGTGCTGCAGAGGAAGGATTTACTGATTCACTGTTAGTGCTGCAGTGGGAGTTCGTGTCTCCTAATTGAGCATCAACCTTTCACTTTAAGAAATTATCTTCAGTTCTTGACTTTTGTGCCTGACTTTTATTCTTTTCTTTATTTTTCCAGTATCTGTTAAAATATGGCTCCCAGAATTGCAGCCTAACGTCACCTAAAATCATCCCTCTTTCCACAGCCTGGGCAATAGCAGAGTTAGGTGCACATTTACTGCAGCCCATATTCATGATTCAGCAAGGTGGGCAGGGAAGTAGAGTACAAACAGGTGCACTGTGAATTTGGGAGTTATCTAATATTTGGCTGATGCATGAAATTGCTGTAGCTGTAGTTGCTAGTCCATTGGTCTAACCTGGAAAACCTGCTAGGTGTGTTTGTCTTATGAAGTGATAAGCTGAAGAGACATGCTAGTTGATCTTCTCCAAGTCATGGGTCAAATCTGAGTCTGCGGAGAAACAGGCGACTCTGCAGGAGCAGTCTGTGAGATGGGCTGGTTTGGAAGAACGGTGTTTGGGCCCTTTACCCAATTTCAGCATCTCTGGCTAATGTCTGCTCCCCTTTTCCAGGTTTTTTCGCATGTCACTCCTGCCACTCAAATACATCTTTGGTGTCAAGATAGTGGTGAAGGGCAAGGAGAACCTCAGAACTAAGAAACCTCACGTCCTCGTGTTGAATCACCAGACCTCCCTTGACATTATGGGTATGTGGTGATCCTGCCTCCTGCTGCTGGCCCCAGTTGTCTGTAGGGGAGGGTAGTACAAAATCCCACGTACCGCAGGCAGAGGGGCAGGAGTGGCTGCCACATAGTCCATTACCAGCTAGCCCCAAGCCAGGGCTGATCTCCAGGGTATTATAGCCAGTGTTGTTCTCCATTAGAGGCTGTATTAGAGGTATTTACAAGCTAAATCAGCTTCATCCTTTCTAAGAGGATGGGGATGAGAGTGTCAGCTGACCACAGCCGTGTCATAGCTGCTCTCACTCAGTGTTGGCAGTAGTCCTTCCCTAAGTGAGTGGTTGGTCTAGAGACCCCCAGAATCCCTTTCCCAACATGTTTCTGAACCTGTGAAGCTGGATGGGTGCTGCAAGCATGGCATCTCCCAGAGCAGAGGGCTGTAGCCGAGAATCTGGAGGAAACTTCAGTGCAGATGACAACTTTTTGTGTCCTTGTTCTCCCCTTCCAGTGCTGATGGAGATATTACCAAATCGCTGTGTGCCCATTGCAAAGAAGGAAATCCTATACATGGGCCCTTTCGGTCTAGCATGCTGGCTTTCAGGAATCATTTTCATTGACCGCAAGAAGAAGGAAGAGTCTATCACTACCTTGATGGAGGTGGCACACTCCCTGCACAAAGAAAATGTGAGTGGGGAGGCCTCTGGAAAGCAGCCACTGGAAAACATGAACCTTGATGTGGCTGGAAAAGGATCTTTGTCTCTGGGCTGGGTACTGAGCAGAACAGAGTAAAGGTATCTCTGGTGGGTTCAGTGTGTTTTGTGTCCATAGAGTACTTGAAGTGGAGGAAGAGGCTGTCTCTGCATGGTCAGGAGCAGACAGATCAGTCCAGGGGAGTATGTCTGTGCAGTGACTTAGAATAGTAACCAGAGGTCCCTCTATCTTAATATCTTCTCCCTCCTGCAGATCCATGTCTTGATCTTCCCTGAAGGAACTCGCAATCATGGTGGCTCCATGTTGCCCTTCAAACGTGGGGCCTTCCAGCTGGCTGTGAAAGCCCAGGTGAGAGCCACTTTCCTCCTGTCCCTTGGGGTGTGGTTTGCTTACCATGATCCACCAGCAACCAAGGCTGTGTAGCTCCTGGTCCCTGGCTTCCTTTTGGATTGAGCACACATCCAGCAACCATGAGGAGCTTGCAGGTGGCACAGAGGGGGCTGTTTCCAAGAAACCTTCATGACCCAGCTTGGGAAAAAAGTGAGGAGACCTTGGCAAGAGCCCTGCACCTGCCTGGGGGTGTAGTTTCTGCTGAACAGGTCTCTGTACATACTGATTTGGCAACCCATGCATTATTGTCCTAAATACAGAGATGAAAATGCAAAAGCCAACAGTGAGGACATTGGGTGATACAGTTAAATGATCCAAATATCCCAATAAGCCTCTGAGTGTCTACTATGACACTGACTGGGATAATTGTAAGCAAGGTGCAGGATTCGCCTTAGAACACCAATTCCGTTCTGGGGGAGGAATGGGGAAATTTGTCAATTCACTGTAGACTGCCTCCCCTGCAGGTGCCCATTATTCCGGTAGTGATCTCTTCCTACTGCAACTTCTACAGCCAGAAGGAGAAGAGATTTACACCAGGTGAGGATGACTTGGGGCAAAGAACAGGCTGGGTGTTAGTGTGAGCTCAAGTCCTTGGAGAGAGCCATGAGGTGGGTGGACAGAGGACCACATGCGATGTGGAGACAGCAGCCAGACAACAGCAGTTTCTGCTTTCTCAGGAGGGGAAGGAATGGGAGATTTCAGGCATCACATTTGCCTCTCCCCTTGGATTTCTCATAGATGCCCAATACCCATATGAGGGAACCTGGAGAAGCAGCAGAGTCCTGGGGCAGGTCCTCTCCATGTTACCTTGGAGCTGCAGGTGCATGGAGAGTTGGAAAACAAAGGCAAACATGAAGGTCTCGGCAGAAGTCACCCTGAGAGTGTCTTCTCCCAGTTACCATGTTTCATTCATTCATTGTGACAAAAATTTTTGCTGGTCACTGATAAAATTTTATGGGCATAAAATGACAAGTCTTGGGCTTCAGAAGGAAAATGAAGAAAACAATTTCAACAGAGAGAAGTAACCCATCCTGTTCCTCCACTTCCTTTGCTGACGCCCACCCCAAAATGGGCTTCTGCCACTTTCCACCCTCCCCGAGGCCAGCCCTGCTGTTTCCTAAGGAGAGGATTTGTGTTTGAAATTCTCATTCCTCCCATTGTTTGTGCCTGGGTGTAGTCATTCCCTTGCAGGCAGACACCTGAAAGAGAGAGTGGTGCAAATGTTAAACACAATTGTTTGTTTCTACTAATCTTTCCCGGTCTACCCTGTCTCTGTTGGCCACACACAAAAGCCTTTTGGTACTGGAAGGGTTCCCCCGTGCAGGGGTCCATAGGAGCATGAGCAGCCCTGCTCAGCTAGCCAGCTTCCTCCCCATCACATCCCCGCTCAGCTGAGCAACCAAGATACAGCACTGCTCTGGGAAATCAGAGAATAACACAGTGGGGAGGGATCTCTGAGGCAGCTGAATCTTTTGCTTTAAGCGAGGCCAACTCTAAATATAGATGAGTTTGCTCTGTGCCTTGTCCAGCCAAGTTTGGAGTATCTCCAAGGAAGGAGATTCCTCAGCCTCCCTCTTTTTAGGAAAGACTATTGGCAGTTGCATGTACATCTGCCTTTATAATAACCGCAGCCTGGGAGTTTGTGGTTAGCTAACCTCTAAGCCCTTTTCCAAATTGCTGTTAAACAGGTAGGACCTTCACTGCTGGAGAAAGAACCACAGTTACCTTCTCCTGTACCTTCACACTTTTCCCACCTGCAGGTTTTGCCAGGGCTGATACTGAAGATGTGTTACATGTGGCCAAGATTTCTGCACACTGAGCAGCTCACCATGTCCACAGTAGCTCTGGGCATGCTGATGAGCTTCTGGAAAGCCCATCCCTGTGTCTGGTGTGTGCACACTGTCATGCATGAAGCAAGGGTGGTGCTTGCTGGAAGTCTGTTATAACCCAACAGACCTACATTTTCAGCACAGCCCCGTCATCACTCAGCTTTTTCTGTAGGACCAAGTGAAGCAGAGTAGACTGGCGAGATACCAGGCCTAGCTTTGGATGTAAGATGTGCAGGCAGGGAGCATGCCCTCTTCTTTTGTGAAGCTCTTCTCTACGCTTTTGTTTTGCCTCCATTGTGTGGCTCTGCTAGCAACACTTCTGGATCTCATTTCCTAGCACACATGTAAAGGCATGAAAGAGAGTTAGAAAATAACACAGACACTCCCCAGCTCCTCAGGTGGGTGTCTGTGCAGGCAGCGTCTTGTCTCCACTAGCCAGAACAAGGGCCACTGGGCACAAGACCAGAAGAGCATGGTGACAGTGCCCCGGGATATTCTTCCTGTTTGCACCAGGCCATTGCTTAGGCTCTTCCCAAGAGGAGTATGACACATCTTGGCCAAACAGGGAATCCTGGGTGCAATTACTCTCATCCCAAAGCATGTTTCTGGAAGGAGGAACCCTGCTGAATTTGGTATACATAGATCAGAGCACAGTCAGTTTGTATGTGTTGTATTACAGACATATTCTTTTTGCCGTGATTTAGACAGACCCTGAGGTCTTTCCACTGTGAAAATTTATTCTATATGAATCATTGCACTGGATATGTTTGGGGAGAGATTCACCTGTTTCTGTATTTATGATTTTTGCGGTCTCTGTGGATGGGAAAAGCCTGGTCTGGGTTTTTGCTGTGTGCATCTGGGACATGACTGTGTTGCTCCACCACTGTTGGTGTGTGAAAGAGGGCATTTCCCTTTGTTTCTATCTTGTTCTTTGGTTTCACTGATCCCTCTGTTATATCTTCTCTTGCTCATCTATACCACTCGCATATTTTCTTCCCCCTCTCTGACCCTCCTGTCTCACTCTTTCAGGGGAAAGCATCATCCAGATCCTGCCAGAAGTGGAGACGTTCGGCCTGGGCCTAGATGATGTTCCCAAGCTCACCGAGCAGGTCCCTGACTCCATGCTCACTGCCTATCAGGAGATATCAGGAATGACGAACGGGGCTTCCCATTAGCGATCCTATCTTCCAGCTCCAGCTGTGTGTGTAGCAGCTGAGGGGGAGGGCATGGCAACCAAAGGCATGTCTGGCAGCAGACACAACCATGGATTGCAACCCTGACATACCAGAGACAGGCAAAACATCCACAGAGGAAGAAAAGCTTGTAAGTGGAGGTGATGAAATGGTTGCCATGTTCCTTCCAGACAACTGTGCCACTTGCGTGGACAGACGTACTGTGGGTAGCTGCACACTGCTTTGTGATTGTAACCCTGAGAACTTCTCTCCAGCTGGACCTCAGGCAGAGCTGGACCCTTCCTGTGATCATTGCTACATGATTATAATCACCTTTTCTTATTTAAAACCAACAAGGTGGAGGCATTTATCCCAAGCCTGTGACCATCCTGACTGTGGAAGTAGCTGTCTTGGGGGTTGAGGGCTGCCACATTCCCCTGGAAGCACACCCAGGAGAAGGCACTGTCTCCTACCTCTTTCAGTGGGGAGGACTTGGGAGGGACCTCTGTCATGAGAGGGGAAAGCCAGGGCAGCCTTGGGAGAGGGGAATTAAAGACCTTACAGGTGTCTGCAGGTGTTTGGTGTTTCTTTGTTTTTCTTAGCTTTCCTTTTAAGTAACACAAGATTTTGCTTTCAGTGGTTGGGCAGATCTTGAATGTGTGAGGGGAACATGCCTAGGGTCTCCAAAAGCAGAGGCAAGCAGCAGAAATGTGTTGCTTAACATCCTTGCTGTGCCCTGATAACCTCATGGTTTTTAACACAACCTATATATTTTTCAACTCAAATGCACTCTGGGAACTGCAGCTCCTGATTTCTAAATACTGCCTGGTTTTGCCCTGTCTTCTATGTGTCAGAGGATGACGTCTTGCCTTCCTCTGGCCAGGGCCACCACAGCCTTTCCCTGCTCCCCACACGCTGGGGTCTCATGAAGTAGCATGGTCCTCAAGCTCCATCGCTCACCTGGGGCCCCCCAGGCCATGGGTGGAGAGCACGGGGCACTGGGCTGACACAGGCATGACTTGCCAGCACCCCCCAACATGGCAAAGTGCCGATGCTGTAGCTGTGAGATTTTACCAAGCATCTCCTTCATTAGTCCTCATCAGAGAGACACCTACTCCACCCACAAGTTTCACTCAATCAGAGGCTGCCGCCTTCTTGCTTCTAGTCCCTTCCTTCCCTCCCAGTTGTGCCAAGGAGAGAGGGAAACTTAGTATGAATTTTACATGTATTTATTGATTTAATAGGATCTTGGGAGTGATCATCCCAGCCAGATGATTAATTTTTAGACCTAATGCTTGTGGTTTACATACCAGCCAGCTTATGGTTTGCTTTTTTATGCTGATACATTTAGCTATGAACCATAGCCAAAGAATGTTTTGGACACATGCTTGGCATACCAGAATTGATGCCAAATGTAGATGATTAGCACACACAATGTATTTTATTACTGCCCAGCACAGCCAAACAAACACATGTTCACCATAGGATTTAAATAAAAGATGTCTCTAGGCTTCAAGATGCACCAGCCGTTCTCCAGAGTCTGAACTCTCACTGCTAATTAGAAACAGCCTAAACAGTTTATGTTGTGGTGCAAACCAAGAAGGAGATAAGGAAAATTTTGAGAAAGATTACATGAACTTGCTAATTTCTGAGCAGGTACAAGGGATAAGGAGTTTGATTTTGAAATGCAAGCACACCAGCCTCCAGATTTGACACTCGTTCAGAATGGGAAGTAAAAAATTTGTCTTGATTGTGCCTTTAGGGAGTCATAAAGCATCCAGCACCTAACCAAGTCTTGCACACCTCTGAACATTTTTTTAGGGCAACAGAGACTAAAATGTCATTACCCTTCCATCTGAAGACTTACATTACTGGAAGCTTTTACAAATAAATGATATAAAACCCACAGTACAGCAAATAAAACAGTAGACATAGCCTTGAGCTCCTCTCTGGGGAAACATGTGCTGAGGTTCAGTCGACAGCAGTCAGCTGAGCATGATGTACAAGCAGCAGTTTCCCAAGAGCAGTTCAGTGCCACCATTAGGAGTTTCCAGTGCTGGTCTGATGAGCAGGATTAGAAACTGTCAATGAAGCAGAAAAAGCTACTGAGAGGCAGAAGGTCTTTCTGGGACACAACATTTCTCCCCACATTTTTATTTGGCTCCATAGCTTACAATGGTCATTGGTGAATGGGTAACTGAGTGCCAGGTCACACCTGTATTCTTGTACCTCTGAGACACCTTGGTGCTTCCAGCCTCGTCAAAACTTACCTTCTGTGACCCTAACATCAGCCAGCCCTTCGGATGAGTGCTTTTGGGGCAATTTCTTGACACTTGAAAAGATTAAACTTTTAGCAGCTGCTTTTTAGCACCCTGGGATTTCACTGTCTTTGGGTTATGCAAACGCAGTTCAGCTTCCTCCCAGCCTGATGATAAAAGAGCCACAGAGAGCAGCTCAGTGAATTTTAGTGACCATAAGACTAAGTTAATACAAGAAATCAGGAAGCCTCTATTGTTTAGAGAGAAGGCGAGCATCAGCTGGATTCAGTTCCTGGAGAATGGGGTGAAGTCACCATAATTTAGCCTTTACATCAAGCGCAAACCTCTTTCTTAAACAACAGCATCTCTCAAATAGCATTTATCAAACTCAGTACAGGAACTGCATGGAGATGCTTCGTGGTCTGTGCCTTGCAGAACGACAGAGCAGGTGATCCCCAGGTATTGTGTTCATCTATAAATGGGTTGACAGAAGGAAAAAATCCCATCCAGTCCATTCTGCTCAGGTCATACCTGTCTTCTGCAAGTCTCTTCTCCCTACACCATTTTCAACTGGGAGACCTCACGCCAAAAGCATATCAATAGGACACAGACAGTGTCCACATCTCTTATATGAAGACACTGTCTTTCAGGATGTGGCACGTCATAATCTCTGACTTTGTGTGTTAAACTACTGGTATGTCAGGCCATACAGCGTCAAAGATGTACCTTAAAATGCTTTAAAGCTTTAAGAAAGGCAAGGGGACAACAGGGGCTTGAAGCAGCAGACTAAGAATTTGGATCAGGTTGGCTAATTCTAATTGACTTCTTCATGGACACCCTTCCTGTGAAGTAAGACTCCAGTTGTCCTGAATAAGGTATTTAGAGAAGGACATATTCACAAGGGCCAGAACAGACCGGATTTTCAGGGATTTCCCATCAAGTTGAAGAGGAAGAGTCAGGTTAGTAAGGGATGATGAAGGTGATGGATTGCAAGGAGACTAGGCTAACAGCACCTCTGCCTCCAGTGGTGTCTGAGTGGAGCTGAAAGGATGGTCAAGGTCTTTTTGGGAGTAGAGTCACTGTGATGACCTTAATTCTTTTATTTCTTTAGCCATGGAAGAGTCTGACCTTGTAGGGCATTTATTATTTTTGACAGACCTTAGACAACTGCTTACCTTTTGTGACACTCTCAGGCTCATCTTTCCAGGGTGAGAGGTCAAGCGTGTCGATCTCATGGCAGTCAACAAAGTTCTCAGGATAACTGTTGACCTTGAACACATCCCTGGGTATCTTTTTGATATGAGTATTGTCACAGAACACCCTCGACAGTGAGATTTTTCTCAGTGCATGCAACTGCTGCGGAGTGAAAACTCCCGGTTTCTCCCACCAGAATCTGCAATGATATTTTCAGAAGCAGCTTAAAGTCTTCTTGAAGGCATTTAGTGCTGGTTACCTGCCAAGATGGGAATCTGACCAAGGTGAGTCTCTGTTCCTATCCACCTCGATTCATCAGGCAGCAGGCAGAGCCCTTTGGAGTGAGGTGTCTTCAGTGTGGCCAGGTCTGGATTCTGCCACTCATCTGCCAGTGCAAAGAGCCTGCCCCTTCCACTCAGCATCACCTGGTTGCTGGGATGCAGTGACTGATCCTCCCCTTTTGTACCCTGAGACCAAATGTCACCTCAGGCAGAGACTACTGCAGATCACCCCTGGCCTGGAGCTGGTGCTCTGTAGGAATGGACTGCAAAAAGGAGTCCTTTGGCAACTGGGTTAAAATCAAGATGTGAGCGTTGCTGGGAGCACTCACTGATGTGTTGAAGATGGGCTGGATGTTGCATGGAATGTTAGCATTTTTTCCCATAATAAATGCCATGGAGAAGGTTTGCTCTCAGAGCTACCTACCTGTCCCCATCACGCAGGTTCCTGAACTGGGTGCCAATGATACAGGCCAGGAGGGGTCCAACTCTGCCCTGGGGAACAAAGGGCTCTGCGACTGCCCCAATCCAGAGGTCAATATTGTCTGGTGTCCCATACAACTCCATGAACTTCTTGGCCAGTTTGGAATTGCCTAGCACCTCAGAGAATTCATCTATGTTTTGAGGCTGGGAGAGCCCACAGAAGCGCCTCCAGTCATTGTAACCTGCAAAAGCAGGAACGGCAGCTGATCAGGACCCATGTCTCCCCACCATCTGCCTAGGCTTGGGAGCTAAACAGACCCCTTGACCCATGAGCAATGTCTGTTTCTTCTCATGGCCTTAAAAGATCTGGAAGACATTATTGTCTAGACAGTCACAACAAATGCCATGTTTTCAAAGTCCTTTTTGTATGCACACACTAAAGTAACAATTGGGGTTGTCTTTGCATGTGACCACAGATTCATCGCATACTGTTCATTAGAGCTACCTAGTGCTGAGGGTGAATGCACCACTCCTTGAAGTTCTGGGAGGCAGCATTTCTAGGATCAAAGCCCTAGAAACAGCAACATTGGGTTGTGTTAAACCCATTCTTCTCCAGCACCTGAGGGCTATCATGCCTGTGGGTGCAAACCACTTCTGCTCAGAGCTCTGGGTTGTCTGAAAACACAAAATAAGCACTGATGGGCAAAGAACAAAGCATAGATGGTCTGTCTAGCCCATGTGAAAGTTGAACTTGGTTGCTTGCATCCGTACCTTCCCTACCCCACATGCTCTCTCTTTGCAATACATCACTGCTTCTACCCCTCTTTATTACATTATCCCAACTATCATCTCTGCTTTCCAAGACTTTTGTCCTTGTCTTAAATCTCTCAGAAAAAGATCTTTATAATCTTCTCTGAGCTTGACTGTCTATCCATCCTTTGCCCTCAAATCAAGGTACTGTTTCTCCCCATTGGTATGGAAAAAGCTTAGTACATTCGTGGAACTACTATAAACAGCAGAAGAGAAGAGTATTGTTCACAGGATGTGTCTCCTTACCTGGAAGGCCATGGTCTCTTCCCCGTTGCATGTTCAGGGCTGCTAGATCCAGACCCATTACCTCTGTCTGTTCAAAAAGGTGGTTCTGGAGCTCCTCAACAAGCAGTTGATTCTGTTTCATCAGTTTTGCATGATCAACTACCATGCCCCGTATCAGTGGGTCAATGCCACCTGCATTCATTGCAAATCAAGAGAAGACTTTTTGTACCAAGTTGCAGCTTTGATGTTCCCTTTTGTGCAGCTGAAACAGTGCTGCATTAGATGTCTTTTCTACTCTGGGCTGTGGGGAGTTTACCTAGCTCCATATTTCCATTTCAACATATGCTAGTGCATATGTACATATCTGCATATGCCAGTAGATGAGGCCTCCCTTTAGTAACTAGATTCCCCACCGTTCCCCATCACTCAGCCTTCCCTTCCACAGCCCTAAATCCACTTGTTGTCCACCAGGATCTCCAAGATCCTTTCTGCAAAACTGCTCCTTATCCTGTCAGTGCCCAGCATGTACTGATACATGGGGTTCTGTCCAAGCTTTAGGTTTTGCAATTGATTTTGTTTATAGTTAGCTATTAATTGACAAATATTTATTAAAACATTACATGAAATGATACAATAAATTCATGTCTGTCTATGTCTTTTTCACAGCCATTAAGAAGAGAGTATTAGGAAAACACAGGAAAACTGGCTGCACATGTGTATTTTGGTATGTTTTCCATAATTCGTAGAATCATAGAGTGGTTTGGGTTGGAAGGGACCCGAAACATCATCTAGTTCCAACCCCCCTGCCACGGGCAGGAACACCTTCCACCAGCCCAGGTTGCTCAAAGCCCCGTCCAACCTGGCCTTGAACCCTTCCAGGGAGATCAACCTGTTCCAGTGTCTCATCGCCCTCACATTAAAAAATGTCTTCCTTATATCTAACCTAAATCTACCCTCTTTCAGTTTAAAACCGTTACCCCTCATCCTCTCACTACACCCCCGATAAAGAATCCCTCCCCAGCTTTCCTGTAGCCCCCTTTAAGTACTGAAAGGCCACTATAAAGTCTCCCCAGAGCCTTCTCTTCTCTGGGCAACCCCAACTCTCTCAGCCTGTCCTCACAGGGGAGGTGCTCCATCATCCTCATGGCCTCCTCTGGACCCACTCAAGCAGGTCCATGTCATTCTGATGTTGGGGGCCCCAGAGCTGGACACAGGACTCCAGGTGGGGTCTCACAAGAGCAGAGTAGAAGGGGAGAATCCCCTCCCTCGACCTGCTGGCCACACTTCTCTGGATGCAGCCTAGGACATGGTTGGCTTTCTGGGCTGTGAGCGCACATTGCTGGGTCACAGTCAGTTTTCCATCCACCAATAGCCCCAAGCTCTTCTCCGCAGGGCTGCTCTCAATCCGCTATATCTGTGCTTGGGATTGCCTCGACCCATGTGCAGGACCTTGCACCTGGATTTGTTGAACTTCATGAAGTTATTTAGATAACTCACTTTGGAAGAGACATTTGTCTTCCTTGGAAAGATTCATGTCTGTAGTTATCAGCTGTATAAGTGCAGGATCCAACAACTCTCTTTAGAGTCATGAAGAGAGATGGCCATCACTAGGAAGAAATTATGCCATCTTGGATCAGTTAAACTGCATGCATCACCCTCTGGCAATGCCTATTAATTACAGAGTGATAGAATAGCTTAGATTGATCTAAATTTTGGTTGTCTGACATTTGATGCCGTGAGTCTCACGTCTCATCTGAGTGAATGGGCAATGCTCACACTGTTGGGTCTTGCTAAGCTGAGAGATGTATGGCAACCTGAGAAGGAGGTTTAATCTGTTACATATCCTAGTTATTTACTGGCATGTTCAGAATAGGAATGCAATTATTGTGCAATGAACTGAGGAAGACAACACTGAAAAATTGTGCAAAAGAAGCTGCAGAACTATATGTTCTGATGCAAAATCCCGCCTCTGTGTAGCTGCTTCTGCAGGAGCTGGTGCTTGATAACGCCTAATGGTTGGCGTGTAACAGCAGGCAGTTTTTGGCAGGGCTCCTTTGCCTGGGTACAATGCAGAATCAGTGTTAGGCTGTGTTTAGTAACAATTTTGCAGGACTGTCCTGCTACCCCACATTTAACAGACCACTGATTTTTTTGCAGCCCCTGGGGTAGACATGTCATGAGCACCTTCCAAGCTGAATGGAACTGTAAATTGTGTGAGGCCAGTTACATGGAGCTAAAGCAGTTTTTGGAGCCCAGGCTCGTGTGTCTTACCAGCTGACCTCCACCTGAGTGTCTGCTTCAGGACCAGACCAGGATTGCTGGCTGCCCCACGTTCTTACCTTCCATTATAATTCTCCAGGGAGCACAAAAGGTCAAATGAAGAGGGACTTGGGAGAATGAACCCAAAGGCTGAAAACTGTCATCCAAGCGGGATACAAATGGCCGTACTGAGACATGACCAAATCGGAAAGCCAGGGAAAAAACATTTGAGACTGTAGGATCCACATTCTCATTGTAGCCACTGTATGAAGGGATCCATTTGCTGGTCTCCTCTGCAAGCAGAAGTGGGAGGTAATCTCTGTATGTTATTATCTGGAAAAGCACAAAAGCAGAGCAAGTTGTCAGTAGCTGTAGTAGAAATGCCATTAAAGTCAAGTGCAGAGCATGAACATGGACTCTCCATCCTGTAGCAGAGTTCATTAAGATCTTCAGAAAAAAAAAAGAGCTGTAGCAATGGCATGAATCTGGCATAATATATTAAAACTATTTAATATAACAAATAATTGATAAATTGGTAAAATAATAAATTAAAAAGCTCTGGATACCCATGGTGTCTCAGATGGACCATCCTTATTCACAATTTTTGACTCCCACAAATAACTCCACTAGATCTGCAAAGCATGGTTTTCCTCCTTTTCCTGGAGGAAAAACCATTCCTAAGCATCCAGATGATAAACAGCGAGCAGTGATCAGTACCTGGATTATGGCAACTACAATTTTTCGACTCTCTTGGTAAAGCTTTTCTCCATCCCAGTGAGGATTTATTTTCCTCAGCTCTGAAACCAGGCGGTTGTGTTCTCGTAGAAAGACAGTGTGCAGTGCAGAAAGTCCCAGGTTTTCAGTTACCCGTTTGTCACCTACAAATGTAAATATTTTAGAAATTTTGTAAATTGCTTTTTATTTCAGCAGCAGGTTTTTGTGTTAGGACAGAGCAGTAACAACTGATAGTCAGTGTTACTGGAAGTAATGCTCATGATTACGCTTCTAAGCAGTGATCATTCATGCCAGATGTTTCTTTCCAGCACATTCTCTGTCCAAACCATTTATTCAAAACCATTGGAGAAGAGGCTTTGGGTAATTTAAACTATAATGCACACGGTCATGAAGCATTAAAAAATCTCATCTGCCTTCCTTTTGTACCTCAAGGATATGATCTTCTTTTATATCAGTGCTGTGAATGTTTGGTTTTAAAGATTTGCTTCAGGTCACTCAAGTTGTAAAGACATCTGAGAAATCTGTGAATGTGCCTTCGGCAGAGATGCTGAAAGAAAACTGGAGAGGATGAAGTGAAGTGTCTCTGACAGCGGATGGAAGAAGCACTGAGTATCTCCTCACTCAGCAAGGAGCTCTTCTCGTGTGCAGGGAATGAGAAAATAATGTGCAATGGGCACACTCTATACTCTTATGATTGACTTTGCAAGCTTCACATCTATACATTTTTTTTTTAGTGTGGTGCCTACGATGGATCACTTTCCATTTTAATAAGTTCTATGTTTTGAGTCATTAGTTTGTTTAAATTTCAGACAAACTTCTAGACTTGTCTTCTGATGTAGTTTGGGATTATTTGAAATATTAAAAATTTAGAACGTGGTACCAGGGAGAGTTAACTAAATTGATTAAGAGCATTTAATTGTTAGTATTGATTGAGTTGAAAACAGAATGGTAAATTCTAGGTAGGAGGGGAAAAAAAGTCACTGAGAAGTTTTAAAAAGGTGGTTATTCTGCTGAAAATTTGTCCTATCTTTGAAAAGACTTTTTAAAGGGAGGATGATTTGCTGAAACTCTTTTGGGAAATTAAAACAAAATAATTTTCCTGTTTAATTCAACAATTATTGTTCAATTATTTTTCTTTTTTAATTTGGAGGAGGATCCCCTGTCTGTCACCTTACACAATCATGTCTGACAGCGCCTCGTACAAATATAAAGAGACACCTGACCATAATGATCCTTTCTGACTTTATGGGCCACTGAAAACTACTCCACAGTTGCACCTTACCCGCTTTAAAACAGGGGATGTTCATGCTCTCATTGGTGAGAACACAAACACTTTTTGTTTTGTTCTCAAAGGGCAGTAATTCCAGCCCCGCATCAGTAAAATTCTGGTTCACAGCCATCAAACCCAGGTGATCTGTCTGATTTCTAATACTCTTTGCCACAGAGTCTTCGCTGCCGTACACCGTGCTGGCATCGATGAATGAGCTGACAGCATTGATCTGCTCACGAGTAAATGTCCTGGGATTGCACACAGACGCTGACTGGATGAACGGCATGCACAAGTTTGACCTCAGCATCCGTGGGTCATCGGGGGGAAACTAAAGCAAACAGACATAAGAAATGCCTCAGAAAGTCATGAGGGTCCATTTTTACTGTCTTAAGATAGCGTGGGATGGAATGACAGTCAGAGTACCTTAATTGGGAAGCAAGGGGACTTGAAGGCACAATCGGTCTCGCAGTGAAGCTCGGGACTAACTCCTGCACCACTGGAAGGGGCTAAATCTATGTCGTGGTTGATCCACTGGCCCCAATGCATGAAGACAAGAGAGAGCTCTTGGTCTTGAGTGATATTCTCGTTGGCTGTGTGAGCAATTTCATTTGACACTTTTCGAACCTGCAGAAAACCAAAGTGAAAGTGTGTGTGACTATCTCTACCACAGTGAGCTCACCTCTTAGTACAATACCCATTATAAGATCATGCATAAGACGATCTTAGATAAGCTCATAAGAGTTAATTATGGCATTAAACAGACCCATGCCATGCCCCAGGTCTATCAAAACAGATCTGATAAGTAGCACCCTTTTGACTCCACAGCCATTCAACCAATCCCAGCTTCATGGAAAGCCACTTATGGCTGAAACTGATGCACGTGCACACATCCAGAAAGTCAAGAAGCTGGCTGAGGAACATCCAAGCCTTATGGTTTGTATAAACATCCTGGTGTATCACTGGTGCTGTCTGCATCAAACTTTGGGATGCACACTTCTAAAAATGTTGTTATCCATGTTTTGCTTAGTGAAGTATTCATAGAATCATAGAACGGTTTGGGTTGGAAGGGACCCAAAACATCATCTAGTTCCAACCCCCCTGCCATGAGCAGGGACACCTTCCACTAGCCCAGGTTGCTCAAAGCCCCGTCCAACCTGGCCTTGAACACTGCCAGGGAGGGGGCAGCCACAGCTTCTCTGGGCAACCTGTGCCAGGGCCTCACCACCCTCACAGGGAAGAACTTCTTCCTTATATATAATCTAAATTTACCCTCTTTCAGTTTAAAGCAGTTACCCCTTGTCCTATCCCTATACCCCCTGATAGAGTGCCTCTCCAGCTTTCCTGTACCTCCTTTAAGTACTGGAAGGCCACTATAAGGTCTCCCCAGAGCCTTCTCTTCTCCAGGCTGAACAACCCCAGCTTTCTCAGCCTGTCCTCGCAGGGGAGGTCCTCCAGTCCACCGAGCATCTTCGTAGCCTCCTCTAGACTCGCTCCAACAAGTCCATGTACTTCTGATGTTGGTGGCCCCAGAGCTGGACACAGTACTCCAGGTGGGGTCTCAGGAGAGCAGAGCAGAGGGAGAGAATCCCCTCCCTCGACCTGCTGGCCACACGTCTCTGGATGCAGCCCAGGACACGGTTGGCTTCCTGGGCTGTGAGTGCACATTGCTGGCTCATAGTCAGTTTTCCATCCACTATGATTCCCAAGTCCTTCTTTGCAGGGCCTGCTCTCAATCCACTCATTGTTCAGCCTGTATCTGTGCTTGGGATTGCCCTGCCCCATGTGCGGGACCTTGCGCTTGGCCTTGTTCATGAGGTTTGCCCAGGCCCACCTCTCCAGCTTTTCGAGGTCCCTCTGGTTGGCACATTCCTTCCCTCCAGTGTGTCAACCACACCACACAGCTCGGTGCCGTCAGTGAACTCACTGAGGGTGCACTCGATCCCACTGTCCATGTCACCAACAATGATGTTAAACAACACCAGTCCCAACCCCAACCCCTGAGGACACCACTCGTCACTGCTCTCCACTTGGACATCAAGCCATTGACCACAATTCTTTGAGTGTGACCATCCCACCAATTCCTTATCCACTGAGTGGTCCATCCATCAAATCCACGTCTCTCCAATTTAGAGACAAGGATGTCATACAGGACAGTGTCAAAAGGTTTGCACAAGTCCAAGTAGATGACTTCACTTGCTCATCCCATATCCACCGATGCTGTAACCCTGTTGTAGAAGGCCACCAATTTTGTCAGGCACAATTTGCCTTTAGTGAAACCATGTTGGCTGTCACCAGTCAACTCCTTATTTCCCATGTGCCCCAGCATAGTTTTCAGGAGGACCTGCTCCATGACCTTACCAGGCACAGAGGTGAGACTTACTGGCTTGTAGTTCCCCATGTCTTCCTTTATTTCCCTTTTTAAAAACAGGGCTTATGTTTCCCCTTTTCCAGACAGCGGGAACTTCTCTAGGTTGCCACGACTTCTCAGATATGATGGATAGTGACTGAGCCACTTCATCCACCAGTTCCCTCAGGACCCACGGATGTATCTCATCACGTCCCATGGACTTGTGCACCTTTCAGGTTCCTTAGATGATCTCAAACCTGATTTTCTCCTACAGTGGGTGGTCCTTCATTCTCCCAGTCCCCGCCTTTGCATTCTGCAACTCAGGTGGTGTGCCTGGAGCACTTGCCGTTGAAGACCGAGGCAAAAAATTCATTGAGTACCTCAGCCTTCTCCATATCCCAGATTACCAGGTCTCCTGTTTCCTTCCAGAGAGGGCCCACATTTTCCATAGTCTTCCTTTTATCACCAACATACCTATAGAAGTTTTTTTTGTTGCCCTTGATGTCCCTGGCCAGATTTAATTCTATCCAGAGCTTTGGCCATCCTAACTTGATCCCTGGCTGCTTGGACAGTTTCTCTGTATTCCTCCCAGGCTACTTGTCCTTGATTCCACCCTCTGTAGGCTTCCTTTTTGTGTCTGAGCTTAACCAGGAGTTCCTTGATCATCCATGCAGGCCTCCTGGCATTCTTACCTGACTTCCTCTTTGTTGGAATGCATCATTCCTGAGCTTGGAGGTGGTGATCCTTGAATATTAACCAGCTTTCTTGGGCCCCTCTTCCCTCCAGGGTTTTATCCCATGGTACTCTACTAAGTAGATCCCTGAAGAGGCAAAAGTCTGCTGCTCTCCTCAAGTCCAGGGTAGTGAGCTTGCTGTGCACCTTCCTTGCTGCCCCAAGGATCTTGAACTCCACTGTTTCATGGTCACTGCGACCAAGGCTGCTCTTGAGCTTCACATTCCCCACTGGCTCCTCATTGTTGGTGAGAACAAGTTTCAGCATGTTTCAGCATAGCACGACTCCTCATTGGCTCCTCCATCGGTTGGAGAAGGAAGTTATCATCCACTCATTCTAGGAATGGACTACTTATGCCCTGCTGTGTTTTACCTCCAACAAATATCAGGGTGGTTGAAGTCCCCCATGAGGACCATGGCTTGTGAACATGAGGCTGCTCCTATCTGTCTATAGAGGGTCTTCCTGGTTGGGTGGCCTGTAGCAGATCCCCACTATAACATCACCTTCCCCTGTCCTCTCTTTAATCATGACCCATAAGCTTGTGGTCAGCTCCTCATCCATTCCCAGGTGGAGCTCCGTGCACTCCAGCTGGCCATTGACCTAGAGGGCAACCCCCCCTGCTCATCTCCCCTTCCTGTCCTTCCTGAAGAGCTGGTATCCTTCTATTCCAACACTCCAGTCATAGAAGCCATCCCATCAAGTCTCTGTGATACCAGTAAGACCGTAGCCTTGCAGGGATGTGCACGTCTCTAACTCCTCTTGTTTATTCCTCATGCTATGTGCATTTGCATAAAGGTGTTTAAGTTGTGCCCCATGAAGCTGACTTACTGGCTGGAATTCCTTTGTGCTGCTCTCTAGGTGCTCTCCTGGTGCCCTGTGACCCTTCTCCTGGCTCTGGGCATCTATTGCTGGCACTGGAATCAAACTGGTAGAAGTGGGATGGATTGAGGTTCCCCTCCCCTGGCAACTTTAGTTTAAAGCCCCCTTCACCAGCTTGGCAAGCCTATGGCCAAAGATGCTCTTCCCCTTCTCTGACAGACGGACCCCATCAGCCCCCAGTAGGCTAGGCTTCTCAAAGCGAGTCCCATGGTCTAAGTAGCTGAACCCCTGGCTGTGGCACCAGTCCCATAACCAATTGTTGATTCACCAGATCCAACTGGCCCTTTCAAACCCCTTCCCTTTGACCAGGAGGACTGATGAAAAAACTACCTGTGCTCCAGAGTCACTCACCACCGCTCCCAGGGCTCTGCAGTCCTTCTTGATACTCCTCAGACTGCTCCTGGCTGGATCACTGGTGCCCACGTGAAACAACAGCAGCAGGTAACACTCAGTGGACGTGCGAGGCTCAGCAGTGTCTCGGTCACATCCCTGACACGAGCCCCCAGTAAGCAGCACACCTCTCTAGAGTGTGTCAGGATGGCTGATGGTGCTTCTGTACCTCTCAGAAGAGTCACCCACACCTATCACCTGTCGCCTTTTCTGAGTTGCGCTGCTCGTTATACAGTGAGCAGATGGAGCTGCTCCTGATGTGACAGGTCTTTCCTTTTCCATCTGCAGAGCATTGAAGTGGTTCTGCAAGGGCATCTCAGGCTTCAGGGTAAGATTCTTCCTCCTGCAGGTCCTTGCCGTTGCAAGCTTCCATTCTTCTGCATTATTGGCTCTCCTCCCTTCCGTGTGTGCTCCGTGAGGGAGCTTTTGGCAGTTTGGCCATGGGCTGTGGGTCCACTGCAAACTGTGCTTGGAACCAGGTATCTAACCCCTCCTCAGCTTCCCTGATGCTCCTCAGCCTTCTCACCACCTCCTGCAGCTCACCCACCTGCTGCAGGAGCTCCTCCACCTGGGCACACCTTTTGCAGGCAGGTCTGCTGCCTGTCCCTGCCCCAGGAGAAAGGTCTGGGAACTTCTTGCAGTCTGAGGCCTGCACCGCAGGCTCTCCCTTCAGCAGCTCCGTCTGGGTGGAGGCATCAGCCACCACTGGGGAGATGGTGCAGACCCCCCAGCCAGAGCTGCAGCCTTTATTCTGAGGCAAGTGCTCACCATCCTGCCCTGAGGGTCAGGTAGGATGAGTGCCCTTGGCCTGCGCAGATGGTGACAGCACGGTGCCCCATTACTGCGTTCTGTGAACCTCCAGTCTCTCCACTCAGACAGTGGAATGCCCCTCCTTCGAAGAGTTGCCCTCCCCGCATGCCCTTCCACACAAACCGCCGTGAAAAATCACACAAAACTTCACAACCTTTTTGCTCATGTCTGTCTCCAACGAAAAATATCATCCCAAACCCTAGCTCAGAAAGCAAGCCTCAAATTAGCACCTGAGATCAGAGAAAAGGATCAAGCAATTTGCGCTCTAGATGTTGCCACTTTCATTTCTGATGGATGTAGCGAGGGCAGTGTCCACTACTGTTAACTGGACAAGAATAAGTTCTCACCAGCGGGAGTGGGAACCCATTGTACAGCTTTCCTTCACTTGCTCCTCTGGGAACAGACACTCCATCTTCATACGCTGCCGGGAGCCAGCGAGCAAATGCGCGGTTCGAGGACCCCAGATGAGAATGCTTTCTGCAACATCACAAGAGAAGCAAACATAGGTATCATTTCAGAAGTGAACAGGCTTGTAGAGACTAACATTTTGCAGCCCTTTAATCCATGTCTGATTACTTTGGTAATCAAGTGATAGCTAGAAAACTAAATAATACCAAGACTATTACAGCAGAGAAAAATGAGCTTTTTTGACATTAAGAAAAGATTCCTCATGCCATTATGCTAATTTTATTTGTCATTTAAATCTCTGTAGCACCTCTGTCTGCACTGCTGCTCCACACAAAATGTCTCATAGTAGGGTCATCACCAGTGATCAGGGTGGCCGTGCCTTTGCCCAGCTGAGGGCTGGAAGCTTCCAAGGATGAAGATCCTCCATGTCTGCAGGAACTTGTGCCAAGGCTTCAGGAAGCTTTCCCCATGTCCAACGCAACCCCTCAAACTGCAATCTGCAGCTGTGGCCACTTGTTAGATTGCCTCATACTGCTCAGAAGAATTTAAACCAGTAAACTCAGCAACACTTGTTCAGAAGAACAATAATGCTGATTGAGCCAGTGATCTGTGGCCCTAATGACACTGAAACACAGGTTGTTTGGGGGAAACCAGTTATTGAATATCACCTGGTGCATAGCAACTTTCTGTGTTTAAGCCCTTAAATCCACAAAACCTGGGTAATACCTGCTTATACTGAAAAAGGAGCGGTATACCCAGAATTTACAGCAGCTTGCTGTGAAATAAGTGCATGCCCTGGAACAATTGCCACGCCATAGCTGAAGCAATTCCATCAAATGTCAAGAACGCAGTACCACCACAGCTCCTATTTTGATTGCTGTCACTGTCTTTGCAGACAGATTTTTGCAAAGTATTCAAGTGCTATCTCATGGTGTACGTCTCAAGCTGAGCAAGATCTTTGGAAAAATGTTAACAGATGACAGTCCCCTCACTTCTGAGTGCCTCGTTATCTCACCGGCAGCCCACTAGACTAGCAACCCCAAGGACAACCCTACCCTGAGACTAAAAGTCAACACAGACACTGCTGTCCTGGGGGAGCTGAAGGATCTGGGGTCTGTGGGTAAAGGTACAGGCTGACTGTAACACTAGCACCATGAGTGCGACCTCCCTGCATGTGTGATGCAGAGTTGTGCTATGTCTTCACATCTGGCACATTTTTTTCATGCCAGATGCACATCAGATGCAAGTCCCACTCAGACTTTGGGGCTGGAGTTAGCACAGGCAGCAAAACTATGGCAGAACAGGACAGCGAGCCTTGACTTCCAAGTATTAGGCTAGAAATTTTGCCATCTTCTGGTCAATAAAAAAGCTAACAAGGAAATAAATAAATGTATGATGCCAGGTTTGAACCAGGAGGGAAGCGATGTGCAAAAAGCTGAACAACTCATTTTTTCAGATTAAGGATACACAATACATGAAGCTAGAAGAGCCAAGAATTAAAGTCTTGTTTACTTTCCATCCTTACGCATCACAACAGCCGCCACACAGATACGTTGACAGCTGGATGTTTTCATATGAGCCAGCCTGGGGAAATTAGTATCATCCATGTTACAAAAGGTTGGAGGGGTGATTTCCTGGAGCTTCAACCTGAGTGAGAGGCTGGCTGTCATAGCCCCAAAATCTGTTTTTCTCAACTTTTCACTTCCCCTCACCCCAAGAAGTCCCTTCCTTCATCCAAAGCAGCACATGGAGGGCAATGGGCTCAAATCTGAAATTTTCAAGAAATGACGTCTTTTTCCTACCAGGCATAGGTAGAAATGAAACATCTGTTGTAGGCACCACTAAAATGAGCATTTCACTCTTCTTGCCCTGTTGAAAGGTACTTACACAAATGACCTTAAGACAACTATCCTGGATCAAAGTACAGACTTGAGACTCTCCTCATCCACATGCGAATCCTACCTGTTGTTGCACTCCCCAGTAATGGTCCGGTAAACGTCATGCTTTGGGCATTTAATGGAACGAATCTGATAGTCACAGCCAGTTTCTTTGGAAATCACCTCCTTCTGTTTTCTGTCTAGTAGGTCTACAAGAGAAACCATGCAAACTAACATCTGCTCTTACTAATTTTTTATTTTAGCTTCTTGGTATTCTAGGTCAACATTTGAGTCAGCTGAGTCAGAGCTGTGGATATATAACATATGGATTTGAATTGTTAATTTGGTGCCTAAACTCTTCTGTGGATCAGCTCTCACCTCTGGGCTAGGGAAACTGGGTTGGCATGGAACAACTTTCCAGGGGAATACGGGGAGCATCATCATCAGCAATGTTTTACCCTAGACTGGGAACAAAATTATGAGCACGCAGAGCGGTACAACCTGGGCAGGTGGGTGTGAGGACTAGAAGTGGAAGATGGGATTCTGTTCTCAGCAGAGTCTCCTGGCATCCAGCACATTTTGTCCCAGGTTTATCATACTGTTAGGCTGCTTTTATCGTCAAAGATATGAGATAGGCACTGTCAAATGTGATGAACAAAACACCGGCTGGTCTGGTCTGTCTCTGAGCATGCTTAAAGTCTATTCACCTGGGGCTGTTGTGGGGAAGGGTTTTATCACCAGTTGTTTGGATCACAGCAGAGCTGCTCTCTGACATTCCTGCTGTGGTAGATTTTCTGCTCTTAGCTGTTTCTAAGACATTTTGGTCTAAACCACATTACCTGTAACATTGAATCTGCATTTCCCAGAGAGCTGCAGCTTTATTTTGAGGAGTTTCAAAGTAGTTTCCAAGTAATCAGCAGCACGGACTGCAGATCTGGTTCTTCCTACTGGGTCCTTTAAGTGCTTCAGGAAATCCATTGGGTTGGCAACCTTTTCCTCTAGGTTTCTCTTTAAGCTGAATATAAAAGAGTCTCATGAAGCACCTTCTCTGCAATCAGACCTCCACTGTCATGCTAGGCTGGGTGTACTTAGACATGACGACACTGCTGGGTCCCAGGCAGGCTCTGCTCACCTAGGACAAGCTGGCTGCTCTCCAGCTTTGCACATTATCTCAGACAGATTTTGGAAGAGATTTGCATCTCTTCCCATTCCCATGGCTCTTTCTTGCACAATGAAAAACCTTCTGCAGGGTGGGTGGAGGGAGACTCCTCCCCAAAGCATCCTGCTGCCTGGAACCAGCCTTTTGGGACAATACATAGAGGGCTACCTGGGGTTTGACTTTCTGCTGAGACTTATTTCTGACAGGGTGGTCATCTGCACAGTGGAGGTCCTTCCAGAGAGGGGCAGAACTTCATCAGGCAGGAGAGGACTCAACACGTGCCCAGTGTGCCCATACCACTATGGACTACTGAGAGGTGCCCATGGCAGTGCAGGTGAGGAGGCAATAGCTGCAGGTGACAGAGGGTGGCCCTGGGACTGGGACAGGACAATCCTGCCAAACTGGACAAAAGCACCTCTCCAACTATGACAGGGAGACCCCTTGATAAATATATCTCCATGATAAATACGCATTGGAAAACAGAAGAAACACACATCTATTTTCTCTTATTTCCTTATAATATTGGGTCCTCATGCAAAAAGGACTTACCTTTTTCGGGCGTGTAAATATGCTGTGTCTACCAGCTGCCTGGCCTCACTAATGCTGCTCAGAAGAGATGAGTCTGATAAAACCCCTGAGTCCTCTTCTAAAAAAAGAAGAAAAGCATGTTTTGAGGATACTTTGTAATGTACGCCAGGAGCTACACATCCCACCCCGTCGCTGGGTGCTGAGGTGCGCTGATTCACTTTACATGCAGTTCCTGCTGTGTGTTTGGTGCTACCTGGACACCTTTATCTGTGCTTCTCTGCTCATCTGCGTCATCCCATTACTGAGGTCCTGAAAATCACAGGACAAGAAGCGATTGTAAAGCGGTAGCTTATTTTCCATTTCACAGAATTGGCTCTGATGGCTTTGAGAGGCTTTTGGAGAGTTATTTTTTACCCTTCTTTTTGAAGCTATTCTTCCCTGTAAGAAGGGAAATGCATAGAAGCAACCAAATATATGATCTGTGACTCACTTTCCCTGTCATAAAGTTATGGTCATGTGCTTGGAAGACCCATTGGATAAATAGGCAATTTCCTTAGACAAGTTTGTTAGGTATTGACTTCACTGTTAGTGGGTCAATCTACAGGATATTTCAAATTTGTATTGGAGCTATATCTAACTAGGAACTCAGACTGATGATTCATGCCCTTTCAAGCACAGTAGCAGCCAAAGAAGAAACAGAAACTTACTGTTTAATGAGTCGTCCATTGCCCCGACTAAGCAGAGAGTAATGATGGATCCTAAGAGAGTAATTCTTAGGTTTATGCCTAGAGAGAAATGCAACATAAATCTTCTGAATGGGCAGGGCTTCACTGAAACATCAGAAAAGATTGACAGGTTTGGTTTGACTATTTCTTTCAGGATCCAGGAATAAAATACATCACTACTCTGATCAGGTCTGTTAAGTGGGACTCTGGCTGGCAAGGGCTGTAGCTGTAGGTGTTGGCTGGACACAGGGACATCCCGGTGGTGTGGGACATTCGCTAAACTGGGCTGAGTAAGTGCCAAGGAGGAGGCAGACAGGTACAGTCCAGGCTTCAGTGATGGAGACTATTGGGAAAGTGCATGGGCAGTGTCCTGGTGTCCTGCCTTTGGGAGGGTCCTTCTCAGGAGGCTGGTGTAAAGGAGGTTAGACCCCACACATCCCTCTCTGCCCCCTCTGTCTTGTTACTGAGCAAAACAAGCTGCTATGTCTAGCACTGGTCCTTCAGCCTTCAACCACTTCTGTTAGTCTTCTTGATGCTCCCTGAAATTTGTCTCTATTCCTTTTTTACATCAACATTAGAAATGTGTATCATCTGTTCTCATCAGTGTTATATACAACAGCACAGTGCCTTCCCTGAAAGATCTTTAGCCAAAAGGTTACAATTAGATATATTTTAAGCAATCTAGTCAATGTTTTAACTGTTTAGAGCAGGAAAGGCAGACAAAATTTGGAAGAACTAACCAACTTTTCACAGTGTGGCAGGTTACCTTACATTTACAATCTGTGGAAATTCTTCAACCGTCTTCACAGGAGTTGAAGGCTGCTTATTCCTTTCAATCTTATATTGCAGGGTACTGCTACACGAGGCAGAAAAGCTGTCTTTTCTCACTTCTCAAAATAAATGTATTTCACATATGGGGGGGAGACATAAGTATGAAGGACCACCAGCTCCTAACACTCTACTGCTTCCTCATCTCCTTGGGCTCACCCATGGAATGCACCAATACCCACACCAGAAATATCAAATCAGTCAAATACAGATATAAAATTAAAAAGCACTGATCTTACCTGCCATCTCTGAAGAACTGGTGGGACTAGGAAACAAGCCAGTCCTTTATAGAACCTGCACCAGGGCAGAAATTATCTGTGTCTGACCTGGGTGTGGCCAAAAAGGGAGAAACTGGGACCAGATTGAGCCAAGAGGAACTATCTGCTAGTTTGCTTTCCTGGATTAAGCAGAAAGGTGAACACTTCTCCGTTCCTTCTGTGTAAACGTTGACTTTCTTTCTGACAAATCAGTAAAAAGGAAAAAAGAATGAAGGCACACATTTCTTTTCTGCAAGTGGAAGAGATCAGCTTAATTTTATGATGGTAAAAGATGATGGTGGGATTTGGCTTCTTTTTACCTGTTGGTTGACATCTCTGATGGTTTGGGAAACCAGAAATGGGTCATTTTACCAACATGCATTTGTGGAGTATACCGAGGTCCAAATAGTGTGTCTGAATGGTGGACCTGCCAGAATTTGTATCCAGGAAAACCAAAGTTGTGTCCCATTTAAAACTGCTTAGTGAGATGGTTTTATATAATTAAGCAGTGATTTGGAAATGCATATAAAATAACTGCTGATCATGTGGATGACAAAGACTGGTCAATGAGCAAAGCAGTTGCACAGAGCAAGCTCACGCTGTCTCCAGTAAAATCATATGCACAGTAATATGGATAATCACAAAGTTATATCTGTGCAAATAAGAACAGGCCAGAGGCACAAAATGGGAGATTCCATCCTGAAATGTCTAGAAAGGAACAAAGTGTTGGTCCAGCCAAGCACTTCAACGTGGATTACAACAGCCATACAGTAGGAAAAATGGCTGAACTTCAGTGGACAAATGGGAAGATAGCAGAAATAATTTAATTCTTTGAACATCAGTCAGGTTGATCACAAAAGAAAGTACTGAATTCTTACTGATAATCAGCCATGTAAATCTCACAAGATTAGGGAGCCAATCCTTCCTACCATTTCAATATTTTCACAGTTCTTATTAAGCCAAAATAAATAAAAAGAAAACGCAATAAATTAAACTGCTAACAAACGTATAATTTTAAATCTGGGGGGAAAAAAAAAAAAAAGGTCTGTGAAGGTCAGCTTTTCAGAAACTGACAATACAATGTCAATATTTCTCCCCTAAAGAGAAATTCAAAACCAAAGGCAGAAGCTGTCCCCTGGTACCAGAGAGACTCTGATCACCCTGGCAGGTGCTCTACCGTGTCCATCCAGCTTTCTGCCTACAAAATGTACATAAGCAGAAGTCCAGGTACCTGAAAGGTGGTTTTGTTTTTTCTTTTGTATTTGTGACACGTTCCATTGCACTTGCATTAGTGCCTCAGTGACAGTCTGATAACCCCCAGCTGCCCCAGGTACAGGGACTCTGTCTACCTTTGAGGGCGTGCGCTGTCACCTGCAGGTGACCTGATGTGGCTCCCAGGACTGGAGTCACCCGCCATGCAGACGCTGTGTTAACATTACATGTGTCCTACCAATGACTCAAGCCTGGGTGTAAGAGTGCCCAGGGCTTTGACGCGTCCAAAGGTAAGCTGTCCTATGTCACCTCCAGCTAGGATTTATGGTGTTTTGGTGAAATCTTTTGAGCTTCAAGAGAAACCAGGGTATCCTGCCTACCAAGGCTGATGTTCATTCAGTGAAGTGTACAAGACATCTGGGCAGCCAGGGCATTATTTATCCATCAATTAGCTGGCCAAGCAGCAGATTCCTCCATTGGTTCTCCTCTCTGTCTTGAATGTTTAGAAGCTGCATATTTCTTCTCTTTCAGGCTCTTGGTGTTACTAACATTACTTCTCTATTACTATTCAGGCTGCAGATCTTCACCTGTAAGTCCTGTGTAAATCTAGCAACCTGTTGCTATGTGACCACTGATGGCATTTGCTAAATATGTGATTAAGCATTGGCTATAGCAACAAGATCATTAAACTTAAGCAACACAAAAAAGAAAGAGCTCATTATTACATTCCTTATTTCTCATCCTAATGGCAAAAAGCAACATCCTCCCCTTCCCCATTCGACACATCTCTGATTTTCCTGCAAGCTCTTTCAGCACTCATTTTCATGACACAGACACATTCATGCTAGTAAAACACAGGCATGAACCACGATGTCTTAAGGTTAACAGTGATTAAGGACTTCATTTAGGCACAACTTCAGACATACACAGTTCCTTCTTCACCTGCCAATATCATATTTTCCTACATTTTGAACTCTGGATTTATTTACATACTGCTGAGAGCCAACAGCCTATACAAGCCAAGCCGGTCCTTGTCCAGAGTGCAGTGGCATGGAAGAATAACTACAGGTTTACAAAACTGTATTCAGTGCATCTTCTGCTCCAGCAGGTGAAGGGCAGAGCTTGTAAAGGATTGGAGTGAGCAGGATAAAACAGAAAAAAGTAAGAAGCGATAGGTTAGTAGCACAGAAATTGGAAGGTGAGTAGAGGAGGAAAAGTTCCCAGAAGTTCAGTGGCGACATTTGATAAAACCAGTTTGTCCAGCTTTAAAAATACAAAGGCTGCAGCAGTAAAAAGTAACTTTAACTCTTTATGGAGAGGGCCATCTGGTTCTATGCTCAAGACCAAATACAGCCTCTGGACAGCAGAGGAGTTTCAGAAGATGGTGCACAGGGTAAAGCTGGTGATGAGAATATTGCCCAGAGTTCACAGTCCAGCTTTCTGGAATAGCTCTTACAGACTCATGGGTACATCCAGGGTCTGGATACAGGCTCGCTACTGGATGGTCTCTGAGAAATATGTAAGTGGCCAACCCCAGAGCAGGAATGTGCACTGAAAGCATGTGAAAAACCGAGAAACTGTGGGCTAAGAGATTATTTCCTCTTTACTTCTTCATACTGTAGATCTGTAGCTCTCCCACACAGAGCACTTCCCTTCTTCCCATGGTTCAACCAATCTACCCCCACCAGCCAGCAGCTCTGGAGGAGGGGAACTGGCACACCAGGAGGGTCTCACTCTCTGGCCTAGGATGGTAATTGTGAGGTTTGCTGAGAAAAAAAGTCAGTCTCCCAGCAGGAGCTGGTACCCATCTTGCAGTAGCTGCACATGTGCTTGAGGGCTCCAAGCCCATGGCATGGTCAGCTCACTCCTGACTCTTCTCTCACTGGGAGTTTTCACAGTGTTGGTGTGGGAGTGACAGTAACAGCAAGGGTGCTTAGGAGGTGGCACCACAGGTCTTTAGCATCACTGAGGTGCTCACTTCAGGGGTTTCTCCAGCTGCATGATGCCCAGGAGTGAGATTATTACCTCTCTTTGAAGTCCTCCTTTAAAGGCTCACCACTCATCAACACCCAAGACTATGAAGCCTTCTTAGTGCAGGCCTCCATCAGCCCTGGAGACTGCTTCATAGCCATGATGAGGTACTTTGAGCAAGTGCACAGTGGCTCTGACTACCATGCAGAAATGGGTGAGCCCAACAAACTGGGCAGTGCCATCGGTGAGTGCAGACTCGTTGCCTCTTTCCAGAAAAGACACCCATGGGATGACCATCTGTGGCCTTCTCAGGCTGTACTGTGGGACAGCCCAAGCACTCTTATTGTCGCTGTCACCCGTAGTGCTCTAGGTGGTCCCTGAGGTCGTGAGGGCTGTGCCAACTCAACGTGACTCAGCAGGGTAGGGCATTCAGACCTAACTCTGCCCCGAGCAATAGGCACAGTTCCCTGGGCAGGAAAGCTGTGGAAGGCCATCTGTGACTTTATAGCACAGTGATAGGACCCACCACACCCACCAGGACAAGCTACTGCCCATCCATCCATGGGAAGATCTCAGCTTGCAGGGCCCAAACATGATTCCTGTCCTGAGCAGCAGCTAGCACACCTCTTCCCTATGAACAACTCTCCTTCCACAGGGACTGGTCCCTTATTCCCCTTCCCATGGACCGAACTCCCTCTCCTCTCCATGAATAAAATCTTCAGCTCCTCCTCATGAACCAAACTTCTTCCTGGCACATCTTTTAGTAAAACCTCTCTTCCATCCCTTCCACTATTCTTTCAGACTGTGACTCCATGCTCAGACTGGAGTGGGAGATGACTTCTCTAGATGGGGTTGGCAGGTCTAGAAGGCGACCTCAGCTGCTTATGCCAAGCAGGATGGTTTCTCCATTTTTCCAGTTTTTGTTCTCTTCCTGTTCTGGAAGCGGTTCCCATCTTATCTGGAAATCTGGGACACAGCCATACACCAAAGCAGAAGCAGTTGTCAGACCCCTAGAAAGCCACTGAGAGAACACATGGCTTCAAAAGCTCCAGAGATTTATTTAAACAAAGAGAGAGTGGAAGAAGCTTTAGATACTCGCTGTAGTTTTCCCTGTGCCATACCAGCTGGGAGACATGGGAGTCATTTGCTGCATGGGGACTCTTTTCCCTGAACTACAGCTTAATTTCTAGAGAGGCTGAATACACGAATAGATGTAAAACATTATCAGAATTTTGTGGTTTGATTCAAAGTTTAACCATATGAAGGAACATCTGTACAGACAGAGCTTGCAGGGGTTCGTTAGTATTCACAATGCACAAGTAGTAGTCTCCTCTTGATCATCGTATGCCCTCATATTACAACCACTGAGGTGGTTAACCACTGTTTTATGGTCAGGACAAAGAGGCTTCAACACTGCATCAGGTAATGGGACGCAGCAGTGAACGGTGACCACTGTGTGCTGAGTCCAGCAGAGCCAGCACTCGAGCAAGGCAGCCGCTGTTTTCTGAAACTTGGAACATCAAAGAGAGAAATCTTACAAGTAGAAGCAGAGTCTAAATATTTCTTTGAAGGATAATAAGGTCTGTCTCATGACAGACCTTGTGGTTTTCTGTATTGCATAATACTGAAAAGTACCCTTTATTACAGGAGAAGAGCTGTCAGTTCTCTGTTGAACTCAGACTTTTCTATAAACACATCCTGTTCTTTCTGCTAGGCAAGATTGTTTTGTCTGTAAATATCACAACAATTGTAGATAAAAATAGGTGTTCACTGCCGATGACACAAGAGTAGATAACAAAAAAAGTCAACAAAAAACCCCACACAACTCTGAGAAATATTGTGGGAATTCTGGCTAGTGCAACAAACATCTGAGCCCAGCCAGGCTGCAAGAACCAGTTGGGGGATACAGTCTCCTCCAGACCCTTCTGTCTGGGCTTCAGTGCTCTGCAAACCATACTTTTTGACCTCCTTAACCCCTTCAGACCTCTCTTTCAAGATGTGGTCGCCTCCAAGTTCCTGTGTTAGGGTACCACTTCTCTCCAGGTCCCTCTGCTCCCACTCTGGTCCTCTCCAGGTGCCTCCATTTGGGTCTGGACCCCCCCGTCCTTTCCATATGCATGGTGGACTGCTCCAGACCCTTCCTTTTGGGG
This sequence comes from Strix aluco, assembly GCF_031877795.1. Classification (NCBI taxonomy): domain Eukaryota; kingdom Metazoa; phylum Chordata; class Aves; order Strigiformes; family Strigidae; genus Strix; species Strix aluco. Next base: position 4,207,747 of record NC_133949.1, on the reverse strand, counting down.
TCCAGTAGTGTACAGAGGCCTATGTGCCCTGGTTTGGTCCCTCCAAGTTCCTCCATTTACCATCTGATGGATGCTCAAACCCTTACCCTGAAATGAAACCTCACCTCAACACACCTCTTTGGATACCAAATGCACAGTACTTCATCCTCAGAAGGAGTAAGGACAAATAGCTCATTCTGGACCATAGACCTCATCTTCACTAACGGTGCCTATCAGGATGTTAGTGGCTTTCCAGCTCTGAAGACTCTCCACTCTTGTGCCATACCCTAACCTGAACCCCACAGGCACTTCAGGAGACTCAGGGAATGTATCTCCCAGCTCTGAACATGAACATGGCACCTAGAAGAGGGGGAAGGAAACCTGGGTAACTGAAAGGGATTAATTTAAGCTTAACCTTTCTCCAGAGTGTCTCCATAATTGTCCAAACACAGTATTGCCCCCACTCACCCCTCTCTTCAGCTCTATCACATTTGCTAGCCTTGCTCCAGTATCTCCTGTGTCCAGTGACGAGCTGGTTTGAGCACCTGATTTCCTTTGCATCGCTGCATCCAAGAAGGTGGCCACCCATGCCTGGGCATCCATCCATGCCCGTGGGACTGTGCCAAGCCTGACTCAGTGTCAGGACTATGCTCCTCCGTGGCCCATGGAGGATAGAAATCAAATCACCCAGTGAGGCAGAGGCCAGGGAGGGTGGCAGTGCAGACAGACACTCCTTTGGGCTGGGAGTTGAACACGGAGGAACAGTTCCTACACAGTGAGGTTTCTATCCAAACTGCTCCCTGCTGGTAAATCCCCGTGGGAGAGACATGAGGTGGCAGTGACACAGCGACTTGCACAGCTCTTGGCCATAACTCTGGGAACCCAGAGATGGGTTTGGATATCTCAGGATTTCCTCTCAACAGCCACCTTTTCTTCCTTTCTCCAGATCGCCTCTTCCAAAAGCCAAGGCAGGCAGAAACCTGGTGAAAACCACACAAGTCTGCAGCATCATCCTGCCAGGTGTAGGACAAAACACTGCCTGGCCTGTGTCAGATTGCCTCAGTTAGCTAAGTCTGGACCTGTTTTCACAGAGGCATGTGTATGGATACTGGGGGGAAAGGAGAATGGAGGAGGCTGGGATGTTCCCAGACTAGGAAAGGAAGTTGGAGATGGTTGTCCAGGGACAAGTTTCCTGCTGGATACAAGGAGATGAGATGGGACATGGGCATGTCCTTCTCCCATGTCACCACCACTGTTGTTGTGACTGGTGCCCAGTTCCCTTTCCCAGCACTGCTGGGATGCTGATTTCCATATCAGCCTTAACTCTGGGCAAGGCATGTGGCAGCAGTAGCAGTGGCACCCGTGCTGTGCAGCAGGGGCTGGGGTGGCAGAACCCATGTCCAGGGTGGGACTGGGTCCTGTTCTGTCCCCTGGGGCAGGGTGACAGCCATGGGCTCCTGCGGAGACCCTCTCCTTGTGCAAGTTGCTGTGATGGCCGAGCGGTCAAGGCGTTGGACTTGAAATCCAATGGGGTTTCCCCGCGCAGGTTCAAATCCTGCTCACAGCGGGAGCTTTTACTGGCAGCCCCTGTCCCCAGGAGGGATGGCAGGCCCGCACCTCTCCTTATCACAAGAAGATAACCTGCAGTAGCATGTCCACACCCCACACAGCTGGTCCCCCTGCTCCCTACAGCCTGTCACCTGCTCCCTACAGCCCATCACAGGCTCCTAGCTGGCCTCCACCTGAGGTATTTTTCTGCTGAGGGGTGCAGTCTGATGGCAGTGGGGGGACAGGAGGCTGCTGCCACCTCTCAAAATTCACCTAACCCTGACCCAGCCCCATGGACTGGGTGTGCGAGCTCCTGAATCTCATGCTGAACCCCAGGAGCTGCTCAAGGGCAATGCAGCCACCCAGGAAAAAGCTTGGGTCTGTGGTGGCTACAGGAACCCCCTTCCCTGACTGGGAATCGAACCCAGGCCGCAGCAGTGAGAGTGCTGAATCCTGACCACTAGACCACCAGGGATGAGGTGGTGATGGTGGTGGACCTGTTGGTGGCCACCAACCAAGCCCTGAAGGAACAGAGACACTCGGGTCCCACAGCCCAAGGAGAGGATCAGATGGGATGGATGCCATGGCCTTTCTGGGGCACTTTGCAGGGATGTCTGCTGCTTTCTGAGAGCTGTGGCATTGGGAAGACCCTCTGTGCAAGAGGAGCCCATCCCTGCCAGGCCTGGGAAGCAGGAGGTGGCTGTGCTGGGACTCTGATCACCGCCAAAGTCAGGTTTGGGGAAGGCAATGATGGCCAATGGTTCAAGAAAAGACTTAGAAGTCCTCTGGCAGTTCACCAGGGATGTTCAGTCCTGCTGATGGTGGAGCATGGACCCCATTTGTGCTGCTATACATTACCAGGCTCCTGTGACACACATCACACTGGGCAGAGGCGATCCAGCATCATGGACACAACCACCCTGACTCCCAGTGCACAGCCAGTGTTTCCCTGTAGTGACCTCGAGAGAAGCAGAACAGTGTAGGTGCAGGCTGATCGACACAGCAGAGCCTTCCCTGTCCAGGACAAACAGGAGTCTGAACCCTTGTGCTGAGGAGTGTGTCTGGAGTCCCCTTTCCTACCGCTTTTACAGTCGCATTTGCATCTTGTTTTTCTAGGGGAAAACAGCCAACTGGGGCCATCTTTTGAAACTTCATCTGGAGCTGCAAAGAGTAGGTGACTCTAGTTTCCAGAGAGTCCTTCTGAGGGAGCAGAGACTTTTCCCTTTGTTTAAGGAAGGAAGGAAGGGGGACCTCGTTAGGCAGCGGGACCCCGTTAGGCAGCGTGCACTGGGAGCCGTGCTGCTGGAGGGGCTGGGCGGGAGTCACAGTGGGCAGCAATGTGCTGGCATTGCCCAGGCGTCCTGCAGCAGTGATGCTTGTGATCCCCCCCATCCCTTGTCCACACATAGCCTGTTTCCTTTATACCACACATAGCCTGTTTCCTTGGCCCCATACATTTCACTTAAGAATACATTTTACTTTTAAAAAAAAAAAAAAAGAAAAGGGGCTAAGTCCAACTGGGGTAAAAACAGAACCAGACTTCTCCCCCACCACCTGCACTCACCTCCTAGAAAAGAGGTTTTCTGCTGAATAGGAGGGTGGAGAGGAGCTTGAAATGGGCCCTCACTCCCCAGGTGGTTGCTACCAGCATGGGCAGCATGACCTGTCCCTGCAGCACCCAGCACAGCGGGATTCAGACCCGAGGGAAATGAGCACTGAGGCAGAGGATGGCACCCAGAACCTGCCCGGTGCTGGCAGCAGCCCTGCCTGCCGAGGCTGTGTGCCCCACCCTTGGGCAGGCAGGACGAAGCTCTGCAGGGCTTCTCAGCAGATGGGTGAGCTGTGACTGAGATGGAGATGAAGGTAAGGGCTCCAGGAACATTTCCTGCAGAAGACGGCAGAGGGCCCAGTGCTCCTTGGATGCTCATGTGTGGTTGGGAGAGGAAGTAAACGGACAGAGAGAAAATCTCTCTGACTTGCAGGAGGCAGCGCACACAGATGGGGGAAACCTCTCTGAGGCTTGTCCTGTCCATGCAGCTCCCTAAAATGGCCAGTGCAGCTCCCCTCTCCATCTGAGGCCAAACCCCAGGATGGTCCCCCCTGCAGGTCTTCCGTGACATGGTCTAGGGCCGCAAAGGGACATCTGGCATCCAGCTCCCCTGTCCCCATGGTGCCCTGATCTCTGCACAGGTTTCTCTGCAACACCTGGTGAATCCCAGCCGCTGGCCGCAGCCTTTGCCACCCGCTTTCCCTGAGGAGCTGCACTGTGGCGAGCAGGAGAGGGCAAAGGGAGGCAGTGGGTAGCTTTGGAGGAGTGCAGAGTAGGCTGAGGAGAACAGGGAGGAGCGTCACTATCCTGCAAGAGCTGACCTGGAGCAAGGATGGACCCACGATGAATGGTCTGGCATCTTTCCAACACGCTGGCATCTCTGCCATGATGTCCAGGGCTGCAGAATACACCTCCAAAAACCACACAGGGTCAAACCCCCTGAATGAGGAGAAAGGCTGGGCTGTGCAATGGTTGTATGGGATTGTGCCATCCCTTGGGCCTGTCGGGTGGGGGGAAGAGGGAGCTGGGCTGGGCTGAGGTGCAGCCACCCTGCACTTTCAGAAAGATATGCAAATGTCATGGTTTCGATTGCCTCTACAAGCTCTAACAGAGCGTGAGGTCTGGCAGCCTTGCGGTTGGGGGAGAGTCAGTATCACTCTGTGGTTTCTTAGATCTCTATCTGAACCTGTCACATATTTTGTCATAGACAGTAACAGTTCCTTCCTGTGCCAGCAGTTGTGGGCACACCAAAACAGGTTCACTTGCATGTCCCATAGCAGGACACTCTGTCTGTGATGGCAGAAGAAGGGGAGATGAGTCAGTGCCACCCCACCAAGTGCAACAAGGAAGCGATGCAGCCCAGGAGCTGCATGTTCTAGCCCAGAAGTGTGCAGGGCCATGTGGTGAGGCATGTGGTGCAGATGTAAAAACTTACTTTCTACAGGTGCTGCTCCTTGGAAAGAGAAGTCCCAGCCCCAGGATCAGCCTTAGGACAACAAAGATGGGTCAAGGCTCAGTACAAAATGCAGTTGTTATTGTAGTGAGGAGACAAGGCTGAGACATGCCACCTTGCTTTGCACCCCTACATGAATCTGGGACATGAGCAAAACATACACAAATTAGCCAGAACAATAGGATAATTACAATACTGGAATATATGCAATATGGGAGTAGCCTCCCCATCTCCAAGACTGGAATGTCCCTTGGCAAAAAAGCCTGAGTACCTGCTAGCATGTTACTCTGCTGCCCCAAAATGTCACCACCACGTGTTTGTGACAATCCCGTGGTGCCAGTCACTTCGTTCAGGTCCTTCACGTACTTTTGAAGGCAACAGTCCTCAGGGTCCCCAGGACACCACCACCCCCAGCCTCATGAGGATGGCTCCTGGGAGGATGACTTGGAAAGCCACGGACTCTTACCCACCCCAGAAGGGTCCCTGGCATAGCCCATGGGGACCCTCCTGCAGCACTGGTCCCCACCTGTGGGGACACTGCAGTGAAGGGGACACTGGGGAGGCAGCCCCAATACACCCAGACACAAGGACATCTCCAAGAGCCCCATGCAGACCCATGTAGCACGGTGGGGGAAAAGGAGAGTGGGAGCAGAGCAGCACTGCCCTGCAGTCCCCACTGCATTATGGGGCCGTGGGGCGGTGAGGAAATCCCAGGGAGACGAGCTCGTGGTGCCTCATGAACAGCAGGTTGTTGCTGGGAGCTGGGCATGAAAATACTCAGAGAAAACACAGGCTGTGAGCTGGCAAATTTGGTGCCTGTTGCAGAGAAGAGGGAGGTGGAAAAAGGGGAAATGCTCCCTGGGGCATCCTGAGGAGCCCATCACCTCATGGCAAGGGCAGTGCCAGAGGGCTCTGGGCAGACCACACCATGAGCCCTGTGACTGTGAGTGTGCACAAGGGTATGGGGGTACGTGTTTGCATGAGAGCTGGTCCCTCTCCACTCCCCAGGCAGGGGAACCCCCTGCTCTGCCTTCTGCATCCCACCCTGTACCAAACCCATGCTGGCACTTGTGTTCACCCCATGTCTCTGGGAGAAGACACTATTTGTTGACTCAGACCATCAAGTCGGGTTTCCAGGCAAGCACTTCCCTTACTGGCTGATGCTGGGGTGTGTTAGGAGGGGTCTGGAGGTCCTGAGCTCCATATTGGAAACACAGAGTTGAGGATTTTGTGTTTTATGATGCCAGGACTGCCAGCCCAGATCTACAACCAGCCTCCAGGGTGCCAGCCATCCTTGCTGCCTGCACAGACAACAGAGCTCAGAGCATGCCTGCTGCCCATGCTGCCTGCACTGTCCCCAAGCTGTTCTGAGGGTCTGAGCACCTTTGTCCTCAAGGTCTCAGTCCTTGAAAAGGAAATTGAGTTGAGGTCTTCCTGGTCCTTCGGGGAGGATGCTGAGATGAGTTTGATGAGTGCTGCTGTCATGCTGGTGAATCTAAGTGTGAACCTGCTGCTCAAGGGTCGTTTCACATCCTGTCTTGGTCAGTGTAGCCCTCATGCCAATGCCGATTTGCTCAGACTTACCTCACCTCACACAAAGGCTATTCTGGTATTTCGTAGATCTGCTACTTCCTTTTTTTCAGCATTTCTGAAGCAAAAGTGCTGTGACATCAGCTCTGTTACACTTTGGAAACTCAAAGCGTTTGCCTTGAAATCTGACTAACAGGGCTGGCCACAGTCCCTATGAAAAGCCAGGACTGAGCCAGCACCTCACATCAGACACAGGAAGAATCTGTTCTGGTCCTGCCTCTGCCCTTGCATTTGCCCTCTGTCCATAACGACCATCTCCACACTGTGCCAATCCATCAACCTCATTGTTGCTCTCTTTTCTCAGGCCTCTCCTGCTCCAAGTGAGTTCAGCACCTCTCTGCTCTCTTGGGGTGGATTTTTGCCCTGACTGGCAGTAATTTTGAAGCAGAACTGGGAAATGTTAGCTGCAAAGGCTGGAAACCTCCTGCTTTCTTGGAACTGGTCTTCTTTTCTAACATCCTTTTATCTTAGAGATGAATTTCACTGATGAGTACCAAAGTTTTCAGGTTTCATCTCCCCTGATTTTGTTGCTGGGTTTTAGGAGTGGTCCCAGGGTGACTGAAGGGATTTTTATTAGTGCAAGTGAGTGCAAAGCGTTTAACAAGCAATCCTAGCAATGACTTTCAGCTTTGCTGTTCACAATTTCTTGCTGACTTTCTGGGGAAACAGGAAGAGAAGAGGGCTCCACAGCTGATTAAGGGGATGGTTGCCCATGCTCTCAGCTGGGGAATGTGCAATTTACTGAGTGATAGACTCATGAGCTGGCTTTCCTAAGCTCTTCCAGTTGGGGCTGACACAACAGTCTTCTGCTTCAGCTACACCTAAAGCTGCCCCGGAGTCATGTGAAGGACTATTTCTACACCAGCAGCAAGTGCTCACAGCCAGCAGTTGTGCAAGTACTGGTTCCTGCTCTGGGCTCTGAGGAAAGGCTCTGCCAGGCTCTGGGCTCTTTGCTTCATGTCCAACAGGGCCAAGAGCATGGTGGTGTGAGGAACCACACCTGGAGTAAGGAAAGGGGGAAGACACCATGGGTCTCATGTGCAGCACGTGACCACTCAACCTCTGCAGCTGAGAAATTAGCGGTCTCCTTGGTCTCCTTGAACCATCCTAGTGCTGGGAACACGGTGTGGGAAGGAGGTCCCTGTGTAGCCAGCAGGACCTCCCAGTGGTGATGAGCCCAACGCACATAGTGTGCCACCTTCAAGACTTGCACCTGATATGCCAGCCGCCCGCATGCTGCATCCATCCTCCACTGAACACAGCCAGGAACGACCCAGCAAGGGGGGTTCTCCCAGGAGACCTTGAACTCTCCCTGCCCTCTGGGTTTTAGCAGCCACTGCAGCTCCCTGAGGCTTGGGGGTTTGTGGGATGGGAGCCTGGAGGGGAGATGATCTTGGGGAGGTCAGCATGCACCCAGGAAGGTGCATGGAGGACCCAAGGCCCTCATGTCCCTTTCCACCCCCGGGGCTGTAACACATCCCTGTCTGACTTGACAGATTCATCACCAGGAAGGACTGGGAGGTCTGTGCTAGCCCTGATTCCAGGTGCATGAGCACTGAGAGGTCTCTGCCCTGAGAAGTCCTGCAAGACAAAAAGAACTTCAGGGGTCCCAAGGGAGCTCGAGCAGAGTCTTGCAGAGGTTTCGTTTCATGTGGCAATATGATTTCCCATCTATTTGTATCCCCAGCCAGTTTCTAGCCACATGTCCTTACACCAGTAGTGTCCACTACACCTCTTTCCCACCCCTGGTGTTGACTCTGATGCATTCACACAGATCAGTCCCAGATCAGACCAGAGTCTACATGATCTCACCAAACCAAACCCAGCCCTGGTGAGAATTAGCCCCAGGGTTTTCCTCCACTTGAGCCCAGTGGTGGGGATGGGGCTCTAGGTGCAAGTCATGAGCACAGGAGACAAACAGCGGGATGGGGACCCGGGCTGGGCACCAGTGCTGTGTGAGAGCAGAGGGGAGGCTGGGGTTGCTGTTTGGGGGAGCAAGGGCAGAACAAAGCTGGCTTCGCCCTGTGGCAAGAAGATGCCAGGGGGCTGGCGAGTGAGCTTCGAACCTGGGTGTTTCCTGTGCCTTGTGCTCTGAGCCCTGCTATGTGCAGAGGGGGGTATTCCCATGTGGGGGGAGCAGGGCACTTCTTTCTCACACAAACGCTTGCTCTGCTCACACAGCATTTCTCTTCCCTGGTTTTGTTAAAGAAATGTATCTGCTTGCCTTAAGGAGCAAGGGGTGCTTGAGGCTGGGGACCTGGAGTCCACGTGGGGAGTCTGGGAGAGGGTGAGAGAAGCTGAGGCTGCAGCCATCTCGGGGTGCAACATATTCCCTGGGCTGGTCTCTAAGCTCTCAGAGCCAGAGCTGAGGGTAACCAGTGCAGAGTGTCCCTGTGGTTTGGTAGAGCTGTGTTGGGTGGCTGGAGGGTGCCCAGTACATAAGCCTGCAGTGTCAAATTACTCTCCTTTTGCTGGACTTCACTAATCCCTGTGTTTTTTCCTGTATCTCATGTGCAAGATCCTGCCTGGGGGTAATGTCGTTTTTAGACTTTAATTCCCTCATTTTCTTAAGGACACACATGCAAAGCAGTGCCAAAAGCATCAGATAATGCAAGACCAGTGTCCTCTTTGCTCCCCACTGCCTTTCTGGTACCTCTCCCGCTCCATGGCGGTTTGTCCTGCTAATCACCAGTGACTCAGAGATGGCCACAGCCTGGCTCAGGAGGAAGTTAGGGGAATCTGGGGGGCCTTTTGGTTTGACTACACCTGCCTTACCTACCTCTTCCTTAGTTGTTCTCTTTTCCATTTTCTCATCTTTGTGCACTAAGTTTTGATTGTGTTGAGTACTTGACCATAACCTCTTGTTTTGTTTCTGCAAAGATGAGCCAAAAAGAGGTGGAATCTTTTGCTACTTGCTCCCCTTCCTAACTAACGGGATTTTACTTTCTTTTGTTTTTCACACTCTTTATTTGTAAAGCTGTTTTTTCTGGTCTCCTGTGTTTCCCCCACTCCCCTAACCCCCTTGAATTTCTCTTGTGTTTCTCTGCTGCGTTAGAAAGTCAGCTGCTTACAGAGCTCTTCCACGGCAGAAGAAACAAAACCGTAAGCAATTCCTTCACTCTCCCTTTACATCAGCTCCTTATATTTAATTCTTTAAACACAAATCTACTTTTGCTGAGCTGAACTTTCATGCAATTCGTTGAAATAACCTAACTCCCTGAGTTAGACTGTTCCCTTGAATCAGGGCTGCAGGAATTAGTCATGCCCGACCAAGGATCAGGAGGCAGGCAGCGGGAGGCTGGGGTTTGCATGGTCTCTTCCCACATGTCCAACCAAGAATCAGCACTATCAGGGAGGACGAATGGATGTGCACTGCATTGTTCCAGAGCTCACTCTGTGTCCCTGCTGTGACCGGTGGAGCAGGGTGAGAAGTGGTATTTGTGGCAAAACCGGGGAGAAGTTGGGATGTGGCCCCTGGCAGTGGTTTTCTGCCAGCAACAGCGGCAGTGCCTGGGTTGGGCTGTCCACTCACAGATCCCTCATGGAACCCCATCCCCATCAGTGGGGACCCTCGTGGCTGTGGGAAAGCTGGCAGCAGGAGACCACCGCTAGTGCTGGGACTCAGGATTGGGGTCAGGGGTCTCTGGGAGGGCCATCACCAGGGAATATGGCACAAGATGAGGGAATAGACATGGCAAATCCCTGGGGGAACCCCAAGCGCTCGTGGGGCCAGACCCCACCAACATGTACAGGTCTGTGTTGGGTGAGGGGAACCAGGGATCCCCGAGGCCTTGAAGCGTTGGCGCCGTCTGCTTCCATGCCATCCCCAGAGGTGCCACATCTGCTGGCTGTGGGGCACCTCAGTCACCTGCCAGAGCTGGAGTTCCCCCCAAATCTTCCACTTCCCCTGCGGCAGCGAGCGGGGCTGCGTCTCCCAGTTCTTTGAGAGTTCAAGTGTAGCTGCCTGGCAGGAACGGGACTGGGGCTGGGGCAGAGGAGGCTGGGGCTGAACCCACAGGTCCTTCTGCTGGATGCACAGGCCGGTGCAATGGGTGTGGGAGGGGCAGCCCTGCTACAACACCCTCATCTGTCCCGCCAATGCCAATGCCTGGTTCCACCATCTCTACATCCAGGTAGGTGGCATCACCCCCAGCCTCTGATGGCATCCCCACAGACATCACCCCATCATGCAGCTCCAGGGGGGCAAACGGGATCTCCCACCACTGATGACGATGCTGATATCCCAGGGACAGACGCTGACGATGCCGATGCCCCAGGGACAGACGCTGCTGTCTGGCTTGTGTCAGTTCTGCTGCCCGCTGTGCCAGGATGTGGCGACCTTCCAGGCCATGTTTCGCCTGGGCATCAAAATCCCTGACAGGTTGGTACCTGCTGTTGCTATCGTTGCAGACTCCAGTCCCCCGGCACAGGGACCCTTGCACAGCACCCGGCTCTGAGCACTTTGGCGGAGGAAGAAGAGGCCAGGGTACTCAAAGGATACTCTTGGAAAATAACGGAAGACTGGCGAGGTGGTTTATCAACACTCTCAAGTGACCTGCAGCTGGTGTGTAGAAAAATGCAGGTATCCTTCTAATTGTAGTTTAACCTTGTTTGTTTGATAAGGAGAACACCTGTGTTTCAATAACAGAGACCTGTGATAGACCTAGAGGCACCTATGGAACATGCTTGAGATTCCTGCCCTGCTCTGGGAAAGATCAAAGCACAGTGGTAAACTGTGGCAGGTGCACCCGCCCGATGAAAATAGGGCTTCTTGGATGCTAAAGTGTAGCAGCTGTTGATGGCCCCTGTTCTCCAGGCTTCATGGTAGATGGGGCCCTTGGCCAATGGGAACTGCTACTGACCCCAGCTCAGATTGGGCTGGGTATAAATGGAGTCCCTTGGGGGAGCCACTTTGAGCTCATCCCCACCAGAGCAGTGTGCTGCAGTTGAGGACTCTCCCCTTGGGTCAGGACACTGCCCAAGGGAACCCCTTGAGGTTATGGGGTTGGGACGCTGCCCCGAGAAGTTCCTCGAGGTTGAGAGCTCTCATTTGTTACGTGAGTGATAGAGCTTTTTGGGTTGTCACTAAAGTCTAGGAAGTGATGCGTTGTTCTCCTCTCATGGGCATTTGAACCTGTTATTGAGTGGTTGTGGAGGACTAGTTAATTGTATTGATGATAAATTTTAAAATTTTTGTTGTTTGTTTATCTGAGAGACTCTGTAACATAAACTACGCCTGTGTGAATCCCTGGTGAACAGGTGAAACCAGCAGGTTCGGCAATCCTCTAGTGCCTGTGTCCCCGCTTGCATGCCTCTGCCCCTGTGCTGCTTCACAGATCCGCCGGTTGGCAAGGTAACGAAAATAAATTTACTCTTTGCATTTTGTCTGTGGTTTTGTGGTTGTTCCTGTCCTGCCTGTGCCAGCTCACACATCTGGCATAGCCGGCAGGATCCACACATCACACATCTGGCATAGCCGGCAGGATCCAGGCACAGCTAATGCTTTCTTTTCAATAGCTATTGCTTCAGAAAGCCAAGACCAGTTTGCCTTTACTGGACAACAAAAGCAATGTACTTTCCAACTATTGCCTCAGGGATACAAACCCAGTCCCTCCATGTGCCACCAAACAATAGTAGCTGATTTAGCTCTAGGGTCAGGGACCGTCACTGTTACCAATGTATTGCTGATCTATTGATTATGGCAGAGTGACCACATGAAATTGAAGTAGCTGCTGAATCACTGAAAGCGCGTTTACCAGCCTGAGGCTGGGCAATTCATCCAAAGAAAACACAGAGCCCCAGTACTACCATACAATTTTTGGGAATAGCTTGGCACGGACAGGTGAGAGAAATACCAAATAAGGTCCAGCAAATTCCTGGACCAACTACACTAAAACAGAACAGACCTTCTTGGGGCTTTTAGGGTATTGGAGAACTTTCACCCCACATCTGGCAGTATTAATGTGCCCTCTGCAGAAACAAGCTAGGAAGAAGGTTGTGTGGCAACAGACCAAGCGACAGCAAGAAGCTTCTAATGCCTGCAAAAATGCTTTGAGTGATCATACGCAATGATACACTCCTAGGGAAAGATATCCTTTTGAATTAGAAGGAGCAGTTCCAGATGATACAGTCTGTGGGGACTGTGGCAGGTGACGGCACGTACAAAAATATCCTATATGGGGGGCAGATATATGGCAACAAATTTGGCAACGTGTACAAAGGTATTCTTTAAAAGTAAGGCATGTCTCAGATCACCAAAAAGATGATTCACTTAATCCACGAAATAAAAGGCAAGTAGACAATATGACCTCCACCAACGTGCATGCTCAAGCCATAAATGCACGTATAGCTTGCGGATGTCGATCAGCTCATACTGTGCACCCATGGGACATTGCTCACCATCAAACCAACCCTTTTGTCACTGCATATTTATAAAGCGTGTGTACATAATTGTGCTGCTTGTACACAACGACTTTGAAGGGCATTATACAGGCCATGGGGAATGATAACACGGGGTCAGTGGGCCTTCAGTACCTGGCAGGTGCATTACACTGGCCCCCTGCCCCCTCAAAGGGGGAGGCACTGCTGTGGGAACTGTGTCAGGAATGGTTTTTGCTAACCCCACCAAATATGCTAATCAACCTAGCACAGCTGTAACATTAGAATATCTCATTCGTTGATCCGGACCTCCTCACCAAATACAAAGGGACCAAGGAACACACTTCAGTGGACAGAATGTACCAGACTGGGCTCAAGGGCTAGGGATGGATTGAACATTCCATGTCGCCCACCATCCCCAACCTAATGGCTTGATTGAAAGAATGAACAGGATGTTAAAGGAATAATTTACAAAGCTAACCAGTACTAAAACTTTACCACATTGCAGTGCACATCTTACTAAAGCAGGTTTTTTGGTTAAACAGACACAATATTCATGATCAAACGCTCTATGATTGTATCACAACACCTCCAGTACAAAACTTGGTGAGGACTGAAATTCTCCCAGATGGTATCTCTCCCAAAATATTAACTACAGGGGAAATGGAATTGTTTACACCAACGGATTGCATGGTGGGACCGCGATCTATTAGTCTAGATGTGAAGATTCCTGTAACAACCCCTGAGAATGCTGTATGGTTCTGTGCCCACACTTCTCCTCTCATTTTACATCTTCTGTTGATACGAGATTCTCGAGTTCTAGTATTTCAGGTATCTTTGACAAATACCCATGCTTCTTCTAGAGAAGATAACATTGGAACAGTGTTATTGGTGTTGCGAACCCAACATTAAATTACAGTTCAATCTGAAAAAGCACAAGCCATGGCACTTCAATCTAGGTGGGAAATTACCCCACGTCAGGTTCTGAAACCCAGAGCAATATTAGCCGAAGGAGCCGGAGCAATGGTGTAGGTATTCCTGAAGATGACACTCCTGTTTTCCTCCCTTATCACAGGTTGGCTCATTGTGCTTTGTAGTCTCATACTACAAGCACGTGCCCTGGATCCATTTCCGCCAGACCAACATGTAAATACTTGGATCTGGTTGGCCTCTACTGTAACTAACTCATCTGCCGTTTGCACTGAGGGAACAGCTGCAGATCTTCTGACAGCGTGTTTCATGGGTGTGCCAACCCCAGCAGCTGTGTTACAGAATTATACTATGCTGAGTGGTTTTGATATTAACGTTCCTCATTGGTTTTTCTTCTGAGAAGGTAACAGCCGTACGCCAAGGAACATCACAAAATCAATTGGCAGCAGATTATCTCCTTCTTTGACACCACAAGCACTGCTCCACTTGTGAAGGCGTGTGGTGTTTCACCAGAACAGATGAACCACCCAGCGTAGAGGATGACCCTCAACATCCCCAGGACTTAATGCATCAAATGAAACAATCTGCTGGTGGCGCCCGGCTGGCTGAGCGGTTTAATTCCCTGACAGGATGAGTGGGACTCCTGATTCAAAGCATTATGGTAGGGCTGTGTTTATTCCTTTTGGTTGTTTTTTTTGGGGAAGGGGCCTTACGTCCCAGCTGTGGTGGCGCCTGCGCAGAAAGTGGAGAGGGACAGGGACAGGGACAAGCGTGGGTCTTAATTAGCGCTTGCAGCCATCACCAGTTCGGTCAGGAACAGGAGCTGAGACGTCATGGGAACCCAGGGGGTGATCCGGATCATTCCAAGGATGTGCACAATTCTCAAAAGCTGTTGTAATTAGCCTGAAGGAGAAGGTATCCCCTCGTTGTCTTCCCCAATGACGGGGTGCGATTACTAATATATTCCGAGAGAAGGCGCCCGAGGTACAGGCATGACAACGATGCCACACACAAATACCAGCTTAACCACATGGCCAGTGATGTAACCATATCATAAATTGAAATTACCCAGCACTACAGCAAAAGTAGTCCTGATCCCTCTCCCAGAGCTGATAAACATCACCACAGGGAATACATAGCACAGAGGAGAATTTCTATAACACCACCATGTGAACAAAAAAACCAACGTTGTGACTAGTGGCTATTTCACTAGTATAAGAAATGTGTTTAGCAAATTTGTTTTAACATGCTCTGGTCAGATTTTTGCCATTATCTCAATCCTCTGTGCCCCACGCTGGGTGCTAAAAAGGACTGTCGTGGTTTGGACCCACCTGGCAACAAAACACCACACAGCCACTCACTCACTCCTGCCCTTGGTGGGATGGGGAGAATTGGAATAAAAAAAAAGTAAAACTTTGTGGATTGAGATAAGGACAGTGTACTAGAACAACATATCCAGGCAAGCACATTGTTATCTGGCTGCTCCAAGGCTGGGACAATGGGCCAGTGATGTGGAATTAAAGGGTAGGAAAGCCAGGCAGGTGGGATCCCTCTCTAGGGAAGGACGCATTGACAAGGTGATTGGAAGAAAGACACAAACCATCAGCCTCAGGAGGCCACTCCTGTCAGGTGTGAAGGAAAGGTACCCCTTCAAGGAAGAGGTTACATGTCACCCAGGCAAGTAGGCCATCACGGAGAGAGGTATCCAGGACCTGATGGGATTAGCCGTGCTGGGGGTGATCTGTAATGATCCAGATTACAAGCAGTTACCCACAGATCTGGACCAAGTCCATGCACACAACCCGTTTGGTGGATGTTTCTACAAAGTGCACCACCATCGTATGCCAACTCACCGGCAGCAATGTCCTGGAAGGAAGGCGAGGGACAAACGGTGGATGAAGTGGCTGCCCAACTCCATCAATACGAAGGAAATGTCTCTTCCTCCCTACAGGCCTGTGTCTCAGCTGTGGAGAAACTGTCCCGGGAGTTCTCACAATTCCAAGAGGATCTGCCCTACTCCCCACGTGTACGGGCCCGTATCTCAGCTGTTAGGAGTAGGCGTTCCTCTGCTCAAGAGAGAGGATATGGAAGGTACAGGCCTCAGGGTACCCTGTGGTATTTATTACCTGTGTGACCATGGAGAGGACATGAGGAAGAGGGATGGAAAACCCACTTCAATCCTAGAGGCACGAATATGTGAGCTGCAAGGAAAAACAATCACAAAAGGGAATTCCTCCTGGAAAAGCGCCACTCCAGGTTCCAGTGGGCAGTTCCCAGACAGAGCAGAAGGGCTGATCTCACTTCTGAGCTTCCTGAAGACACTTCTGATTCATGTTTACCAAAAGCGAGTGACCAACACTATGACCAGGATTAGAGGGGCCCTGCCTCCAGCCAGGTGGAGGAAGGGGACAACCGGGTTTACTGGACCATGTGGAGCCGATGGCCTGGCACGTCAGATCCACAGGGGTGTAAGGCTCTAGGGGACACTGGTGCCCAATGCACCCTAAAGCCATCAAGCTATAAAGGGGCAGAACCCATTTGTATTTTGGGAGTGACAGGGGGGTCCCAACAGCTGCCTCTATGGGAAGCTGAAGTGAGCCTAACTGGGAATGGGTGGCCTAAACACCCCATTGTGAGTGGCCCAGGGGCCCCGTGCATCCTGGGCATAGACTACCTCGGAGAGGGTACTTCAAGGACCCAAAGGGTACCAGTGGGCTTTGGGTATGGCTGCCTTGGAGACGGAGGAAATTGGCCAGTTGTCCACCTTGCGGGGTCTCTCTAGGACCCTTCTGTTGTGGGTTTGTCGAGGGCTGAGAACAGCAGGTGCCAATTGCTACTACAAGAGTGCACCGGCAGCAATATCGCACCGGTCAGGACTCTCTGATTCCCATCCACATGCTGATTCATTGACTGGAGAGCCAAGGGGTGATCAGTAAAACCCACTCACCCTTTTAAGCATCCCATATGGCCAGTAGAAAGTCTAATGGAGAGTGGGCACTAACAGTAGATTATCGTGGGCTGTATGAAGATGAGGATGCGAGGGCTTGTTCCCTGCTGGGCCATAAACATCTGTGATCTCCCTGGGCAATTCACGGAAGGAAAAAGCAGTCCCCTTCAGCTGAAAAGTGGAAGAGACTGTGCCAAGAGACAGCTCCGGGGCTGGGCCGTGGCAGCGGGGGGATGCTGGGGTGGACAGACTGGGGGGATAGAAGTGAGAGACCTGGAGGGACCATTAATTACTCCTGCCTACAGTGTGATTCAGTCCTATGTCCTGTGGTTGAAAGGAGTCAAGGGAAAGGCATACAAGCTGACCCCAGAAATGTTCTTGTGCCAGTAAATTCAAAAGGGAGATTCCAGAGAAAGAAGAAGTCAATAGAAAAAGCCTGAAAATTTGAAATAGCGTTATAAAAATCTTTTGACTCAGCAGAGAGGCAGCCCAGGAAGCTCTGAGGGACTCACAGCAGGAGGAAACCAAAAAGAGAGAAATAGAAACCCCTGACGATCCCAAAGGAGATTTGAAGTGCTTAGGCACTGCGGTGACGGTGGCCGTATGCCTGGGGATGTGGCAGCGAGGGCAGCGAGCTGGGATGGGTAAATACAGGGGATGTGAAGAGTGAAAGGTTGCAGCTGCAAAAGTCAATTCACTCCTGGGGAGCAGAAGCAGCAAGTAGCCAGCTTAGGAGATGGGGGTGTCTGCACTGCAAAAGTCTCTGCCTCAGCCCTGCTGCTTCAGGGCAGAGCGAGAGGAGCTCTCAGAGGGGGGAGTGCCCAGAAAGGCTGCTCTGGAGGCAATCTGCAAGAAGTGCTGGTGAGCAGTGTTCCAGACTGAGTGGTTGAGCTGGGCAGGCCAGAGGAGTTTCAGAGCGAAGCAGTCAATCACATACCCAAATCCCACAACCGCTGAAACCCCCTGCAGTCCTGGAGGGGACAAGTGAATCTCGCATTTGTCCTGGGAATAAGAGAGCAGGCAGCTGCCGTCCCCCCGGGCTGACGGCGTGTGTACAGCCTTGTAGAACGTGTGATTCCAAACCAACATCGTGGTTAGCGACACCTTTTAAAATAGGACTCTAAAACTCCTCTGTGAATAGGCCGTTGTAAAGACAAACCAGTTCAAATTCCGAAGGAAGATCACACCTCTAATCTGGCTGGTTTCTCGAGCACGCTGGTTGTGCAGTAGGACTGATATCCCTCTGAGGGATGGCTGGGTTTTTATATCACCTGGAGCTGGGTCAGAAACCTGCATGAGAAACTCACTACTTTCATGTGACAATCTAATTTCCCATCTATTCATATCCCCAGCCAGTTTCTAGCCACATGTCCTTACACCAGCAGTGTCCACTACACCTCTTTTCTACCCCTGGTGTTGACTCTGATGCATTCACACAGATCAATCTCTCATTTTCCTAACCCTCAACCCAAGATCTTCACATTTGACTCTTCCTCATGTCGTATAGCACCAGGGTCTTGTCATAGTCTCGTGATTTGTAGCATGGGTCTTTCCCTGCCCCAGACACTTCCACCTGACATCCTCCCAGACTGGAACGGCTGCTTAACGTTATACTTGTTCCCAACAGCATGATCATCCAGTCTGTGCTGCTCTATCAAATTCATTCTCCATTACTCCAGTCCTCAAGGTCATTATAATCTTGCTGTGTGATATCTTGGCCTCTTCTAGATTGATGACAGCATCTCATTTTACCTCATCAGCAAATTTCCTTTGCATTCTCCTGCTTTTTGTGCCAAGATCATTAATGGAAATGTTAAGCAGAATAATTTTTGAGGCAGAAACTCAAGGAACTGTACTGGTAAACCACCTTCAGTCTAACACATCCCCTTTCAGTTGAAGCAATTACCATGCCTCTTTCCAGCAGCTCTGTACCAACTTTACATTTCATATGCCAGTCGCATCTTCTCTGGCTTAGCTAATAATTTACTGTGTGGCGCCATTTCATATGTCTTATTGAAGCCCAGATGAGTGAGATCTACTGCATTTCCTTCATCGCAAATATCTGTGAACTCATAAAAGGAAGCTATTAGGTTAGTGTTGGTGTGCATCAGGACTAATACAGCATCATTTACTGTGCATATGTTGTATCTTGTGCAATGCCTGAGGATCTGGAGAGGGGTGTTCAATGGAAGGCATATGTCTGCAAAATACAAGATTATTTATATTAATCAGGGTTGGAGAAGACTGGGGTTATACAGAGTTAGTTGATGGAGCAACATGCTAGCAGATGACATTCACTCATGAGTCATTTGAAATACTAATTTCTGTTGCTAAGGTCAAATGAACTACAGCTACATAGGAAAGAAAAAGCCCTGTAGTAATGTTTTTGAGTTTATGGACAGATATTGAAGATATTTGGGTCCTGAGTATTTGGCCGATGTGACTTAGAAGTCTCTGTTCCATTCCTCTTCAACGACATTCAGGTCCCCTAAATGCCATTTTCTTATGGCATCCCCTAAATGCCATCTCCTTATTTTCTAGAGTTGCTCTTTTCTCCTGCAAGTCCAAGGATTAAGCAGAATATTTGATCGCATGAAGGATGGGACAGAAACTAATTGCCCAAATGCCATAATGTTGCTGTAGAAACCAGCAGGATGACCTCCAAATGCCACATTCAGCCCTGATCGTTTTGACTCAGAAATGGCTAGAGCTGACACAGAAGACGTTGAGCCATGGGATGAAAGCCTTTAGTGACTTGGAGATGATAGATGGAAAAGAGTGGGGCAAGTAGATAAAGGGAGCTTTAAAATAAACTTTCAGTATTGATTATTTACCCTTTCATGCAGAAGAAGGAAGGGACATCTACATGGTTAAAACCATTTAAAGAGAGAAACGGTGTGCTAGAGAGAAATATTTTGACACAAAGCATAATTAACTTGTGAAACTCTCTGCCAGAAGATCTCATCAAGGGCAAAAAGTGGAGAACAAAGACAGAAGCAGTTTCTATGAAATAACCTCAGCTATGTAAGTTTAGATAATTTTTATTTTTAGCCTGTTTTCATGGAAGTGGGGCTTATGCAAGCTGTCGTCTGGGTGAAGGAGGCAATGATAGTTGGTGTCTGTAAACTCAAAACTGAAATCACTTTTTGCAGCCAGACAACTTCTCTTGAAAGCCCCAATGATGTATTCACGTGGACAGGCGCAGATCTCTGCAGAGGCAGTAGCTGAGAGCCACTGGCTCTGCCAAATTGCACAGAAGAGGTGTAGGTCAGTACATCTGGGAGAGCAGAGTCCACCTGCCCTCGCCAAACCAAACCCAGCCCTGGTGAGAATTAGCCCCAGGGTTTTCCTCCACTTGAGCCCAGCGGTGGGGATGGGGCTCTAGGTGCAAGTCATGAGCACAGGAGACAAACAGCAGGATGGGGACCCGGGCTGAGCACCAGTGCTGTGTGAGAGCAGGGGGGAGGCTGGGGGTGCTGTTTGGGGGAGCAAGGGCAGAACAAAGCTGGCTTCGCCCTGTGGCAAGAAGATGCCAGGGGGCTGGCGAGTGAGCTTCGAACCTGGGTGTTTCCTGTGCCTTGTGCTCTGAGTCCTGCTATGTGCAGAGGGGGGTATCCCCATGTGGGGGGAGCAGGGCACTTCTTTCTCACACAAACGCTTGCTCTGCTCACACAGCATTTCTCTTCCCTGGTTTTGTTAAAGAAATGTATCTGCTTGCCTTAAGGAGCAAGGGGTGCTTGAGGCTGGGGACCTGGAGTCCACGTGGGGAGTCTGGGAGAGGGTGAGAGAAGCTGAGGCTGCAGCCATCTCGGGGTGCAACATATTCCCTGGGCTGGTCTCTAAGCTCTCAGAGCCAGAGCTGAGGGTAACCAGTGCAGAGTGTCCCTGTGGTTTGGTAGAGCTGTGTTGGGTGGCTGGAGGGTGCCCAGCACATAAGCCTGCAGTGTCAAATCACCCTCCTTTTGTTGGACCTTACTAATCCCCTGGTGTTTTTCTGTAAGGCATACACAGACAGGTGTGCTCCAACCTCCCGCCTGGGGAGAGATTATTTTTCCTCTTACCATTCCCTTTCCTTTCAGTCTATTGTTGAAGTTGTTACTGACTGTTACTGATTTGTAATTAATTTGAGTTGATGATTTTTGGAGATTTTGATAAGGAATGATTAGGACTAATCAATTAAATGGAATTTCACAGAAATATTGTTTTTTATAAAAGATAGTGATGTAGTGTTTTAAGTAGTCATAGAGACATTGTATTTAGTTTAAAGTAACCATACAGCCAGTTACGCTGCTAGACGAGGTGCCATTGTTAGACTGTTCGGTAAAGACGATTTATTGCCCTGTAGACCAGGTGTTCTAAAAGTTGCATTGTGAAAGGGCCTCGACGCATGTTAAAATTGCAGTGTGAGCCAAAGTCCTTGAGTCAAGGGCATTGGAGGGTCTTTCTTTTAGGTCAGTAGTCCATGGTGGTCGCAAAAGCAGCCCCCGACTCATTTCAGGACTCAAGTGCGCATGACCGGAAAGAGGTGGGAATAAGAAAATAAGTTATGGGAATTAGCATGTTTATGTATGAGAGCTTGATTAATATGTATTACTGTATCCTATATAATCAGCATGTTACACGAGTTAGGTGTGCGTTTTTGGTGAGACAACTCCCCTGCGCACCCGGCTGTTAATAAAGGAGTGTCTGCTTATCTACATCAAATTGGTGTCCATAAGTTCTTTTATCCCGTTTTGGTGACAAAGTCACTTGAGCTGGGGGGACAACAGGTCTATGACCCATGACCATAGAAAAATCCCTGTCCTGTGCTGTGGGTCTTTGCTGGACATAGCACAGGATCCTCTGAGGGGGAAGGGACGTTCAAGAATTTGAATTAAAAAGGTAGCAGTGGGGACTGGTTTAGGAATTCCACTCTGAATGCTGAGTTACTCTCATAAAACATATCTATGCAAAGTGACAGCTCACTGCAGGGTGAGACTGATGGCTGATCTGTGTTTTCCTTGTAACCTTTAGCCACAGGACCTCTTTGCATAATTTTTATCAATGATGAGTGTCACTTCCCAG
Organism: Strix aluco; assembly: GCF_031877795.1. Classification (NCBI taxonomy): domain Eukaryota; kingdom Metazoa; phylum Chordata; class Aves; order Strigiformes; family Strigidae; genus Strix; species Strix aluco. The sequence continues at coordinate 4,186,309 of NC_133949.1, read as the reverse complement.
ACGGATGTTGCATAATGCCATGTGGTTTTCTTTACACTTGCACGGGATCATGCTGTTGGCAGTTTCTTTAATTTCTTTCTGCCTGTGGTTTCCTTCTGTCTTGTGCTTGTGCATGGTGAAGGCAGAAGGGCTGCTGTGATCCCTTCAGTGCTGCAAAGCCCAGGGCCCCACCCATCTGGCAGCCTCTCCTGAAAGAGGTGCGGAGAGCATCGCTCTGCTCTGACTCAGGGTCAGAAATACAGCCTGATCCTGCCAGCTAGCAGGGATTTGTCCTCAGGATAAACTCTGCAGAGCTGGGGAGGCTTTCCTAAAGTCGGCTGCAGACTGAGGCAGTTGTGTCTCCACTTTCCTTAGCAGGCTTGAGGACCAGAAGCGGTGCTGTCCTCTTCCAGTGACTGAGATCCTCCCTCATCCGCTCTTCTAGTCTAAATGAAACTCGTGACATTGTCTGTCTGGACACGGGACTTTCTTGCTGCTGTCTCTCACTCTTCTCCTATCACTTATTTCTTGAAATGTGAGGCCCTAAGAGGCAAGTTCCTCGCCCGCAGCAGTCACCCCAGTGCTGAGCAGAGCTGGGGCTCTGCTCTGGCCACACACTGTCCGTGCTCTTTCTGGCTGCTCTCTCAGTGCAGCTCTTCACAGGTCACCGTGACCCGACTTGTCCCCCTCTGCCTTGCCAGCTGCCTGCCCTCAGCTCAGGAATGATGGTCCCTCTGCTCTTCTAACTGTGCTCTCAGCCCCTGGGGGTAATGTCGGTTTTAGACTTTAATTCCCTCATTTTCTTAAGGACACACATGCAAAGCAGTGCCAAAAGCATCAGATAATGCAAGACCAGTGTCCTCTTTGCTCCCCACTGCCTTTCTGGTACCTCTCCCGCTCCATGGCGGTTTGTCCTGCTAATCACCGGTGACTCAGAGATGGCCACAGCCTGGCTCAGGAGGAAGTTAGGGGAATCTGGGGGGCCTTTTGGTTTGACTACACCTGCCTTACCTACCTCTTCCTTAGTTGTTCTCTTTTCCATTTTCTCATCTTTGTGCACTAAGTTTTGATTGTGTTGAGTACTTGACCATAACCTCTTGTTTTGTTTCTGCAAAGGTGAGCCAAAAAGAGGTGGAATCTTTTGCTACTTGCTCCCCTTCCTAACTAACGGGATTTTACTTTCTTTTGTTTTTCACACTCTTTATTTGTAAAGCTGTTTTTTCTGGTCTCCTGTGTTTCCCCCCCTCCCCTCCCCTCCTTGAATTTCTCTTGTGTTTCTCTGCTGCATTAGAAAGTCATCTGCTGATGGAGGTCTTGCATGGCAGGAGAAATAAAACCATAAGTCATTTCTTCACTCTCCCTTTACATCAGTTCCTTGTATTTAATTCTTTATCTATACTTAAACACAAACCGTCCACTTTTGCTGAGCTGCAATTTTGTGCAATTCGTTGAAATATCCTCGATTCCAGTTAGAATGGAAAGTATTTCATCAGCACCCAGTAAGAAATCCTATCCAGCTCTCATCTAAATGGAGAACTGAAAGCTTGGCCAAACCACTTCTGCATCAAAGAGGAAATATTTTCACCATTTCCATTAGAAATAATCTTCGCACTTGTGAGATTTTCTGTGGTTCCTACTGGATGACAAGCTTTCCTCTGGTTGCTGCTAAAGCCAGTGCCCACAGATCATCACACTTCTACTTGTCATTGCCATGATCTCAGTTTCTAATATTTGCTGGGTGTGGGATATTCCTTACCGCCATCCTGGCATTTCTTGTTTCCCGTTGCTACGCTCTGATCTATCCCACTCCTTTTCTCTCTGCTTGGGAAGGCCAAGGGACTCCCACCAAGCCAGCGTTGCCCACTGCCATTGCTCATCCCCAGCTGTGGGCCCCATGACTTGGTTCTCCTGTCCAAGCCCAGCTCAGCCCCGTCTCGGGGCTGCTCTCCCCACAAGTATCCCACCCTGGGGTTTGGGTAGCTCAGCATCTTGTTCCTACGGTTGACCCAGAGAGCAATTGCTGGTTGCCTTCATTGTAACAGCCTGTTGCACACTGATGTCCTCCCTCACACTTCTCCTTGTTAAACAAAACAAATCTGGCTCTGGTGAGGGCAGGAGAGGTGCCAAAACGGGGTGGTTGGAGGACAGAGGTCTGGGGCAGGTCTTTGTGCGAGACATGGGGGTTTACAGTCAGAGACATTCATACAAACACTTAAGGCTTCTCCTGGATAACCACTGAACTTGGGATTTCTCTGCACACAGAGGACACTTTGAGGTTAAGAGAAACTTCTGAGTGACTCTGCAATGGCATTAACAAAAACTCATGCAGATCTTCAGTCCTCTGAGGAACTGAAACTTCTTTCTGTTTTTGTGTATCCAGTGACATTTGGCAAGCAGGGGCATTTACATCTGGTACTACGTCTCCTCCAAGCCCTTCTCAAATGCCCCAGATCAGACCCTGGTCACCATCAATTACAAAGGTTTTATTCATTTGTAGCCCTGAGCACAGACCGTCTTAAACAGGAATAGCTGAAACATAGGCAGTTGGAGAAGGGAGCTGGAGAGGTCGTTTCTGTTCATACCACTGCTCTGAGGCCAGATCCCCACTGCAGAGCTCCTCCTGAAGGCCTCTGGTGAGATGATTTACACCCATTTTCACCTCTGTCCCTTCTTTTCTAAACGAAAAAGTCATAACCTTTACTCCTAGTCCTATACCTCCTCTCAAACAAGTAATAGCTCAGAGGGATGCATCTTTCAGACAGGGACCTGTTGGCAGGGGAAGGTTTTCTGGGCAAAAGGCCATTGCAGCCACCGTGAGGTTCATCCCTGCGCATGAATGGGGACCATTGCCCCTGCCATGCGGTGAGGATGGGAGGATGGGCACAGCCGTTAATCAGCATCGGTGTGAGTTAGACTTCCCTTGAATCAGGGCAGCAGGAATTAGTCATGCCCGAGCAAGGATCAGGAGGCAGGCAGTGGGAGGCCGGGGTTTGCATGGTAACCGGGACCCAGGCAGCAAACCTTTTGTGGCACCACAGGGCATCATCAGGGCAAGGCTGGAAAAAGAAAAAAGAAAGAGGAAGTAACCAGTTTGGCAGCTCTTTCCTTCCGGGTATGCACTGGCAGGGGCATTTGGGAATTACCCTCTGGGATTGCAAATGCTGCCCCTTTTCAGTCACCCTATGATCTCCTCAAGGTTTCATCTGCAAGGTTGAAATGAGTTAATCTCTGGGTACCAGCAGAATCCTCTCCTCCCTCCAGCTCCTACTCTTAGTGTCCTGTCTCCTGACATGGATGGATTTGCTTTTTTGGGGGCTAAACCAGTAGAGAGCGCTTAAGTTGGATGCAGTTACCCTGCATGGGAAGAAGTGGGCAAGCAGTAATTGCAACAACGTGACTATCAAGAGGCTGCAGACTGCAGCCAAATCTGAAATCCTTAGAGTGGTGTAAATCCTCTGTTCACCCTGGGGACAGGGAGGGAGGCAGGCGAGGCTGCAGACTGAGCCCACTGCTCCAGCCCTGGAGCTGGGCAGCAGAGTCCAGTCCCTACAGGCCATCCAGTCCTCCACGTCTCTGCAACTTTTCCAGCATGAGAATGCTGCTTTTGACCATATTGCCAGCAAAAAGGGACAAATGCGAGATGCCCAGTGACCTCCAGCTGAACACAACCTCCTTCCTACATGATCTTTCTCTTCCCACACGTCCAACCAAGAATCAGCACTATCAGGGAGGACGAATGGATGTGCACTGCATTGTCCAGAGCTCACTCTGTGTCCCTCCTGTGACCGGTGGAGCAGGGTGAGGAGTGGTATTTGTGGCAAAACCGGGGAGAAGTTGGGATGTGACTCCTGCCAGTGGTTTTCTGCCAGCAACAGCGGCAGTGCCTGGGTGTGCCCAGGCCGTGGGCTCTGAGCTGGGCTGGGCTGTCCATCCACAGAGCAGCTCCGCAGCCCCCAGCACAGTGATGCTGCTGGGGCTGTTGCAAAGCAAATCCCCACCTGGAGCTTGCTGGGGTCGCTTCACGATGCCCTGCTTGGGACCACCACCAGGGCTCTGGCCACACAGCTTCGTGCCCCAGCCTGGCTTGTGGCTGGTGGGGTCCTTGCAGCAGTGGTGGGGTCGGTGTTCTGGGGGTTTGGGGCTCCGGCCGGTCCCCGCCAGGGACCCAAATGGAATCTGAAAGTCGCAGCCCCATGTCCAGTGCTTCCTCTTCTGCGGTTTCTTTGCCTTCTCCAGCTCAGCAAAACTGGAAGATCCTGACACAATTTCCCTAGTATGATGCACTCATCTTCTTTCCTTGAAACCCTGCACCCGCCCACCGGCTGGGGATAAAAGGAGGGCATCGCCAGAGGGGCTGAGCATCGTGCAGAGGAGAGCACCGCAGACCCTCAGCTACAGCCCCGCTCGCAGATCCCTCAGCCTCGCAGCATCATGAAGGTCTCTGCAGCTGCCCTGATTGCTCTTCTCCTCGTGGCCTCCTGCTCCCCGTCCAAGGCCCATCTCGGTGAGTCAGTCTGGTGTCACCGCATACTCCCTGGGGCTGGGGGTGCCATTGCTCCACGGGAGCTGCTGGGGCAGCCGGGGAGCCCCATCCCCATCGGTGGGGACCCTTGTGGCTGTGGGGAAAGCTGGCAGCAAGAGACCACCGCTAGTGCTGGGACTCAGGCTTGGGGCCAGGGGTCTCTGGGAGGGCCACCAACAGGGTGGTGGCACAAGGTTGGGGACTAGACATGGCAAATCTCTGGGGAACCCCAAGCGCCGGTGGGGCCAGAGCTTGTGCTGTAGCCTGAGGTCTCACCAGGGATGTCTGTCTGTCTCTCTGTCCTCACAGACGGCGTCCCCACCACCTGCTGCTTCAGCTACCAGCAACGCCCCGTCCCGCGGGGCCTCATCAACTCCACCTACATCACCAGCAGCAGCTGCACCCAGCCAGGGGTGATGTAAGTACCCACTGCTGCCGGGGGCTTGGGCTGCGATGGTCGGGCAGTGCCCCGAGGGTGGCTGGGAGGGGGATGGGGACACCCCCCTGCCCCGGCCAAGCATCCCAACGTGGGTTTTCTCCCAACAGCCTGGTCACCAAGAAGAAGAAGGAGCTGTGCGCAGACCCTCAGGCGCCCTGGGTGCAGGCGCTTCTGAAGCACTTTCAGCCCCTGAAGAACTGACACTTCTCCGTTGCCAACCACGATGTCCCCAGTGCTACCCCCAGCAGGCTTGGCTTCCAGCCCCCGGCATGCAAGAGAGAACTTGAACTGTAGCCTTCTGCAACAGGAAAATTTATTCTATTTAACTTATTTAAGTTAAATTAAGTATTTTTTGCTAAGAAAAGGAAAAATACAAAAATAATTTAAACTTTATCAAAATAATAATATAAACCAAAATAATTTAAACTATATTAATGTGCCTGTTAATGAAGAGTCAGGAGTCTTGATGCCTAAATAAAGTGTTTGTTCTGTCAACCCCTGTGGGTGTCTGTGTAGTCCTGGCTGGAGCCCTGACACAGGAGAAGGGATCCATGGGGACCCCCTTGCCCTCCCCACATCCTGGGTTTTCTGCTTCCCCCCGGGCAGGGCATCCGCGGCCCCCCAGCAGCTCCCATGGTGCCTCCGCATCCCCAGCCCAGGTTGCCTCCAGTGTGACCCAACAGGTCCCCAGGGGTGACACCAGCATCAGCCCCAGGGCTGCCAGGGCTGGCTCCCAGCTGGGAAAGGGCCTGGCAGCACCCGTGCTGCCAACAGGAGGGTTGGGGCCACTGCAGCACTCAGGCTCATCAGCAAACCCATGTGTCGAGTTCCAACTCCTATTAGTGAGGAGCTGCAGGTTTCTGGGACAGGGCCTGGGAGGGCAGACGGGTGTCAGGATGTCCTTCGAGGATCCTGGCCTCTTCTTCCTCAGCTGAAGTGCTGGGAGCCAGGAATCTGTGCGAGGGTCCCTGTGCCATGGGGCTGGAGTCTGGGCTAGCTGCAACAGGGGGTACCAACCTGCTGGGGACTTGGATGCCCAGTCGAAATCTCTCCTCCTGGAAGGTCGCCACATCCCAGCAGAGCAGGCAGCAGAATTGTGAAGGACAGAGCACAGCACCTGTCCCTGGGGCAGAGATGACATCGGCATCAGTGGCAGGGAGTCCTGTTCACGCCCCTGGAGCTGGGCAACGGGGTGATGACAGGGGGGATCCCGTCAGGGGCTGGGGGTGATGCCACTTGCCTGGATGCAGCAATGATGGAACCAGGCACTGGCAGTGGCGGGACAGACGAGGGTGTTGTAGCAGGGCCGCCCCACCACCGCCTCCTGGCAGATGAGGCAGTGGGTCTGGTCCCGCTGCACCGCCCGCACCTACTGCACCGGCCTGTGCGTCCAGCAGAAGGACCTGTGGCAGGTTGGATTCAGCCCCAGCCCTCCTCTGCCCCAGCCCCAGTCCTGTCCCTGCTGGGCAGCTACACTTGAACTCTCAAAGAACTGGGAGACGCAGCGCCGCTCTCTGCTGCAGGGGAAGTGGAAGATTTGGGGGGAACTCCAGCTCTGGCAGGTGACTGAGGTGCCCCACAGCCAGCAGATGTGGCACCTCCGGGGATGTCATGGAGGCAGACGGTGTCAGCACTTCACAGGCTCGGGGATCCCTGGTTCCCCTCGCCAAACACAGACCCACCTATATGTCGGTGGGCCACATAGCCAGTGACACTGGGCTCCCGACAAAGCCACCTATCCTCTCCAAATCTCCAATTCCTGAAGAAATGTGCCTTTTTGGATCGAGGAGGATCTGGTGGTTGCTTCCTGCAGCTGCCAGAGCATCCCTGGGGGCTTGCTGGCCTGTGCAGTGCCAGACACGGGGCATGGGGATCATGGTGGGGACATGTGCTCCCCAGCCTCAGCTTCTGTGCCACCCACTGCAGCTTCTACCGGGTGTTGGGGAAGAGGAAGCCATAGAAACCCTCTTGGTACTGCAAGAGGGGAAAGGAGGGTGCGTGCCAGGGGCTGTCGGCGCTACGGGGTTGGGGACCGCAAGGTGTCAGGGACCGGGGACTCACCAGGCCATTCTCATGGACACGGAGCCCACCCTTTCGGCACAGCTGCCCAACCACCTCGGGCTCACAGCCCGCACACTGCCAGGGGACAGCATCACCGTCACCCCCAGCACTGTGCCAGGGTGCCCGTGGGGGTAACGCCGGGAACGGGATGGGGGAGAGGCCGGAGCACCTTCCCACAGCATGGGAGCCTGTGCCTGCACAGCCAGGCATGGCCAAAGTCCCCTCTGGCAGGTGCCCGGGGGGGATGCTCTGCGCTCACCTTTTTCCTTGGGGACCTGACGCTTCATTTTGGGTGAGGGAGGCTGTCCTGGGTTCAGCTGGGATAGAGTTAATTTTCACAAGGAGCTGGGAGGGTGCCCAGCCAGGACAGATGACCCAAACCAGCCAAGGGGTTATTTGATACCACAGGACATCGTGCTCAGTATACAGCTGGGGGAGCTGGCCGGGGGCAGAGGCATCTCAGCTTGGAAACTGTATCAGGTTCCAGGTGGTGAGCAATTGCATTGTGCATCACTTGCTTTATACACTCTTTCATTAGTATTATTGTTATTATTGTTTCTTCCCTCCTTGTGTTGTCCTATTAAGCTGTCCTTATCTCAACCCACGACGTTTTATGGTTTTCTTCCAATTCTCCTCCCCATTCCACTGAGGGGGAGAAGTGAGCAAATGGCCATGTGATGTTTAGTTGCCAGCTGGGCTGAAACCATGACAGTCCTTTTTGGCACCCAGAGTGGGGCACGAAGGGTTGAGATAGCACATTTCTTATCTAGTTAAATAGTCGCTGGTCACAATGTTGGGTTTTTTGTTCACATGGTGGTGTTATGGAAATTCTCCTCTGCGCTGTGTGTTCCCTGTGGTGATGTTTATCAGCTCTGGGAGAGGGATCAGGACTACTTTTGCTGTAGTGCTGGGTAATGTTGACTTATGATATGGTTACATCACTGGTCATGCTGTTAAGCTGGTATTTGTGTGCAGCATCGTTGCCATGTCTGTACCTCAGGCACCTTCTCTCGGAATTTATTAGTAATTGCACCCAATCTATGGGCAAGACAGCGAGAGGATACCTTCTCCCACTCTTTCACATCTGCTTTCTCCTTCAGGCTAATTACAACAGCTTTTGAAAATATTGAATATATTTGGGATGTGCTTTGATTGCTATGTGTCCTAAATGTGTTCAGGTCATGTTTAGGGTCACAAAAAAAATTTTTAAGCATATCATCCAGAGGTCTGTCCCAAGGCTGGACGGTCACAGGTGGCATGGCATGTGGGACAATATGAGCAGGTGTCTAGAGAATTTCTCGCCTCCAGTGGTTTGAAACTTCACTCCCGAACAACTACAGGACCCTGATAAAGTGATAGAATATGTGAAAAGAAAATGCTGTGGCCATTCCAAAGAGGCACAACCTACCGCCCTGTGCTGGGCCCTAGCCAGTATCTACCAAACACTGCTCCATATTACACAGCATCCCCAGGGGGAAGGCAGGGAAAACAGACCGACAGGTACTGCAGCTATTCCAACCCTCATAACAAGCACTATCCCAACCCCGGTGACAGACTGTGGCTACTCAGACCCCGGTGACAGACAAAGCAGCTGAACCAGAGAACCAACCTGTGCCAGTATCGGTTGCCCCTGTACAGAAGGAGAAATACACCAAAGAATAAGTTTGCTTAGTGAGGGATGGGATAACAGGAATAACTTAGCTGGGATAACAGGGCCAGTATCTTGGAATTAGAGGGTAGGGAAGCCAGGCAGGTGGGATCCCTCTCTAGGGAAGGAGGCATTGACAAGGTGATTGGAAGAAAGACACAAACCATCAGCCTCAGGAGGCCACTCCTGTCAGGTGTGAAGGAAAGGTACCCCTTCAAGGAAGAGGTTACATGTCACCCAGGCAAGTAGGCCATCACGGAGAGAGGTATCCAGGACCTGATGGGATTAGCCGTGCTGGGGGTGATCTGTAATGATCCAGATTACAAGCAGTTACCCACAGATCTGGACCAAGTCCATGCACACAACCCGTTTGGTGGATGTTTCTACAAAGTGCACCACCATCGTATGCCAACTCACCGGCAGCAATGTCCTGGAAGGAAGGCGAGGGACAAACGGTGGATGAAGTGGCTGCCCAACTCCATCAATATGAAGGAAATGTCTCTTCCTCCCTACAGGCCTGTGTCTCAGCTGTGGAGAAACTGTCCCGGGAGTTCTCACAATTCCAAGAGGATCTGCCCTACTCCCCACGTGTACGGGCCCGTATCTCAGCTGTTAGGAGTAGGCGTTCCTCTGCTCAAGAGAGAGGATATGGAAGGTACAGGCCTCAGGGTACCCTGTGGTATTTATTACCTGTGTGACCATGGAGAGGACATGAGGAAGAGGGATGGAAAACCCACTTCAATCCTAGAGGCACGAATATGTGAGCTGCAAGGAAAAACAATCACAAAAGGGAATTCCTCCTGGAAAAGCGCCACTCCAGGTTCCAGTGGGCAGTTCCCAGACAGAGCAGAAGGGCTGATCTCACTTCTGAGCTTCCTGAAGACACTTCTGATTCATGTTTACCAAAAGCGAGTGACCAACACTATGACCAGGATTAGAGGGGCCCTGCCTCCAGCCAGGTGGAGGAAGGGGACAACCGGGTTTACTGGACCATGTGGAGCCGATGGCCTGGCACGTCAGATCCACAGGGGTGTAAGGCTCTAGGGGACACTGGTGCCCAATGCACCCTAAAGCCATCAAACTATAAAGGGGCAGAACCCATTTGTATTTTGGGAGTGACAGGGGGGTCCCAACAGCTGCCTCTATGGGAAGCTGAAGTGAGCCTAACTGGGAATGGGTGGCCTAAACACCCCATTGTGAGTGGCCCAGGGGCCCCGTGCATCCTGGGCATAGACTACCTCGGAGAGGGTACTTCAAGGACCCAAAGGGTACCAGTGGGCTTTGGGTATGGCTGCCTTGGAGACGGAGGAAATTGGCCAGTTGTCCACCTTGCGGGGTCTCTCTAGGACCCTTCTGTTGTGGGTTTGTGGAGGGCTGAGAACAGCAGGTGCCAATTGCTACTACAAGAGTGCACCGGCAGCAATATCGCACCGGTCGGGATTCTCTGATTCCCATCCACACACTGATTCATCGACTTTGGCATCCCTTGCCAAGAGAGTGCAGGTCAAAGTTTTCTTTCACTTGGAGGGGTGTCCAATACACCTGGAATCGTCTGCCCCAGGGGTGGTGTCCTGGATTCAGCTGGGATAGGGCTAATTTTTCTTTTTAGTAGATAGAGTAGTGCTGTGTTTTGGATTCAGTATGGGATTTGCTATGAGAAGAATGTTGGTAATACACAGATGGTTTTAGCTATTGCTAAGAAATCAAGGACTTTTCAACTTCCCATGTCCTGTGTGCAGGTGTACAAGAAGGTGGGAGGGAGCACAGCCAGAGCAACAGACCCAAATTAGCCAGTGGAATGTTCCATATCATACAACATCGTGCTCAGTATATAGATGAGGGTTGGCCGAGAAGGCCACTCTCTTAATTCTGGGATTAAGGTTTGGGGTCTTCTCTTCTCTGAGATCACTAGCTGGGAACGGGCTGGGCATTGGTCAGTGGGTGGTGAGCAACCACATTACTAACTACTACACACAAATGTGAGCAACCACATTACTAACTACTCGTTAGTAATACTAGTATTGTCTTTTGATTATTAAACTGTTTTTATCTCAACCTGCGAGTCTTCCTTGATGCCTCCAACTCTTGCCCCATCCCCTGGGTGGAGGAGGGTGAGTGAACATCTGCATGGTGTTGGGCTGCTGACTGGGTTTAAACCACAACAATCATTTCTGGTGCCCAACATGGGGCCCGAAGGGTTGAGATAACTACAGATCTGGACAAAGTGTATTACAACAAATTTGTACTAAGCATTCATTATATTGGTTTAATAGTTGCTGGTCATAATGTCAGTTTATTGGCTTCTAGAGGTATGGTGTTTGTTCTGAGTTGTGCTATGCATCCCCTCACTTGCCATATGCAAACCCCTATGCTGCTGCTTATCACCCGTGGGAGGTGGATCAAGGTTTTTGCTTTGCTGTACTATGTAACACTGATTATGTCACGATAAATTTATCTATCGGTCCTGAGACTAGTCCGGTATCTGTACTCAGCATTGCCGTCACCTCTGTACTTCGGGGGCCATCTAGCGGAAAGGCTTAACAATGACACCCTTTACCTTTTCTCCTCGGAGAGCCAACCCATGGGTGTTCAATGCACCTGGAATCGTCTGCCACAAGGGTGGAAACACAGCCCCACCCTTTGCCATGGACTGATCCAACTGCCCTGGGACAGGGTGATGCCCTGAAACACCTGCAATACATTGATGACATCATCGTGTGGGGCAACACAGCGGAAGATGTATTTGAGAAAGGGGAGAAAATAATCCAAATCCCTCTGAAGGCCGGTTTTGCCATAAACCAAAATAAAGTCAAGGGACTTGCACAGCAGATCCAGTTTTTAGGAATAAAATGGCAAGATGGGTGTCATCAGATCCCAATAGATGGGATCAATAAAATAGCAGCTGTGTCTCCACCGACTGGCAAGAAGGAAACACAAGCTTTCTTAGGCATTGGGGGTTTCTGGAGAAGACATATTCCAAATTACAGTCTGATTGTACCCTCTCTATCAAGTGACCCGGAAAAAGAATGATTTTACAATGGGGACCTGGACAACAACAAGCCTTTGAACAAATGAAACGGGAGATTGTTCATAGCTGACCCAAACTAGCCAAGGGGACATTCGATACCATACGATGTCATGCTCAGTATAGAAAATGGGGGAGTTGGCCGGGGGGAGGGAGGATCCGGGTGGTGAGCAACTGCACTGTGCATCACTCGCTTTACTTATTCTTTTGTTAGTATTACTGTTATTATTATTTCCTCTCTGCCAGTGTTGTCCTATTAAGCTGTTCTTATCTCAACCCACAAGGTTTTCCCTTTTTGTTCTGATTCTCCTCCCAATCCCACTGGGGACAGGGGGAGGAGCGAGCGAGCAGCTGCCTGGTGTTTAGTTGCCGGCTGGGCTTAAACCAGGGCAGCTGCCAGCCTGCTGCTCTTGGTGATGGGGAGTGTGGTGGGGACACAGTGCTGGCATGGGGACAGCTCTGATGAGTCCTTGGTGGCAAAAATCACAGGTCAAGCTGTTTTCACACAGCTCTGTGGGCAGAAGACAGGCCCAGATGCAAGACCCAGCTATGTGCTGTTATTTCTGGTTGCCTGCACTCTTTCCTTTCCATCTTCCTACAAGGCATTCCCAGGGGTGTCAGGGCCAGCTTCTTGGAGGGGCTCCAGGCACTCAAAGGAGCTCACCCCTGGGACTGCATTGTGGCATTGAGACTGGGGGAGAAAGTAGTTTTTGCCCCAAAGAGCACTTGGAATCCAGAGCGATGCCTCTCCTGGGAGGAGAGGACTTTGTCATGTGGAATTACACCCCGCAGGGAGTCTGCAGGAAGGAGCTGTCTCTGGAAAGGCTGGTAGAGGGCCACTGGTTGTCTTTACTCCAGGCCTGGTCCTAAGAGCAAAGCCAGATGTGAGAGCTTGTACCTGCTGGGCCATAAACATCTGTGATCTCCCTGGGCAATTCACGGAAGGAAAGAGCAGTCCCCTTCAGCTGAAAAGTGGAAGAGACTGTGCCAAGAGACAGCTCCGGGGCTGGGCCGTGGCAGCGGGGGGATGCTGGGGTGGACAGACTGGGGGGATAGAAGTGAGAGACCTGGAGGGACCATTAATTACTCCTGCCTACAGTGTGATTCAGTCCTATGTCCTGTGGTTGAAAGGAGTCAAGGGAAAGGCATACAAGCTGACCCCAGAAATGTTCTTGTGCCAGTAAATTCAAAAGGGAGATTCCAGAGAGAGAAGAAGTCAATAGAAAGAGCCTGAAAATTTGAAATAGCGTTATAAAAATCTTTTGACTCAGCAGAGAGGCAGCCCAGGAAGCTCTGAGGGACTCACAGCAGGAAGAAACCAAAAAGAGAGAAATAGAAACCCCTGACGATCCCAAAGGAGATTTGAAGTGCTTAGGCACTGCGGTGACGGTGGCCGTATGCCTGGGGATGTGGCAGCGAGGGCAGCGAGCTGGGATGGGTAAATACAGGGGATGTGAAGAGTGAAAGGTTGCAGCTGCAAAAGTCAATTCACTCCTGGGGAGCAGAAGCAGCAAGTAGCCAGCTTAGGAGATGGGGGTGTCTGCACTGCAAAAGTCTCTGCCTCAGCCCTGCTGCTTCAGGGCAGAGCGAGAGGAGCTCTCAGAGGGGGGAGTGCCCAGAAAGGCTGCTCTGGAGGCAATCTGCAAGAAGTGCTGGTGAGCAGTGTTCCAGACTGAGTGGTTGAGCTGGGCAGGCCAGAGGAGTTTCAGAGCGAAGCAGTCAATCACATACCCAAATCCCACAACCGCTGAAACCCCCTGCAGTCCTGGAGGGGACAAGTGAATCTCGCATTTGTCCTGGGAATAAGAGAGCAGGCAGCTGCCGTCCCCCCGGGCTGACGGCGTGTGTGCAGCCTTGTAGAACGTGTGATTCCAAACCAACATCGTGGTTAGCGACACCTTTTAAAATAGGACTCTAAAACTCCTCTGTGAATAGGCCGTTGTAAAGACAAACCAGTTCAAATTCCGAAGGAAGATCACACCTCTAATCTGGCTGGTTTCTCGAGCACGCTGGTTGTGCAGTAGGACTGATATCCCTCTGAGGGATGGCTGGGTTTTTATATCACCTGGAGCTGGGTCAGAACCCTGACAGTTTAGCCACTGCCCTTATGGGCAGCTGTGATTCTGGGGACCTCCTGGCCTTTCAGACCTGTCTTGGCATAGCCTGCTGTGTGACCTGGGGCTAAACCAGCCCCTCCGCTGCTACAATGGGAGGTGGATTTTATCCCCAGAGCTATTTGCGGGAAGCAGTCTGTTGAAATTAGGTATGAGCGCTGTCATGTAAACCCAGGCTGACTTCCAAGTCAGCTGGCTGAGTTTTGCCATGGTACAGTCAGTGCTGTGAGTAAGAGCTGTCTCCTTAGTGGAGGAAGAAGGGTGTGCTGCTTACTTACAGGATGCTCATTGTGGAACCACATTGTTCAGCCGTGTTTTCAACATGCTGTCTCTTGATGGTGCCAAAGATTAAAAGTTTTTTCTCTCTGTGTCAGCTCTGACGAGGTTGTTACCCTCCTGCCTGGAAAAATGGGGCCGATAGGACCCACTACAACCATTTTGGGAGAGGCAGGGGAAGAATCCCAACTTCCCAGCTGGAAATCTCTCAGCCTCCTTAGCCCTAAAAAAATTCTCTTCTGCCTCTTCTTCTTCTCTTCTCACCTCCCTGCTCCCAGCACCACAGCAGCAGCAGCCCCATCATAAGTCCAGCACCTCCCAGGGCTGTTCCCACCCAGCCTCCACACTGTTGTGGAGCCTGACCTCTCCCCCAGCCCTTTGCCCCAGTAGCCAAGGCCAGGAGCCGGTGGAGCTGGACCCACTATATTTGCCACTGCCGGTTTGGCAAAGGGATGTCTGGAAATCACAGGGTGGGGGTGCAGCGGCATCTCTGCAGGGAGCTCCAAGGAGGGTAGCTCAGGGGCTGGCCAGCTGGGACCATGTCCCCAGCACAGGCTCCTGTGGGGATGCACCCTGAGCGGTGCTCAGATCTGGGTACACTCCGTTAGTGTTTTACTGCAAAAGATGGGCACCAATTATCAACTGTTCTTCAGCTGCTTTGGGAAGGAGATCTTAATTTAGTTTAAAAAAGCACAAGAGATCTTTTGCACCAAGTAAAACCAACAAAAGCACTTTATCAACCTATGGTTTGCATTTAAATCTAGCTGATATCTGTGTGAATAGAGAATGAAACTGCTGGGTCTGATCTCCCTGCTGCTGAAGTTCTGCAGGGGCGGATGGGGACCTTTGATCTCTGGGGTGTCTCCATCAGATCTGTCTGAAGCAAAAGTTCAAAGCTTTTGTATCACCCCTTGGCCAAGAGTATCCCCACCTGGCAGCTTGTGCACGTCAAATCCTCATCTCCCAGGAAGTATTTCCACCACAAAATGAGCTACTCATCACCCCCAGGAGTCATTTTTCAGGCCCCCCTCATTGCGAGCAACAGATAATCCCCCATAATCAGGGGCAAGCAAGCCAGTGTGAGATATAGTGTCCATAAAACACCCCCAAAGGCCATTGGTGCTGTGGTAATCTGCAAATGTTCAGGTTGTCTCCTGTTCTCCCCTGGCTCGTCACCATGTCTCCACAGGTCGCCCTCTTTATTAACCAGCATTTCCTATTGCAGTTCCCTATTAACTGCCCCAAAGTCTCTATTTCTGGCAGGAGCTGAGGCCACAGCCCTCACCTGCTGTTTCTGGGACTCTGCAGCCTGGGACTGTATTCCCAGCAGCGGCTGCCTGCATCAGTGCAGGGAAAGGGTGCCAAAACCTCACAGAGCCCAAGGGCACAGGGGAGGCTCTCAGTACCCAGGACAAGGGTCCCCAGAGATGAAGGAGCTGCCCCAGCCATGAGGCCAGGGTCAACAAGGGGTCTTTGCAGCCATGGTGGACCCCAGCATCCTCCCAGCAAGAGCAGGCAGCAGAGGGAGTCCCGAAATGTCTGTGCACCAAGAGTTGGTGCCGTAACCTCAACTGATCTTGTCCCTGCATGCTGGCAGGGCACCTGCCTGCGTGCTCCCCCAGTGCTGAGGGACAGAGGGGGTCCCAATTCCTTGTTGATGGGGCACCAGGAGGCACAGCCCCAGGCAGAAGAGGGTGGCTGTCCCTGGGGATGGGGAGGAAGGGTGTAGGGGAGTGGAGGTGGGTGCAGGGCACCCTGGGGTGCAGAGGGCAGCAAGGGCATCAAGGAGATGCAGAAAGAAAAGAAGCAGGGAGCTGGGAGGCTGGGAGCAGAGGAGGGAGAGGGAGGATGCAGCTCTTAGGTCGGGGACGGGAAGAGTCCTGTCAGGTCAGTGGGATTTACAGGCACAGGGGTGCTGCCCCACAGCCCACCCCTGACAGCAGCCTTACAGAGTGAACAAAGACCTGGCAGGAGGAGGTGGGGGACAATGTGCTCCACAGGGAGCCAGGGCCCGGCTCCATTCTGAACTGAGGCTCACAGCAGGCTCATGGCTGGGTCCCCACCCCTTCCCCTGCACATCCAGGGGTCTGGACTGTGGAGAGCAGGGTTTGGGGGTCCCAAAAGGACCACTCTGCTGGGGGTGGGTGGGAAGGAGAAGCCTGTGCATCAGGGAGGAGGTCCATCAATGTCCAAGCTCAGTGATGGAGACAGGCATTATGAGCAGAAGGCTTTATTCTTTAAATACAGTGTGAAACCATGTCTAGAGAATAAGGGTGAAAATTGCTAATTAACAGCACACCTGTGCCCCAGAGTAGCTCTGGAAGGAGCCCAAGTGCTCTGCAGGCTGGGCAGGTAGCTCAGCAGGAGGCGAGAGGTACAAGGCTCTGTTTTGCATCCCTGAAGAGCAGCTATGGCACAGCCCACTGTGGCAGGAGGCAAGAGGGACCCTGGGACACAGCCTGGCAGTGGAGAGAAGCAGGGAAGGGATATAAAATCAAACAGAGCTCATGTTTGTTTGCTTTCATACAGTGGCTCCTTGAGCACTTCACAGAAAGCTTTTAAGCATTGCTATCCCTCACTTACAGATGGGGAAACTGAGGCACGAGCTTGCCTTTGCAGAGTCAGGCTGCGTGAGGTAGGCTGATGGGGCCAGCACTCCCTGTTGGGGACACAGGTTCCACTTCCCTGCCCACAGTACTGTGACAAGCGAGAGGCGATCACAGAATCATCTGGGTTGGAAAAGCCCTTGAAGCTCCTCCAGTCCAACCATGAACCTCACCCTGACCGTTCCCAACTCCACCAGATCCCTCAGCGCTGGGTCAACCCGACTCTTCAACCCCTCCAGGGATGGGGACTCCCCCCCTGCCCTGGGCAGCCCATTCCAACGCCCAACAACCCCTTCTGCAAAGAAATCCTTCCTAAGAGCCAGTCTGACCCTGCCCTGGCGCAGCTTGAGGCCATTCCCTCTTGTCCTGGCGCTGGTTCTTTGGCTCAAGAGACTCATCCCCCCTCTCTGCACCCTCCTTTCAGGGAGTTGTAGCGGGTGATGAGGTCTCCCCTCAGCCTCCTCTTCTCCAGACTAAGCAACCCCAGTCCCCTCAGCTGCTCCTCATGTGCTCCAGACCCTTCATCAATCCATGACACAAAAAATCATTCCCTTTCAAGAGGAGAGAAAGAAACTGGGCCTGGCCCTGGGCTCCCAGGGGCCAGAGCTGGATCACTGGGGCACCAAGTGGAGGTGGCCATCTCAATGTGTCCCAAAAAAATTCACACATGCCTTCACCCAGTCAGTGTCAGGGTGAGAGCAGACTTGATGTTTCTTCCTGGTGATGAAGCTTGGAAGTGGAGAGGACCAGAAAACCTTTGTTGTGGGGAAGGGGTACACCACCACAGAGCTGCACTGTCACACCAGGGCTGGGCATGTCCTTTTTGTGACTGCTGCCTAGTGTGGAGGCAGCCAGCCAAGGGGAGGTGCTGCTAAATCAGAGAAGGTCTCTGGGACAGGCTCCTGGCTCTGCCTCAACTTGCTGCAGGCAGGGAGGACCACAGACCTCCGACCCAAGTGGCCACTGCAGAGCATGTGGTTGGTGTCTCCTGGGGCAGGTACCCTCTGGGTATTTCTCTACTGCACAACAAACACCTCACCTGGGAGCACTTTCTCAGTCATGCTCGCATGGCTGCAACACACATGATACCAGGAACAACCTGTCATCCTCCCTCCACTGGTCTCATCCCAGTGTCAGCATGGACAGGGCCTTCTCAGCCATCTCCTTGCAACTGGAAAACATCTCTCCTTGCCAGGACTGAGTGATGGTCAATCCCAGATAACAGCCCAACAAGTCCCATTCTTGGTCCCAAGAGGCAGAAAGATTTGTGGGGCCAAGCCAAAGGCTTCCTGCACAGGTAAGAGCCTGTACCCACACAACAGCTGGCTGCTGGCACCTGCTGGTGGTGTAGAAATAGACCTTCATGTGTTTCCTGAAAAGCTTCTGCCAAGTGCATGTGAAACAGCACACAGCTGTGTCAGGGACAGCTGAAAGAGATTTGGGGTGCAGGACTGAATATATATGACCAGGAGGGGACACAACGGGGATGTGTACGACCAACTGGGAATAAGCACTCCCAGCAGGCCACGCTCCAGACCAAGGAGTCAGAGAAGTTCATGCCTGTTCCTCAGGCTACAGGTCACTATCATGAGCCCTTCTTCCTCCAGGAGAGAAAAAACCAACCCAAAGACAGAGGTGGATTCACCTGGAGCAGAACAGGACTGGGAGCAGAGGGCAGCAACAAGGAGAGCAAGGTTCAACGAGCAAGACCTTCATGTTCCCATCAGGAGCTAAGCAGACATACAGACCATGTTTGTGCTCAGCCTTGATCCATCCAGTCCCCACTTTCCACAGGGAAGCACCAGTGATGGGACATATAAATGGGTGGGTTTAGGAGAAAGGCTTATTGAGTGACGTGGAGCTGCCAGAACATGGCCACTGTAGGTCAGAAAGACAGAACTCAAAGAAGCTGATCCATGAGGCCAAGTTCAAACCACCAGCTATCAAAGAGCTGCAGGGAGAGGCCATGTCAGGATGTACATCCTTTAATATAGCAGGTGCTTCAGCAACGTCAGCTAGAAATTGTCACAGCTGCACTCCTCATGTTAATACAAATGGTCAAGAGCAGGAGGAGGTGAGAACTGCCCCGCAGGGGCTGGTGGAGGGGGCAGCTGCAGAATCGGGTTAGGAGCAGGGGCCAGCAGGGAGACAGTGCAGCCACTGGGTCTGAAGGTCTGCATGGCTCACCTCCCTTCCCAGGGCTTCTCCCAGCTTCACTGGGAGAAAGGGGACAGCCACAGGGTTCATGCTCTCAAAAACAGCGGAGAGAACCAGGCTATCAGGTGCTTTGCCCATGGCACCATGGGGGTCTTCTGACACAGCAGGCAGTGAAGAAAAAGCCTGTGGTTCATGGAGTCCAGCAGAGTCAACCTGCCAGGCCCCATGGGAGCATCTGGCCTTGGCTTTTGTCTCCCTCTGTAAGCACACGAGAAGCTGATGGCTGAGCAATGGCCACCTTCCAGCAGGCAGCTGGGGAGTTAAACTCTTCCCTTGCCTCTCTGCTGCACTCTCATTTGTTCAGCTCAGATCTGGCTGGTGAACCACTTGGCCTTGCTGAGTCCTGACTTGCTTCTTGAGACTCGGTACCTGGCTCCACGCTTGTCTGTGCCCTGTGTCCCACATGAAGTCTCATGGTGGGGCCCATCCCAACTCACACCCCATTTTGCAGCACAGATGTCCCTGAGCTGCTTGCAGAGCAAAGAAACCTGCAGGAAAGGGAGTTTTGGGCTGTCAGAGTTGATGTGGAGAAGGGTGTCGGGGACAGGGACTATCTATAACTGAGCAGATTTCTGTGCAGCAGGCAAAAAAGGCCTGGTGCTGCCCCAAGCCTCAAGACCGGACCATCGAGAGCAGCCGACACATCCCCTGGATTCTGCAGTATCTCCCCCCACAGCAGCTCTCCCAGCTTGTCCAAGTGTCCCCTCCTGGCTGCCTTCCCGTGCTCAGAGCTGGCAGCAGATGAGAGGCTGTGGGCAGGTTGCTCCCTGCACATTTGACCCCTGGGGCTACAATTTCTCCTTTGCTCTTACAGCCCCCCGCCATGGTGCTGCCCCCCCCAGCCCCATCCCCATGGACCAGCATGGACAGACAGGCAGCGCAGGCAGGCATGGGACCCCTGGGCTGGGCTGCCACAGTCCCCACGCAGAGGGACCTGACTCGTGCCAGGGAAGATGGGTCTGGGAAAAGGGGGCTCAGGGCTCCTGGAGCAGGCTGGCTTGGCTGCTGCTCCTGGAGCTTCAGAAAGGAAACCGAAACCAGAAAGGATGGAGACGGAAATTCCCACGTGTGCCGGGGCTCCCGGCCAGGGACTGTCCGGAGAAGAGCTTCAGCGCTTAGTCCTGCCTCTCCAGCCTGTCCCCTGCACCCTCAGCAAACCTCAGACCCCCCTCAGCCTTCCCTTTCACCACGATGTCCATCCTCCGTCCCCTCGCACTGCGCCGAGCCCCGAATCAGGGACTGGTTTGGGCTCCTGCAGTTCCTCTGCAGCACCCAGCTCAGCTTCTCAGCACAAAAGGCGACGGAGCCTGCAGCAGGCGTGAGGGGGTTGGGATGCCCTCAGGAGTAGAGGAGACCCCCAGAACTCCTTTCCCGGGCTCCTGGCCTGCCCACCCGCAGGCAGCAGCCCCTGTCCATTCACTCCACCATGCAGTGGCCACTCTCTGCTCCCGTGTTTCACGGCGCAGTGGGGAAGCCTTGCTCAGGATACACCCTTCTGCAGATTTTTGTCTCTCCCCCGCAATGGTAAGCCCTGACCATAGAGTCAGACAAGATTTTTGCAAACATGCTGATCCACCTTGTCCCTGCTTGGACCTAACCCTCTCTGCCAGGACCCTGCTTTGCCAGGGGAGTGCAGGGACCCTGCCAAGGGTGAGCGAGAGCCTGTGCCTTTCCCAAATCATCCTCCCAGCATAGAGCCACCCCCATGGAGCTGGAGAGGAGCCCCCCATGTGGTTCCCCATCACGAGCACTATCTCCTGGGACACAACATGGTGCCTGGGCTGGGTCTGCCCTTTGCTGGGATGCTGCTCCCTGGGTGCCCCAGGAGCCTTCCCGCCTGCAGCCAGCTTTCCAGCCTAGAAAACACAACACTAGAGGGAAATCACAAGACAACGTGAAGGTGCTTTCCCAGCCTCAAGACTGTCAAGTCTGTTCTATAGCTGCAGGAAGAAATAAAACAATAAGAAAAGGCCTTTTTTGCATTAGGAAGAAGAAATAGTGACTGGAACAGGATGGCTGCAAGGCCAGACCAGCTCTTGGTGACCGTGTTGTGGGGGCATTTCTTCCCAATGTGCAGAAGCAGAGAAGTGCTGAGCATGATTGCAGTGGGAAAGCTGTCCCCAGCACTGTGCTTCTGCCCTTGGGACCTGTTCCCTCTCATTCATGTTCCCACGCAAAGCCACATCCTGGGAATGACTGCAGCAGATTTGCTGGTGGCTCTTTTTCCCCTGCAGCATATCTGAACCCTTCCCTTTGTTCTACAGGTGGGACAGTGAGAAACAACCCCTATTGGAGTGGTCAGAAAGAAAGCTGGGGTCCCTGCCTCTCCCCAGGCAGCACTGCCAGGCCCAGCAGGACCCAGCTGCACACAGGGACTGGGGGGCAGAGGTGTGGTGATGTCTCGGAGGAACAGATTCATGTGAGGAGAGACACCGTGGGGCCTCTGGCAGTGTGCATGTGGGTACCCATGGGCTCTGTGCCGGGAAATACTGCTGCATAACTGGCAGAAGTGGCGGGGAGGGAGGGGGCGGTACAGGCAGGGAATTGGCCCTGCTCTGTGCCCCAGCATCCTCAGCACAAGGGCAGATGAGCAGCTCATGAGCTCCCAGGGGAGCCCCAGCACTGCAGCAGCTCCATGCCCCCTGCTTCCTCCCATCCGATCATGAGCCACTGTCCCTGCTCCCCCCGCAAAGCTTCTGTCAGGATTTTACCCCTTACAGCAATGTGTCCCATCACCATCCCGTTGCACACACAGCACGTCCAGGGACCAGTCTGGGGTGTGGGGTGTGGGGCTGGGAGCAGCAAGCAAGAATATGAGATGTGCCTGGGGTGTGTGGAGAGCATATTCATGTATGCAAAAGGCCCATATGTGCATACAGACATGTCTAATTCTGTAGAGAATGTGGGAGGCAGGGGTGTATGTGGTGGGGAAATGAGGTGTCGGAGGATATTCATGAGTTTGCAGTATGGAAACTTTATGGTTTTGCCTCAAACCGTTTCCCATCATTACAGGCCATATAGATTGCGCGGATAGGCTCAGGGTGAGGTTCTGTCTGTGTGCTGGTGAACACCGCACAGATGCACATAAAGGTTAAAAAGCAGAGGTTTTGTGCAAATTCTTTATTCTCCAGAATCATGATTTCACATGTGTAAGACAGGGTCACCCATCATCCAACACTGAGACTCTGAGCCACCCTCCCATAAATACCCTCCCTCCCACCCTCCCATAAATAGTATTATTATCCACAGAAGAAAGTACTGCATATCCTATATGATAATTCCTGAAATTTTCAATGAAATTTAAAAATAATATAAGAACAATAGAGGTGCAGTCCCATGAGCCTTCCCTGGCCACAGGTGGAGGGGTCAGGGCAGAGGGATGAGGTTGCAGACTGGTCCGTGCAAGCCAAGGGCAAGCAGCAGCACCCCAACACGAGGTGTCCCGTGGTGCCTTCCAGCAGCCCCTTGGAGCCACCTGCAGATGACGTGGGCTCGTGCAGCTCCTGTTGCCCCAGTGTCCTGCTCCGCCGCAGGAGCTCAGAATCACGCGAGTCATGCACGATAGCAGCTACGTTTGCCATCTTGCTTTGCTCAGTTCTGCTTCAACTTTTGCAGGTAACTTTGGACCCAGGTGTCACCACGATTGGCGCAGACCTGGCGGCCTTTCTTTGTGATGAACCTGTGGAACAAGGATGAGACATATTAGATCTCTGCTCAGACCTAGGAGAGCCTAGATCCCAGATTTGGGGCATTGCAAGAGGTTCTCCCTTGTGCCCTAAGCTGATGCTGAAACCAGTGGCTGGCTGTGATTTTCCCTGTTCCCATCCCTTTTCCCACACTGCCTCCTCAGCTCCTGCAGGAACATCACTGGGCGTTCCCACAAGA
Organism: Strix aluco; assembly: GCF_031877795.1. NCBI lineage: Eukaryota > Metazoa > Chordata > Aves > Strigiformes > Strigidae > Strix > Strix aluco. Next base: position 4,163,537 of record NC_133949.1, on the reverse strand, counting down.
GCATCCCTGGCAGTCCTTGTGCAAGCCCCTTTCCCTCGGGGTTCCCCTCACCCTGCTCTGTTCCTACAGACCCCTGTGCCCACAGCCACCCTGCAGAGCTTGTCACCCACACGCACACAACCCACAGCGGCTGTCCCCGCACTGCCACAGCTTGTCTGTACCCAGGAGTCAGGCTGGTACTTACACAATGGCCGGCAGCGTGCAGCTGGTGCTGGTGCTGTAATAACGCAGGATGAGCTTCTGCGGGAGCTTGTGGTGTGTGTAAGAGAAGCAGCAGATTGGGAGGTCAGATCCAACTGGAAGAGGCAAGGAGAGACAACGTGAGCATATGCTAGGTGTGTGTCGGGAGCAGTCAGCCCATCAGCTCAGGGAACTGTGCTGGCCGGGAAGGGAGTGAGGAATTACAGAATAATTAAGGTTGAAATGGACATTGGGGATCATCTGGTCCAATGCCAGGAACAATATTGTCAGGTGCCGGGGGAGATTCCCACCCAATCATTGCTCAGAGATTCATTTCCCCACTTTCCCCAGCCCCAGGACAGAGACTGAAGTCCCTAAACTAAAACCAGGAATAAGTATTCTGAGCCCAGGATGGCTGGACAGATGGATGGCTGGATGGCTGGATGGCTGGATGGAGGGATGGAGGGAGGGAGGGAGGGAGGATGGAAGGAGGGAGGAATGGAGGGAGGAATGGAGGGATGGAGGGATGGAGGGATGGAGGAATGGAGGGATGGATGGGTTTTCTAATTCTGGGGTCCCCACATGACCTCCGTGCAGAATGGAGAGTGGTACAAATGCTGAAAAATTCCCAGTTATCTTCCAGGGGAACTCAATAGAGAAATGATAAAAAAGGCTCAGATCTTCACAAATGAAAAAGCAGGACTCACCTGGGCCAGAGAAAGTTTGGGAGCAAGAGGCTGCAATGACAAGAACAAAAATGACTGCAGAGACCTTCATCTTCCCAAAGGGTGAGGGCAGTCGGAGCAGGACCAGAAGCTCTGACAGACGCGGCTCAGACTGCTGCAGCTGGATTCAGCTCCCTTTTAATAGGGAGTTCTGGTGGCAGCAGGGAGAAGCCGAAGTGGAAATTCCAGAATGATGACAGAGGATGTCACGAAAGTGAAATAGCTGAAGGGTATTAGGGAAGGAAAAAAAAAAAAAAAAAGTCAGAAAGAATGGGATATAGTTCACATTGGAGCCAAGTATGTTGAGCTCTGACTCAGTGTTCATTTTCGATTTTATTAAATCAAAAGGAAACGAAAATGTGCCAAGTGGCAGGGCCCCAAAGAGCAGAACTATTTATCTGAACTACAGGAGGGATTTTCCCTGTGAGTCCATATAGCAAAAGATACAATGTTTGCCTAAGATTATGCAACTCTGGAAAAAAAAACAACAGCCAGGCTCCAAAGCCCTCTCGTGCTGCTCTGTGATGGGTGTTATCAGAGGTTGCTAAACCGCAGCACATGGAGCTGAGACATGCCTGAGCCGTGGGCTCTGTGCTACCCAAAGTGCTCTGCTCCCGCCAGTCCCGCGGTGCTTGGCTTCACATGGACCAGCCAGGAGTGCTGGAGGCACCCCTGGGGATTGTCCAGTCCAGTTCCTGCTCAAAGCAGGGTTGGCTGGGAAGGCTGCCCAGGACTATGTCTAGATGGGCTTTGAATGTCTCCAGGGATGGAGATTCCACGACCTCTCTGGGCAACATGTTTCAGTGTTCAGTAATAAAGTTTTTTTTCAGTTCAGTTCAGTAATAACGGTATTTAAATAGACTTTCCCATTGCTTCTTGTCCTGTCACTGGCCATCACTGCAAAGAGTCAGGCTCCATCCACTTTGCTCCCCACACACACAATTTGATGAGATCCCCCTGAGCCATCTCTTCCCCAGGATGAACAGTCCCAGCTCTCTCAGCCTCTTCTCCTAGGAGACATGCTCCTGTCCCTTAATCATCTTCGTGGCTCTTACTGGACTCTCTCCAGTATGTCCATTTGTCTCTCATACTGAGGAGCCAGGAACTGGACCCAGCACTCCAGGAGCGGCCTCACCAGCGCTGAGCAGAGGGGAAGCGTCACCTCCCTCGACCTGCTGGCAATGCTCCTCCTAATGCAGCCCAGGAGGGTGTTGGCCTTCTTTATGGCAAGGGTACATGTCCAGTTTGATGTCCACCAGGATCCCAGGGTCCTTTTGTGTCAAATTGCTTCCCAGCTGGTCAGCACCAACATCTACTGGTGCCTGGGGGTGTTCATCCCCAGGGCAGGACTTTGCACTTCTTGCTGAACTTCATGAGATTTTTGTCAGTCCATTTCTCCAGCCTGATGAGGTCCCCCTGGATGGCAGCACATCCCTCTGGTGCATCAGCCACTCCTCCCAGCTTTGTGTCATCAGCAAACTTGCTGAGGGTACATTGTCCCATCACCCAGGTCATTAAGATATTAAACAGTACTGGCTCCAGTATCCATCCCTGGGGTTCCCCACTGGCAACCAGCCTCCAGTTGGACTTTGTGCCATGGATCACAACCCTCCAAGCCCAGCCATTCAGCCAGTTCTCAGTCCTTCTCACTGCCATTTATCTAACCCATACTTCATCAGTTTGCCTATGAGGATGGTATGGGAGCCTTACTAAAGTCAAAATAAACAACATCCACTTATCCCTCTGCCCTCATCCTCCTGGCCAGCCATCTCATCTCAGAAGGCTACCGGGTTGGTGAGGCATCTGACTACACACGGTCACCTTAACAGTCACAGGCCTCCACAAAGCAGCCAAATGGCAGGATCTCACCCTGCTTTGGAGGGTCTTTGCAGACAGGGGGGTCTTTTTCCACCCTCAACCTCAGCCCCCAGTGGAGTGGGGAGTTCACTGGAAGAGGTGGTTTGCCACACCGGAGACATTTTGTCAGCCTGAACCACTACCTCCAAAAGCTCCCCTGAGTACAAGATGGATTTTCTGGCCAAAAAGGTGAGAAATGGGTGGTGGAGAACCTGTGTGGCATGGAAGAGACTTTCAGGCCTTGTCATGTCACTGGCTCAGGGCAGCTCCTGCCTGGGGTGCAGGGCAGAGCAGCAGCTCTGCAAGGAGAGGGGTGACCTGGGGTTTCCTGTCATCCTGCCACAGCCTGGCGGTGCAGCTGGGGTCAAAGCCCCCCTCCACTGCAGAGAGGATGCTCAGACCTGCAGGTGGGCTCCCAGGCCTGGATTTTCATCCCCAGAAGTATGAATCCCCTGTTTGACTACCCTGGAGCTGCAAGTGGAGACACCATCCTTCACAAATTGGCTCTTCTCTAGCAGGGACAAAAATAAGGTTCAAGGCCCCTGACATAGGTGATGATCTGCTCCTCCCCACACTTACTCCTGCTTCCCTGCAAGGTCTTATCCTGAGTTACAAACCAGGGCACTGGTGCTGTGGGCTGTGGCAGGCTGCAGGCTCACCCTGAGGGTGTGCTTTTATTGGTGCCAAAGACTCTGTAAGTCCTGACACGGGTATCGGGGAAGGTGTTGGGTTTTGCTGGATTCATAGCAAGCTCTGGCAGGACCAGCTCTGCTTTCCCTGCGTAGGTCTCAGCAGCTCTGGGCAGAGGTGAACGGCAGAACAAGAAGTGGCCGTAGCTTTCAGCTGAATTGCTGCAGAGCAAAACCAAATTATGGCTTTTTGCCATGGAAATAAATCATGCAGAAACCAACAGTGGGAGTTTGATGTTCCTCTGTGCTTGCAACTCAGCATGTGCATGAAGAAACGACAAATTGCTGGCTGCCAGTGGTGCAGTGCCGGGTGAGAAAGGTTGTGGCTGCAGAAAGACAGCTTTGTGGCTAACACCAGCTTTGCTCATGGGAACTTCACAGCTTCTGCTCTCCAGCCTGCGGCCTGCAAGGAGCAAGCCACAGGGCCAGCAGCACGCAGTGCCACCAGCACACAGTGCCGCCTCGCTCGTGGCACGGAGCACCCAGGGGTGGCGGGGAGGTGCGATGGGAGTGCGATGTGATCTGCATCAGGCAGCTCTGTCCTCCAACTGGAAGCCCTGGGATGGTCAGTGGAAGGAAAGGAGCCATCATTTACTGTTAATGACTTTGACAGAGCTGGAGGAGGAGGGTCCGTGAAGAGCTGCTGCAGCCGCAGTCGCTTGGTTGTGTCATCGCACACAGGTTAGCGTTACAAAACGGCCCTTTGTCAGCTGTGATGTTGTTTCCTGCAGAGTACTGAGAAGTCTCCTGGAAGGGGGACACCTCTGCCTCCCCAGCTGCTCCTCTGCACCGCTGGCCCCCTGCCACAGGACTCTCTGGCTTCGAGTCACTGGCTGCAGCCCCGGCTGCGTGCTCCTGCCAGGCTGCTCCCAGGGCACTTCGCCCTCGCTGGCTCCCGAGGCCAGCTTCTGTTTTCAGTTTTCTGTTTCTGTACACTGATTTCCGTTTCTCTGTCAAATCCCAGAGCTCTCTGCTGTCACAGTTCCTGCAGTTTAAGTATTTATAAGTTGACCTCTCTCAAGCTTCCTTTATTATTCCTGGAAACAAGCCTATTTTTTATCTTTTTAGCCTCACCCAGACTGGGGCATGAGATGTGTTTGGGTGCAGGCAGGATAGAAAAAGAAAGTTAAATTATTCAAAGAGGAAGACTGTAGGGAAGGATGTTATAGTGGGTGCTGAGTCTTCTTTCCCTAGGATAGATGGTGACAAGGATTAGCTCAGAGGCTTTGGGACTCCTTCAAGCCCCCCCTCAAAGTCCTGCACTCACCAAGAGCCACAGATCACAAAGCACATACCCCCAGGGCAGAGGGGTAGAGGGTACTTTGCTTAGATGATGGTGAGGGCTGTCCCCAGGCTGATGGGGAAGCCTTGTCTGCCTTCGCCCAGGGGTAGAGCTGACCCGTGGGGGCTGCACCATCCCAGCCCTGGCAGTAGCACCATCAGAGGGACCTTGGAGCAGGTAAAGGGATATTATCCTGTCCCTGTCACTCCTGCTAGCCATTCGATCCTCTTGCCCAGAAACCCACAAGCAGATGCGAGCTCTGGGGTGTGGGTGCTCCATCTGGGAGATGCTGGTGGATTCACCTGGGACAGACTTGCAGTGGCCTGGGGGTCACAGCCTCGTCCCTCTGCTCACAACCTGGGGCAAAGGCGATCCCTGACCAGGTCCAGCTCCCCTCCACTCCTACTCACAAACCACAAACCATCCCCAAGGGATGCAGGAGGCCACATGGGGAGGCTGCCGAGCCATGGCATGACAGTGAGCAGTGCCAGAGTTCCCCGAGCCCTCCCCTCTCCCCAGAGGATGCGGGTGCCAGGCAGAGCCTATGCTGGCCAGGGTGGCCAGACAATGGCCCTTTTGAAGGGCACAAGCCCATCTGGGAGGCAAAAGCCTCAGCATCACAGGGAACAGGATGGGACCTGCGCTTCACAGAGGCACTGCAGAGCGCCCTAACTTACAAACAGCCCCCACACATGGGAAGTGGTTTGCAGCCTTGCAGCGAGCTCAAAATAAATTGTGACTCTAGTAAACATCCGAGCTCCGCTGTCAGTCTCCATGCATGACCACCGCAGCTGGAAAGCTCACACCTCCCATGGGGGTTTCCTACCCCCATCAGTACCGGGTGGGGACCGACACCACATACATGTCTGCCAGGATGCTGCAAAGAGAGGGACCAAGCCTGCGCTGGTGGACACGGGGTCTTCGGCAGAGCCATGCATAAGGGAAGTCTTCATCTGTGGCAATGGCCCTGACACAAGTTTAAAGGTTAACCCTGGTCTCAGCCCCCTCTGTGAGCAGAGGAAGCTCATGATGCTCGGCCATCCCTGAAGCACCCGTGGGACGCAGCCGGCCACCCTGCGCTCTGCGGGCCACTCGCAGCCAGCCCACCCAAACCTCCCAGAGAGCTGGGCTCCAGGAGCACTAATGAAAATGAAAACAATCGATTTGTGGCTTGCTTCTTTTCCTTTTTGCTGGATTATGATGAGCACACAAGGCCCAGTGAGTTCATTTAAAAACTGCTTTTGTTTTTCATCCTAGCAGAGCCCTGAATTTTCAGCCTGGTCTTCCTTGTTCTTTCTGGAGGGCTCAGGTGAGGTGGGATGTCCCCCAGGGCAGAGGATACAGCCCCAGCAGAGACACTTCATCTGGTCCTCCCAGGCATTTGCAGGGTTTGAGGGATGCTGAGGGGTGTGGGTCAGGCATGCCCCTGCCCCTGGAGCCGGCAGTCAGGGCGAGCCTGGAGCACAGCCCCACAGCCACTTCTCAAAAAATGGTAAAACTCAAGTTTTCCCCGTTTCTTTCTTTTCCTTTCATGACAAGGATGGAGAGGAATGTGAACCAAGAAGGCTTTTTTATTTCAGTTTAATTTGCTTTGAAATACTGTACACTTAATCCTCTTAGGTTTATTTTGTTTCAAAATAAAGGCCAGGAATAATTTGAGGCATCAGCCATTAGAAAGTGATAGTATTCCCCAGGGATTTTTTTTCAGAAAACGCCCTTACTAGAGGAAGTTTGAACCTTTAATGAGATACATTTTCTTATCAGCTATGAACATCTTCCTGGCCTGACAGCATTTCAGGGAAACGTGAAGGGCTCTCCTGTGCAGCGCAGCCCGGCTGGGATGGCCACGTTCTCCCCTTCATCCGATGCGGTGCAGACAGATGGTTCCCAGTCACAGGCACAGGTTCCCACAGGAGCCATTTCCAGGACATGATGTCATCTCAAAAATTCCAAGATTTCTCCAGAAACATCAAGAATGGTGGGGGTGAAATTTCTGGATACTGATGTAAAGACACCGGTGCCTGAGCTCTGAGCAGGGCAGGATGGAGACTGCTGCAGGTGGAAGCGGAGCTTGTCCTAGAGGCAGTTTCTGAACTCAGGACACTTTTAAGTACTTCCTTTTCTGAACGAATCCTGACAAATCCAGCTTAACCTTAAAACCTGCTATAAATAGCAACTTACATCAGCCAGTCTCACTACTTTTTTCAGGGTTCCCCTTTCATTCAAGATTGAGAATTTCCCTATTTCTATTATCACCGGATTTATTTTGGGCATTTGCTTTACTTAGCACTTTCTCCTGGGATTTTTTGGGGACTGGCAGAAAACCTCTATCATACCCCTCTATGTAAATTGGTGCAACATCAGCCAGACTGCTTCGGGCAGCCCATCCTGCTGAGTCCAAGCACTGCCTGACGGTGGTGGGGGCAAGGGGATACCACAGACTGGGTCATGGATCCTGAAACCAGCTGGAGCCACAGTGGGAAAACTTCCACCTTAGGCCACCGTTTTGCTGTGCTACGAACATAATTCCCACTGACGTGCTCCAGCCCACTCTTCCGTGGGCATCTCTCCATCTCAGAGCACCTCCCAGGTCCTTCATCCGAGACATGCAGCTTCGCCTCTTTCTAAAAGGGGGAAGAGCTAGAAGAAATTACTTTCTCATTTCATCATGACTGGAATGCAGGGGAGTGGGTGAGGAAATGCTTTTTAGGAGCATGTTGCAACATCTCAGGGCATTGCTGATACGACCGTAGCCTCCCACCTCCGGCTGGCAAAGAGATGGCAGAGTGGGGGCTTCTGGCAGATTTCTAAGGAAAAAACAGACCCCTGGAAAGAAAACACCCTGACTTTGGGGTTATTTTTAGCTTTCGGCAGTAGAAAAGTTTCAGCCCTTACTTGGCCCCCATAATACACATTATCTAGACTAAACTGATCCTAAACTGACTCAGCTAAACTGAGAAATTTTTTTTGATTAATCAAAAAATGGTCCCTGACAGTCCAAAATAATTTGTCATCTGCTTCCCAACAAAGGTATAAAAGCATGAAGGTTTTCAGCTGCCTGAAACAGAAAAATACCTCACTGAAACCATTTGAATAATCAATGCAGATTTCCAACTAATTCTTCTCTTTTAATAAAACTTGTTTTTTATCAGAACATTTCTGCACCATAAATGGCACTTCTCCTGCCTGCCCTACCCACACCGCGTGCCTTGGGAGCAGGACAGGACCAGATGTCTGTAGGTGGTAGATCTCAAGACGTGACCCCTGAATACTTGAAGGTACAATCACAGGGAACAGCTCAGAGGCTGAGCAACCGCACAGAGGAGCCAAGTGAGCCAACGCTAGCTCAGAGCCAATTTCTGGTCCAGCCGGTGTCCATCTGAACACCAGGTTCCCACCTCCTTCCTGGCTGGGCGCCCTGCCTGAGGAGGCAGGCTCTCTCCTCAGCCTCCCAGGATATTTGGGGACAAGTGAGCTGACAAACAGAGAGGGGAATGAGGTCTGAACTGATGAGTGAGCCTGCGAGGTGCTTCCCTCTGTGAATAGCAAAGGGAAGGATGGAGGGGGACCAGATTGGCCATGGTGTGTCCAGGAAGGGGGTGATGCTCAGCTTGGCAAGGGCCACGTTTGCTCCATGGGGTAGATTTTTCCTCCCCAGGCAGGGCAAGGGGCAGGCACACCACCACAGGTCCCAGCAGGATCCTCCTTGAGGGTGGGCCACCTCTGGGACTTCTCCTGTGCAAGTCCAGCACCACGTTGTCCTCCAGACCCTGCGGAGCAGAGCAGTTAACCTGCATGGGGCTAACCTGCCACGGCTGGTGGAAGGTCATGGGCTGCCCTGCCTCCCCTTCTACCAACCACGGCTGGTGGAGGGCTGCGCACACCATGCGGCATTGGAGTGATATTTGGAAAACACCAGGTTATTTACAGAAGGTGCCTGGGTCTATAGCTGGGTCCCTTTAATAGAAACAGGATGAGTCAGTGCCCGGCGCTGCGGTAGGAGTGCAGAGGCGCTAGTGGTGCGGTTGGGTTGCTCTACTCTACATTATAGTCCTTCCACTGACTTTCAGGCAGCATCTGCCAAGACACCACCACTTGGTGATGTCTTGAAAATAAATGGAGACGTTTCCCAGAAATGCATCTGTTTCCCTGTTGAGAAGAGATGTCCTTCTAGGAACATCTCGTTACAGCAGGACAGCCCTCAGTTCTTCCCAGAGCACCCATCACCTCCCCGCCAGGCCTTCCCTCTCCTCCTCAGGGACAGAGAAGAGTTTGGTAGACTTCCATGGCAGTCTGTGTGTAAGCTGGTGGCTTCTTCTCAGTCACAGCCCTTGCCTAACCCTCAGAGATCTGTGAGCTCTTATTCTCTCCCATACAACATGGTCATTCCTTCTTGTCTGTGGTCATTAGAATATTCTCTCTTCTGCTGAGACTGGATACTCTTTTCTTCCTGGACATCCCAGTTATCTGCCCATGCCCTCACCCCCCAGTTAATCTGTTTCTGGTCTTCATAAGTGGTATCTTCTTCCTCACCCTGCTCCTGGAGCTCCTTCTGCCTCATCTTCAGGGTCACAGTCAAAGTGTCCATGCTTCTTTTGGCTCTCTGCATCTCCATGCTTAGCAATGATAGGCCTCACCTATCAATAGCCCTTGAAATTTAACTGTCTAATCTAAATTGGTCATTTAGTGTCTCCCTATAGGACCTGAAGTGTGGCAGGCACCTCCAGGAGACAACACTCCATCTCAGCTCTCCCTTCCCTTAAACTGAGGAGGAAACTCAAGTGCTTCAGCTTCTGGGACTCATTTCATGCCCACTGGTACCTGTGCTGCTGCCCGCAGTGCTGTCACAGCTGCAGGACATGATTTGAGTCCCCTCAAACTATGTGAAACACAGACAGGACATGGAGCCCACTGGTGATGGCTCCCATCACCTGCTACTGGGGCAGCATGGGCTGTGCAGATGTGAGAGGGAAACAGTCCACGGTAGAGGAGATCTCAGACCCTTTTTCCTTAACCGGCCTCATCCCATTCATGCTCTTCCACCCATTTGCACAGCCCTTGGAAGGATGCACTCTCTCCTCCAAGCTGCTTGGTCAAGTTGGGTAACAGGGACCTATTGACAAATGCAGGAACCTCCACAGGGGAACTTCTTACTATGGGACATGCATGAAAGAAGCAGAAATAGCCGTGGTGACTGTTTCATATCCTGTGTCACTGGGGAGGCACTGAATCAAGGGGGGAGCTTCACCCTTCCGGGCCTGGGGCTGCTGCTCCATTTCATCACGAGACTACACCACAAGCAATCTCTTCTCTGGGGGAAATTCCACCATGCCTACGCAAACTGCTGCATGGACCTCCTCACCCTATAAATTGAGGAGCTGCTCAATGTCTCACCATCAAACAGAAAAGAGGCTTTCAAGCTCCACTTGCCTGCTTCAGCTCCGGCCACCACTTCTCAGCTGACATGAAGGTGTTTGTTGCTGCCCTTGCCGTTCTCATCGCTGCCTGCTGCTACCAGACCTCCGCTGCACCGCGTAAGTCCCGACTCTCCCCCTTCTCTCTAAATGGGGACAGGAGAGATGCTGCTGCTGGGACAGAGTCCCTTCTGCCAGCTTTTCCACCCTTGGGTCCCTTCCTGTGTTGGATCAGGTGGATCGGATGCAGGTGGTCCAGGGCCGTTGGGGCTCTCCTGCTGTGGGAAAGGCACAGCTCAGAGCACAGCATGGGCCATGTCAGTGCCAGCTCAGGGTGAACCCAAAACAGAAAGAATTGAAGGAAGAAGAAAACAGACCTCATCTTTTCTGTTCTTCCTCCCTGTCCCGTCTGCTGCCCAGACCTGGGGGTCTGTGGTCCCAGCTCCTTGCCCCTGCTCCCCATCCCTTGCCACAGCTGACAACCACCTTTGCCCTTCACAGTTGGCTCTGACCCACCGACCTCCTGCTGCTTCACCTACACCTCCCGGCAACTGCCCCGCAGCTTCGTGGTGGAGTACTATGAGACCAACAGCCAGTGCTCCCAGGAAGCCGTCGTGTAAGTCCTCTCCTCCGGGGCGGTGGTGGGCTTTCCGTTTGGGCTGAGGATCCGGAGAGGGAAAGATGCATCTTCAAAATACAGTGGATGGCGGCTGGCCCCAGGGGATGGGAGGATGGGGGGAAGAGGTGCAAGCTGATGCCCCATGGGCTCAGCACACAGGGGGCTCACACCGGTCCTGCTCCACCGTTTTGCAAACTATCTGGTGGCTGCTTGATACGATGGGCATGGCATGCTGCATGTCCAAATTCTGCTGATGTTTGCGAGAGGCTGGGTTTGGGGCAGGGCTCCTCTCCATGCAGCACTCTCCCTCCAAAAACTGACCTCTCTGTGCCCCACAGGTTTATCACAAGGAAGGGCCGTGAAGTCTGCGCCAACCCCAAAGAGGACTGGGTCAAGCAGTACATGAGCGAGCTGGAGCTGAACTGAGGTCCCAGGACAGACCCTGCCACCTGGTGTCCCCAGACTGCCGGGACGAGCGAGCCACGGCCAGCTGCGGGCTCTGTCAGAAATGCTTCGGTGTCATTTAAAGCTAGCTGAGAAATTGAAAATGTTCCAGAATCTGACTTTAATGTTTTGTTATTTAATTTTTTTATAGAGGAGGGATCAGGTGCAATAACTCCACTTCAGACAAATAATAATATTATTTAATAGATGTATTTTTTTAAATGAAGACATGCTCAGGTTAAATTTTCTGTATTTAATTAATTGTATTTTTGATGTAATATTTAATTCAAATTTTGAGAAATAAATATTTTTGTAAGGACTTTCTGTCTTTGCCTCTATTACAGTTATTTGCAATGACAATAGCTGAAACTCTAACAGCGGGAACGTGTTCTTTATTCCTTTCTCTATGTTGTCAAAACCCACACAAGCTTTCCCTATCGGAACATCCCGTTTTGCAAAATAGGAAGATAAAAACCATGAAGGAGGAGGTGTGAGAAGGGCATAGATTACATTCAGGTATCTTGGGTCACTCTTTTTATCAGGTATTTAATCACTACTCATTATGACTACTGGCAGCTAGTTAAATTCTATCACTGGCCCCATTATGGTCAATTAAAATGTTACCTTTAGGGGCTACAGTTTAACATGCTGGCTGTTTCAGGGAAAGTTTTCTGAGAGCTGCAGCTAAAATGGATCAGTTATTCCCAGAGCTGAGGATGGAAAAAATATGTTTCACTACAAGACTTTTAGAACTATTTCATTAAACTCTCGTTTAGCTGGGACAGGAGGCTTAGCAGATACGCCTCTCTTACAAGGAAAGGTACTTTTTCTCTGTGCCTCCAAAACCTGCCCATCTCTGGAGATGCCTGTCCAGAGATGCAGTGTCCCCCCGCAATCACCCTGCCAGACCCCAGCCCCAGAGCAGGATCTGACCCACAAGGAGATATCTCCACTCAGCCCTGGGGCTGATCTCCCACTGGAGCTGAAAGAGATGGAGCCCACACCAGTGATGGCATTTAGGTTGCTCTGATCAGCTCTAGTCACGTGCTATTGGATGAACAAGGGTTTGGGTTCCTCCTGACTGGACCTCTGGTGCCTATAGGGCAGCCAAACAAAAAATGCTCAAGCCAGAGATCTGCCTGCACTCAGCTCAGCCCACAGTGTTTACATACTGAATTTGGGAGGACAAACATGAACATCAGTGAGACACAGGGCAGCAGAGCAGGAAGGGAGCTCCTGGGGAGTGGTGAAGATGAGCAGACACAGGGCAGAGGCTTGGTGGGAGCCGTGCAGTGAGAGGAGCCTCAGGTGGGGCTGGAAGGGACCAGGGGGATGTGGGTGTGTTTGGGGGAGGAAGGAACATATCGGTTATGTCAGAGGCCTCATCACTTCACGACTGCAGCCACCAGCTCCTCAGCCCACAGGGCAGCATGTAATCCACCAGTCATCTCTCTACAGTGCTGACTGCATCCAGCTTAAAATAGCATCTGGTGAGGAGGGGGGTGAAATGGGACCAGAGCCCCTTTCCTGAGATGCTGCTGGGAGGGAGCCCATGGCTGGGAGGTTCAGGTGGACATCACCACAAAGGCTGCTGTGCCTTGGTGACAAGGAGCTGCTCCTGCATGTGAGGGCAGTGGCTTTGGTCACAGCCCTGACCCCCCAGGCACTGCATGCCCCAGGGCCAGTGCCCAGAGCTGGGCTCATCGTGGCCATGCCAGAGTGAAGACACCTTGGCCGCTGGGTACCAGTTAGGCCCTATCTGAGTGCCGGAGCCCGGTAGGTCCACCCTGATGACTGACATTGGCACAAAGCTGGGTGCCCAGAGCTGCCCGTGCTTCAGAGAACAGCAGGAGCAGGGGACAGGAGTGGGCAGACTTGCAACAAGGTCACCCAAAATGGCTTGAGCCTCCACAGTCCCTCCTGGTTAGAAGCCCCATCTGTCTCTGTGGCACTGGGAGCAGTCCCAGACCCTTGGGGTTTCTTGTCAAAGAACCAGAGAGCAGGGTCAGCCGGCGAGCACCATCCAGCCCGTGCACTGTTTGAGCCTGTTGCAAACAACCCCATGCGCCAACGTCCTTAACAACCCGGGTCACATTCAAGCCACCCACAGCAGACACCTACCCCGGGTACCTCAGCTAACTCCTCACCACTATTCTGGGAGCCTGCAGGGAGTCCTGAATTGCTCATGTCTTTCTTAATCTTACACCCACCTACGTGTGACAGCTCAGAGGAGCCCTCAAAGTGCATGTGAGGAATACAGCGTGCTTGTTAATCCACACCCCCAGGCACAGAGGTGTGAATGAAGCCTGCACGAGCAAGGCAAAGGCGGCCAAGCAGCTTTCAGCAAGCTGGCAACTGCCTCCAAAGTCCACCAGCAGCAGCGTGTGCATGGAGAAGGCATCCCTGGTGATCTCCGGTGCTGTCACATTTTGCAAAGGAGGAAGAGGAGGAGTGCAGGAAGGTGGCCCAGAGCAGGAACAGGCAGGGGCTGAAGTACCTGTGTTGTCATTAGGTCAAATCTGCACCCAGGGATCACCCTGTCCAGAGCGGGGGATGTATTTGCCATATACATTGATGCAGCTGTTTGAGGCTGACCTTGCTGCTAGAGCTGAGTGATGCAAGAAAACCCTCACACCGTGCAGCCCTTGGAGGAGCGCCGGGATGCCCTGGTGCTCATGCGTGCATCTCAGGGGCTAATCATGATGCTCGTCCCTCCCAGAAACAGCCCTGTGGGGTGCTCAAGGAGCACCCAGTGGAGACAGGGCAGGAGAACGCAAGAAGCAGAGGGCACTAAGCCCAAGGCAACAGATGAAGAGGAAGGGGAGGCTGGGACCCAAGAGCAGGGTGGCTTGGAGGGGTTTTCCTTTGGATTCAGACCAAGACAAGAGCAATGGTGTCAAGGGTTTCAGAATTTGTAAACTACTAAAAGAGAGACTCATCCCGAAACCAGAGTGTGGTATTTACTGAATATTTTGTGTGATCTATATAAAAGTAAATATTTTTAATGAACACTCTGGGAGAGCCTAGCTGTGGACAAAAATAAAATCATTACTAAATAAGAATAACATAATTATTATAATATACATGCACATCTTTATATATTTGTTGTTTATATCACCCTGGTGTGTCCATAGGCATTTTGAGGTATAACGACAGCCAAGGGAGTTGGAGGTCAGAGTCCAGCATTGCACAGGAGGAGAAGCTGGGCTGTGCTGATGGAGATACAGACTGATGGCCATCAAGGTTCATGGTCTGATGGCTTTTACATCTCCACTTTTTCAGAGAGGAATTAGGCACCCTGAAGTCAAAATGCCTGTGCACTCAGAAGTGCCAGTTCTGTGCCTTCCTCACCATCCCAGGGACCAGGGCCCTGGCTCACTGCAGGGAGGGGAGGACCAGTCCTCCACCTGGAACGGCTCTTCCCAGAGTCACCAAGATGAGGGAGTGTGTCTCTTCTGGGGGGCCAGCATCCAAAAAAGGCATGTAAAAGTGGATGGTATTTCAGGCTGCATATAAAAGTAATGTTTTCCTAAAGTAGCGATATATCCCAGTCTTCCAGGGCTTAGGAAGACAGAAATGGTGCTTGGCCATCACCTTCCCTGTAACGGCCAACAGAAGGCAGAAGTGGTAACGAAGACCCAAAAGAACATTTCTGCTCAGTTCTTAGAAAGACACAGACGACTACTCCCATTCCTCTAAGATGACAAAACATGTTCCACTATACTAGAAGAGAAAGAAAGATGTTACATTTGTTGAGAAAGCACATTTCTAAAACTGCAGGTTTGTAAATTTTGCTGCAGAGAATCTTAACAGGGGACACTGTCGGTGCCTCTGGGTGACCAAACTGCCCCAGGAGCCAAAGCCTAAAAATGTGACATTAATCTACTGATCGCTCAGAAGAACAGTTCCCTGATCACCCAACCCCAGCCCATTGCTCTTCTGCTAGACGTGGTATCCTGAGGGATTATTGCCTTCGGTAAAATCAGACACCTTGAGCAGATCAGTCCTGGGACTCACCACAGCAAGAGACTGTCTCAACATAAAATGTCCCTGCAAAATATATGTATATGCATATTTATATGCCCATCTTCCTTCAGCATATGCAAATCAAATGGAAATGGTGTGACTGCAGTTAGCCTGGCACATACAGGTCAGCCCCTTTGGTAATAAATAGCCTTATGACGCCGTGTGAGGGGTCACCAGCTTGCTTGGAGCTGGGGAGCTGGGGAGCAGGAGCGCTTGTGGGAAGCCCCACGTGCTCGGGTTGGACCATGCTGTGCCGTGCAGCCAGTCCTCATGGCTGAGGTGGTGGTCCGAGCAGGACCTGGTCCTTGCTGGGCAGGATCTGTGTGGAGGCCAGAGCCGGGCAACAAATGCATTTCCACTGGGGACGGGGGCAAGCTCGACTTGACTTAAACAGAAAACCTGCTTGCAAATAGGCTTAGGAACAGCTTTAGCTTTAAGTCAGCAGGTCCCAGTGCTCCTGGCTTTTCTCTAGTTGCCCATTGCCAACCAGTCTGGTCATCTCAGGGCGGTTTCATAGTTGCAGGTGATGCGGAGAGTTCACCAGATGGAAAATTTTACAGCATATTCAGAGCTATCTCATGTCTTCAACCTTTACTCTCCTTCCTGCGAGAGGCAGAGTAATGATTTCTAGGAACGCTTTGGATGCTGCGCCGGGGTGAGTTCACATCCTTTCTGTTCATTTCTTCTTGCTATTTGCAAGATCTTCCAACTATTGCACTTCCTCCCGCCTCTTCTAGAAACACTCTTTGTCTCTCCAGCACCGCAGCAAATGCCACTCATCTGTCACCCTGCCACGGTCGGATTACTTTTGCTTTCTGGACAATTTCCATCCCACCACATCCTCCCACCCTTGGCTCAGTGACATTTAGCCTGGTCCCTTCCGAGCCTAAA